>NW_012149141.1:743501-782949 GCF_000956105.1 Propithecus coquereli | reverse complement strand
AACAAAAATCAACATAATCTAGGACCAAGCTAGATATTTCTTAAATATCTTATACATTTACTACCTCAGTGGACTACTGATTTGAATTTGTTTAAATTCTCTCAGGATTAATGGTGAGTCATTCATTAATATTTGATACAGTCCTACTCAGAATTGCCTAGAGGCTGAACTACCTAAGAATTCCAGGCTGGGTGCGGTAGCTCACGCCTGTAATCCTAGCACTCTGGGAGGCCGAGGCGGGAGGATCGTTTGAGGTCAGGAGTTTGAGACCAGCCTCAGCAAGAGCAAGACCCCATCTCTACTAAAAGTAGAAAGAAATTATTCAGGTGTGGTGGTGCACCCCTGTAAGTCCCGGCTACTCGGGAGGCTGAGGCAGGAGGATCCCTTGAGCCCAGGAGTTTGAGGTTGCTGTGAGCTAGGCTGCGCCATGGCACTCTAGCCCGGGCAACAGAGCAAGACTCTGTCTCAAAAGAAAAAAAAAAAAATTGCAGAGGTGGCCTAATGCCCCTTCCTGATTGTTGACTTCAATATCTTCCTGATGTTTTTCCAATAGATTCAGGTCAGTGAGGCGAGAAGGAATCAAAAACGAGACTTACTATAGGTAGGAAAATAAACTCACCTTTATTTTTCCATGCTCTTTCTTGCTGGAATCCTCAAATGAATTATTTTACTAAAGAACCTTATAAGATTCCACTGATCCTCTATGCATTCCCACCAAACTATCTGTCTTTGTAAAGGAGCAAGACACTCCAGGTAAACTTCTAAAATAAGTGTCTTTAATCTCTACAATCCTCATTAGATGTCACCTTGGTGATAATTTATGCCCATCTCCCTTTTCTGTGTGGTATTTCCAATTTACAGTCCTCACCACTTAATCATCGCTTTCTTCATTTACTTCTCTTTTCAAATTCTGTAATAATTGCCCAGAAATATTATACTTTCTTTGCCCCCTCCCCCTACTTCTTGCTGCTTTTTCAGTAAACTCTCCATTTGCTCCATATTCTTAAAAAATAACTAAGTATAGACCTTTGAGTTTCCCACCACCATCCATGGTTTTGTTCAATTCTTATCGTATATTTCATTATCTCTGGCACCTATAATGGTACATAGAACATGGTAGGTTCCCAAAAAATGTCTTTTCAGAATAAATTCTTAATGTCAGTTCATATTTCTCTATTTCTATATAAGTCATCCAGCTGAATGTTCTCAGCCAGGAAGAAAAGCATAAGAAGTTAATGAGTTGTCCTTCTGAAACAATTCCATTTCCAGGCTAAATGCCAATGCCATGTGTCTGGCCAGATGGTAATATGATGGGGCAGCCTGGTGGGGACCATAGTCTAGAACTAGACTTGTCCATCAGGGTAAAGCAAGCAGTGGAGGGAAGGACCTCTTTGCAGAGGGTGGGATGAGGTCCCATCCAGCAGCCAGAGGCAGAGGGTGCAGGTAATGGTTATACAGGGAGAATTGTGGCAGTAGGGAGGGGGCCTCGCCTGAAAGAGCATGTTAGATTATAGCAAGAGCACCAAACATAGGGAGGCCATCCCAAACAACATATAGGGAATTCTCTTAACAGATAGCCTGTGCCACCATCCCCAGGCTATAGTGCAGGGGCCAAACTCCATTCTTGGCAAGCATCCTGTCCCCTGAAGCTTGGTTCTCGGGAGACTGGGGTGCCAGGCAGGTATTTAAGACAGGAATTCAGCCATAGGTACATGTCAGGGTGTCAACCATGAGGGTAAGTTTCATCCCACAGCAAGAGTGGCTTTATTGGGGTGAAGGTGTCCTCAGCATGTGGAGGGACAGCTCCTCAAAGACCCCTTTGTGAGATCAAGACTGGTGCTTTAGACCACAGAATGACTAGACTGGATGGAAAGCTATTCAGAAACATCAGCCAAACAAGAATATATTAAAAGTCTATTGATGTCAGGCACTGTTCTAGGCACTGAGGATAGAGCAGTGAGTGAAATAGAGTCTTGCTGTCCTGGAGTTGCCATGGTAGAGGGGGGCAGACAGATAGTAAAACCAGTGAGTAAATAAATATATAATGTAAGCCAAATATATAATATTTCTGATGGGGATACTTGGTAGGTTGAAAAATAAAAATGAAAGAGGGCCTGAGAATGCCAGGGGTTTGCTATTTCTGATAGGTTTGTCCAAGCAGATCTCTCTGATAGTTTACCCTGGAGAAAGAAATGTGGTATCTGTTGCATGATTTGGAGTCGGGGTTTGTGGGCAATGCCATGAGCGCTACCATTGGGGAATCTGTGCAGCGGAGCTGCCCTCATTTCCCTTGTCTTTACTTCACTACTTCTTTACCAAAATGGTCTGTTTGCTGTTGCTTCCTTTATTATAGACCTTTAAAATATTTTGTCTACTTGAATAGTTTACGCTGCAGTTTTACTCTAATTTGAGTGGCAACTCTGTTGCAATTTGAGCTTCTTTCTGAACATCCCCAGATACTTTATCTACCTCCCCAGGACCCTCTCCTGAGGATGCTCTGTCACCGCCACTGAGGCCTCCTGCAGTGGAGCACTGTGCGCACACGTGTTAGTTGGCATTCCCAAGGGCCAGCTGGTACAAATCCCAGTTAATTATTTTTCTTCCAGCTTATCTTTGGCTTTTTTCATTAATCATTATCTGTAAGAATTCTGGACACATCCCTTTTTGTCAATTAGAACTCAGTAGAATTTTTTCGAGCAAACATTTAGGTGTCTTCTCTAATACTCAGAGGCCTTAAGATCTCAAACAGAGAACAGAAAATCCATTTGGAGCTTTAACCCTTGATCTTCTGGATTGAACTTGCTCCTTAATCCCAAGCAGTACATTTGTCTGAGACAGAGACAGAAGTGACTTAGAATCTTCAGTGTGCCGTTATGATCCAGGAATGCTGGCATTTGGGTGGCAGGTGTGAGGGGAAATGCAGAATTCATACTATACTTAGATGATGATTTCTGGTATGTATCTGTTATAACCTGTGGTCAGTGGTTACATTTTATGAGTGGAGCTTCTTCATTAAGCTGAACCATCAAATAGTTAATCCAAATGCTGACAGTGCTGACCACATCCCAAAGAAGATGTATTTGACATTCAAATGAAAAGTGTGAAAGAAGCAAATAAAAATGCCTTTCTTTAAACATGAAATGAGAACTTTTGATGAAATAATAAATTCTGTGATTCAATTTTTCTATACAGGTACAACCTTAAAATCACTACCAATTGGAAGTTGCATCCATTTATCATACAGTGCAAAATACCTTAGCTAGGTAAGATAACTGGACAGAAATTAAAGCCCAACCACCATCCTGGATTCCTTCCCCTGTTGGTCACAGCTTGGTAATTTTGCATCCAGCCAGCAGTCAACAAATATTTCTTGATCACCCACTGTATGTCATATTCAGAGCTAATAGAGAAAGTGGGAAACCATCCAATATTTGATGCTATTGGTTCCAATGGTGCTGTCCTTATCAGTTTCTTCTGATTATAATCATCTTTGGAAAGCACAGGAAGGCATATAATTGACAGACAGATGCAGTCTTTTCTGTAGTCTTTTTATGGCTGAATAAAGACCCAGTATAAAGCACCTGTTACACTTGAGGTCACATTCTATTCCCTGGGTTCACAGACAGTTGTCTATGGAGCCTTGCTAATCAAAACGTGGGCCATGGACTGTCAATGTTGACAGCAACTTTGAAGCTGTTAAAACTATACAAACTGTGTTTTCATAGGATCCCCAGGTAATTCCTATACACATTAGAATTTGAGAAGCCCTGGTCTAGAGCAGGTGTAGGTAAACTACAGTCCATGGTCAAATCCTGCCCAATGCCTTATTTTTGCAAATAAAGTTTTATTGAAATACAGTTTTGCTCATTCATTTTCTTAATGAGTTGAGTAGTCATGACAGAGATGTCCTGGCCCACCATGGTCTAGAGTAGAAATGCTCTAAAGTGTGTTGTTGGACCAGTGCCAGTTTGTGAACCAGCGCCAGTATGTGAGTGGCTTGTTTTAAGTTTGTGATAAGTACAACACTGAGAATAAGCATTTAGAAACTTTTATTGCAAATTGCCATTATCGTGACGTGCAAGTGGAAGATCAGTTTTTTAGCAATTCATACTGTTGTATTTTACAAGAATATCAGTCAGTCACTGTTAAGGGAATTTTTTTTTAAAGTTGGTTCTTTACCACGGATGATGTGAGAAGCACTGCTCTGTGAGTATAGATGGTGTGGTTGTTAAAAAAAAAAAAAAACAGTGTCATAAGTGAATTTGATTGTACAGCTTAATGCCACAGTGAACTTTATTATGGGCTGTGATGATTATATTGTCCTATTATTCTTTGCTCATCCCACTTCCATGAATCTTACTCTTGTTTCTTTGGGGATACTTCCTCCTATTCCCTGTGATCTTGGTGATGCTATCAACTTTGATGCCTTCTTCCTCTCTCTGTGTTCTCACTTGAATCCTCTCTTCCTGCATTTATTGCTTACAGAGTAAGCTTAGGCCAGGTCAGGCCAGCTGCTTTACTGCACTCCCGATTTAGAAGGTTGCTTTCAGGGATGTTCTCCAGTTACAGGCCCCTTAGCCAGTCAGATACCTCCCAGGGCTTTTCTCTGAAAGCTTATGAAAGAGGCCACCTGCCTTTCAGATCATGAACTAAAACAGTGTGGCCCAGGAGGCTGTATTCCCTACCACCTAGTGAAGGTCTGTGTAGGATCCAGGAGCAAAACTGTATGATGGATACTCCGTTAGTCACAGGGCTTAGTCCCTATAGCCTAGTTTTGTGTGACTCAGGGGTTCTCAAAAGTGTGGTTGGACCAGCAGCATCAGCATCACCAAGTAACTTGTTAGAAATGCATTCTCGGCCCCGCCCAGACCTACAGAACCAAAAACTCTGGGGTAAGCCTGGCAATCTGTATCTTAACAAGCCTTCCAGATGATCCCCATGTTTCTTACATTTGAGAATCAGCGTTGTAGCTCTGTAGCTCCTCTTCTGTGGTTACTTTAGCATCCTTCCCAGGTGTAAGCCAACTCATTCCTTTTTTCCTCCTTAAGTTAGAGTTCATTTTCTGTTGCTGACAACCCAGCAAGTCCTGCTCAATATACCATGAGTACTAATCTTACCAAACTGAGAATTTGCCCCAGCATAGTATTCTTGTGCCATATGGTAGCCCCAAGCTCAACGCTGTTGACGTTTATTTTTATTTCTTTCACCTTACGCTTTATACCCCCTTGTGTTTTAAGATTTTTATTATCTTCTGTTTCCATTTCAAAATCTCTCCTCGAAACCCAGAGGACTTTATCAGTTCTCAAGTGATCTTTCTACCCCAGTGAGGATTAAGGATAATCTTCTAGTTAATAGGTAAAGTTCATCAATTTGGCTTGTAAATGTATTTTTCTGAAGATCAACTTCCTCACGGAGAACTTTTATTTCCCTTCTCTCTAAAAATATAGTACAACAAGTTGTGTCGTTTTCAAGTGACTTCCTATAAACTTTATGAAATTACCTCATCTTGCGCTCAGTCTCTGAAGTAGATCTAATTCATTTTTTTCCCCATTAAGTTACCATCAACTGCTGCTTTTCACAAGAGACTTCTTTCCTGTTATTGCTCTTTGTGCATTTAATCACCCTCAGTGCCTTTCTTCCCCTCTCTTGATTTGTAAGTGTTTTGCTGTGATTCAGTCTTCTGTCTATTCTTGTTACCAAGTACAGCCTTCATTTGTTATCTGGGTTCCTTGTGCTGTGTGGGGAAAAGGGCAGTGGTCGGATCTTTCAGTATTTGACAAATGTCATGATAATAGAGTGTTGTGAGATGGAGATGTTGAATCAACTTTTATGTTTGGTCAAGAAAATTGATTCATAATGATTTGTGACATAAGGTCTTTGCTGAGTTTTTCTTTGATATGTTTGAGGAATGAAAAATCACTGTTTTTTTTTTTAAATACAAGTTAATTTTTTTACCTTGATAAATGTACAAGTTCCTTTTACACATTACTAGAGTCAGCATGTGACGTTCTCTAGCTATTAGACAAATTGTCCTTATGTCAACTACCGTTTGGGAGTTGAGATGTGCATGCTTTTATTTCATATGTTAAATATCAAGATATGACCTCATTGCTGTGTCTTCCACCTCTGGGATTATACCATGTTTTTGGGTCTTCATGTCTCTCTTAGAGAGCGGGCCAGAGGAGAAACAGGACGTGAGCTAGTTTTCCTTCCCGTTTGTAGGTCCTGTTGGTCTCTAGCTCCTGTAGCCGCCGCACAATAGCGTCACACCTGTATGGGAGTGAAGCTCTAAAGACAGTCCATAAGGCAGAACCTATTTATAACCAAAATTATCTCTGAAAATTCTTTATCCGTATGTTTTAGTGCCCTTAAGCACAAAGTCCCAGTAGTGCAATGAGATGCTGACCTCAGGAGGGGTATATAGAGCCCATTCCCTCCCTTCCCTCTGGAGCTCATGTCCTTTGAGTGGAATACCAGTGGGTCTCCTGCTAGATTTTACTCATTAATTTTGGTTTTGTCTCTGGGCCTGCATAATTGGATTCATATAAATTAAATGTGTGTATGATGCAACTTTCATGTATGAGTAACATGTTAGTGAAGGTATGGAGAGAGCGGTGGAAACCAGGGGCCAAGAAATTGTTGTAGGGCATTCTTGCCATTTGTCATGCCTATTAGTTTTTGGGTTTTGTTTGATTTTTTTTTTTTTTTTAATATGCACCTCTCCTACCAGAAAGGTCATTATCTGGTGATTGAAAGCTTGTACTTCAATGACAGACAGAGTTCAGTTGAGTTCCTGCTCAGCCAGTTCCTGGCTGTGTGAACTTGGGCAAGTTAGTTAACCTCTCTGTACCTCATTTATTTCATCTGTAAGGTGGAGTTAATAACTTAAGGTGTTAGGGGAAATATGAAGTGCTCAGCCCCGTGTCTGGTACTTTGTAGTCATTCTACAAAAGCAGTGGCAATGGTGGCCATCTTCAGGGGGATGGTTGTTGGGGTCATTCATGTAAAGGGGGCAGTTAGGCGGCTTCTCCCACCAGCCAGGCACTGTATAATCCAGTTACTAAGAAAAGGGACTCTAGAACCAGACTGCCTAGGTTTGAATCCTGCCTCTACCACTGACTGCTTGGCCTTGGGCAAGTTACTTAATCTGCATGTCTCGGTTTCCTCATCTGTAAAATGGACATAATAATAATACCTGTTGTAGGTTTGTGGTGACTAATAAATGAGTTAATATTGTTAAAGCCCTTAAAACGGTTTCCAGCATATAGTGCCTATGTAAGTGTTAGCTGCTGTTATTTTCATTTTATTCTTTTAGTCTAGTACAGTTGATTTCTTTTATTGAACAAAATAACGATTCATTTCGCATGATATTTCTGCAACTCTCTGAGCCATGGGGATGTAGTCAACAAAAGAGACACCATCTCTAGCTGCATGGAGCTTACAGTGTTGTGGGCCAGACAGACTTCAGTAAAATCTCTCACCAGTTTTCTTTTTACAGACTGTTTGTGAGAAGCGCTGTGAAGGGGGATAAAGAGATGAATGAGAACTGGACTTTGCCTTCAGGGGAAAAAAATAAGTCAGCCAAATGAAGGGCCTTGGATTCTCATGCTTTGTCTACACATTAGAAGCACGTGGGGGACTTTCAACAGCCCACATCCCCAGGCTTTACTCCAGGCCAATTAAATCAGTTTCTTGGGATGGGGAGATGCTGAGGCATCAGAACTTTTGAAGCTCTCAGGGGATTCCACGGTTCGGCCAGTTTGAGAATGAATGGTGCAGAAGGTGCTTCCCCGGGAATGCAGGCCTGCAGGTAACAGGCAGATATGAGGAGGGTTTACGTGTATTTGTAGATTCAGGAATCCTGGCAGTTGTTCAGGGGGCATTACATCGAGTCATTCTGGTCTTAGAAACCTCTTCAAGGTAATCACAAGAAAATGTTCATGGCTTCTCTACAAGACCAGAATCCGGAGCTGGAATCAGCTGTCGCTGGTTTTGCTATGTATGGAATCATGTAGATCCCTCTGATTAAAAATATCTGTCAGTTTCAATCTTTACTCTCGGCTTTCATGGCTACAGTCTCTGCAATTGTTGACTCACACTCCCGACATTGACAGGCTTAATGAATAGCCTAGCTTGGTAGCTACATCGTTAGGAGAATACTGTGGGGCAAATCTAGTCCCTGCTTGCGTCAGTGTGGGACTGTGGTTTCTCAGAATCAACACACAAAACTTTAAGAGTTAAAATTATGTTTGTAAGTTACACATAAATTGAATCCCCTTTAAATTTTATTAAGCAGATAGGTGGAGTGGTGTGTGTGTGTATCTGTGTGTGTGAAAGAGAGAAGGAAAGGGAAGCAATACTCAAATTCTGTGCTTCTAAAGGGGCTTTTCTATATCATACCCCAATGATGTCATCTTCCAGGTGGCATTTTAGGTTTTTAACTGTATAGATCTTCAAAATTGAAAAAAATAATTCAATTATAGGGTGGGGGGTTGGGGGTGGGCACATGAAGGAAATACACGTGCAGAGTCAGTATGTCACCATTGGTGATGGAACCTGAGTGCTTCGTGCTCAGCAAATCATTTGATTTAAAGGTTTGGGACAGACTACATACACGACATGTCTTCACTGAAAACATATAATAGGACAAATTACAGTGGGCTGGCCAGTCACTGAGGGAGGGGAAGATGGAGCCTGGTTATGTTGGGGTTGTAGGGACCACTGTCGATAGCTAGAAAGAGATGAAGTCACAACAAACACCCCTGTGTCTTCCTGTTTTTTAGGCTGGGAATAGGGCTTTCCTGAGGGAGAAATCGCTGGAGTGGAAAAGACTTGTAAAAATTGTGAGTGACCTGGACATGTGTATGGACATTAAAAAAAAAAAAAAATTAAAAAAAATTTCAGTAAAGATAAATTAAAGAAAGGCTACATTCAGCCAGTAAAGTCTGTGTTTAAATCTAATTTTAAGTGAAGCTTCTTATAAAACTATTTTAAAACTTTATATGTAACAGTATTTTAGAATTGCATGAGACCTTCTAAATGTGAAAGAAAGCAATATCATAATGCAAGTTACATTTGAACAAATATAGGAAGACTTGGCATGTTCTTCTGAAAGGGGGCCAAGTGCTTTATAGTCACCAACCAAATCAAGTCTTGTCTCATCTCTGTCAGCTACTTGGTATAGCCACGGAAATCTATAGAATGAGACCGGCAAGAAAGTAGCAAAGGAGCTTCATTTGGGGATGTTATTTTGAGGCATTTTAACAGAGTAATAATTCATCTCTTCAATATACAGAAATATAAGTTCTAGAAAATTTTGGTCTGTTAGTATTTTCCCTGAATCTGTCATGATGTATGATGGGCAGTGCACTCTTAAAACTCAAGGACACAAGAAGATAATGCTGACTTTCTACCCATTTTCCATCACTGAGGACACCAGCACAGCCCTCTTCAGAGGGGAACAAAGCAGGCTTGATAAGAGAAGTCAAGAGGTGATTGTGAATGATAAACTCTTGTGCCATTTACTTAAAGCAAGTGGCTTTAATTAAACACAATTCACACCTTTATGGCTGCACTTGGCAAGCCTTGAGGAGTTCAGGGCTGGTGGTGCAGATACTCAGAAATTATCTATAGAAAACAGCCTTATGTCTTTCCCAAAGGAAATCTCATTTTCAAATGAAGTTGGGTCAAAATGCAAATAAAACTCACCCTAAAATAAAGTGTGCAATGTCTACTCTTAATATGCGTTGTATCTTATAGTCAAAAGAATCTTAATGACTGCCTAGGAGCTCAGTGCAGAAGGCATTTTTTTTAATGGTCTCTAAAACACATCTTTTAATACTCATTCTTTTTGGAATTCTAAATTCTACTCTTCATCACTAACTCTGTTTTAAAAAAAAAAATCACATTTTGGAATTAAGTGTCTATGGGATTTGTTTCATTTTTTAAAATAATTCAGTTCTATAATTTAATACATGGTCATCGTAAAGGATTTAGAATACAGAAAAACACAAATAAAATCACCCATACTTTCTTAGCTCAGCAATAATAATTATTAAAATTTGGCCTGTCTGCTTCCAGTGTTTTCTATTTCTGTATAAATACACATTTTTAAAATTAAAATTTAGATCATACTGTTTTTTCCACTTAACAATATACTGCAGTAATTTTATTGCATTAACTGTTTTTCTGCAATAAGATTTTTAGTGGCAGTTTCATGTTCCATTATATAATAGTACCATTATATTTTTAGCCATTTCTCTATGGTTAAGACATTTCACTGACTTCCTTTCTTTGTGCTGTCACCATAATATGATCATCTTTGATACTTTTTGAGAGGATGTTATGAAGCAAATCTAGTCCCTATCTTGCATGAATGTGAACCCGTGGTTTCTCACAATCAACATATAAAACATTAAGGGTTAAAATTATGTTTATAAGTTACACATAAATTGAATCCCCTTGAAATTTTGTTTAGCAGATAGGCAGAATGGAGTGTGTGTGTATCTGTGTGTGTGTGTTTATAAATGGGATTCGAAGTATGATATTTTTATTCCCCCCACCCCCTGGAGACAAGGGACTACATTAAATATTCCCTTTTTTAATCCTACACCTACAAGTTGGAAAAACATTATTTTTTGCTGTCCCTCCCCAAAATAGTCCTCTGGTGACCATTTAGTTAATTGAGGTTCTATCATTCCCTGAACAATCATTTAGCATTTTGCTAAATGATCCCAAATGTTAAATGAAAACCCACTAACAAATAGATACTGAGATATCAACAGATGTCTTCAGAGATGTATATAATTAAACTAAATCTAAGTATAATAGTGACAGTTGGATAAAAAGAAATTATTATCATCAAGGATATTTCACTGTAAGACAACCCAGTAAATAGAATTTGTGATGAAGTATAAAATTCACATAATAAAATCCAGTATATTTTGTAATAAATCTGTGATTATCAGATTTTGAATCTGGAGCTAAAACATGACACTTTGTCACTGCTACAAACGTTGCATCTAGCAAGAAAAGAAACATCTTGTTTTTAAACCAATTTTTTTTGATGTACAAGTCAATAGTAAATTATGGGCATGTGAATTTTTTAGACTTCACCTTTTCCATGTCTTGAAGAGATGAATATTACCTTAACATTGTCTCATGTTAGAGTCCAAGAAAGAAGTTGTTCGCTGCTTCTTGCTGGATTCATTTTCTATTTTTTCATGGATGGACAAAGTAGGTAATTGAGATGAAACTAGACTTGATTTTTTTTAGTGATTTTGTAATTGAGATGAAACTAGACTTGATTTTTTTTAGTGATTTTTATCAATTTATAATGTAACATCAAATTACTTCTACTAATTTTGTGAAAATAATTGTGTTAAAACAAGGCCATCAGGCAGTTTGGACGTATGGAAAGTTTTTGAGCATTTTTTAATTGGTAACAATTAGGATGATTTTGTAAGTATCTATGTATGTGTGCGTGTGTTTAATGTGTCTTCTTTAATCACATGTGGCATCTGGGGGAACAAGCTCTTTGTGTCTACTTGTTTCCTCATCTCTTACTCAATTGCTATGAGGAGGAAGAGAACCATGCATGTGGTTTGTTCCATTAAAGCACATTTAGTTGGTCTTGGTGAGCAGAGTCATCATGTTCTGTTAAAAGATTCAGAGCCCAGATATGTTGTGGTCCCTTTCTGTGTTATCCATAGGTCCTGGCCAAGGGTAACACAGACCAAGGTTCTCTCCTAAAGCTGGCCAAATCAATTTGCTTTCTTCTTCCTCTTCCTCCTCCTCGTCATTTCTCACCCACACCTTTCTTGTATCCTGCCCCAGGAAAGGCTGGACCAGCCTAGACCAGACCCATTGTAGCCATTTGTGGAGTGAATGCCATATGTTCTCTTTCTTTCTGGCTACCTTTCCTGTAACTGTAGAAGAGTGAAGTTTTCCGGTTTCAATGGAGGGAGTGGTAAGTTAAGAAACTTAGATTTAGAGGGGTAGAGTTGACACATAGGAGTCGAAAGAGCAATTATGATGTCCTAATGTCTTTAACTTGGATAAAGAAGCCCTCAACACAGTCTTTCTGTCTTGCTAAGATTTTGGGGCTCTCACCTCAGCTAATAAAGAGGTCACATTGCCTTGCCTTACTTTGCTGGCACATTTATTACCCTCAGCAGCCTTGTGCAGTGGCCTCATGGTTATGACTGAGGACTTCAGACATCCCTGGGTACTCTGGCCAAATGCCATTTGAGTATCTCTTAATAATACACCAGTATTATGATTTAAATAATTATTGCTCAAGTAATTCTTATTTGTCTTAGAAAATACACAAAAGCAAACAAAACTGAAATGAAAACCACTGTGATCCCAACCCCGTTAGCAACATGTTCTATCTTCTCTAAGTTTTTCTCTTCGTGGTGGTCCTATGGTTCTTGCCTCAGGCAGCAGAGTATCTAGTGTCCCTTTTTGCATAGCCTGTCACCCTCCCAGCCATCAGACCTCTTCATGACAGAGGAAGGGAGAATTTCAGGTCTGCAACAGCTGTGCTTGGAGAGCAGCAGCTCCCCTTACGTGTGTGATGTGTAGGGCAAGGACGGATGAGGATGGCAGTGGATATCTGTCCCTCTAAGTGGTGTGAAAACACTTGGGCATTCGTCTTAGTTCGTTTTCCCCTGCTATACCAGAATACCGCAGACTGTGTAATTTATAAGGGGGTTTATTTGGCTCACAGTTCTGGAGGCTGGGAAGTCCAAAGGCATGGCGCTGGCATCTGCTCAGCCATCTGGTGAGGGCCCACTTGTTGCATCATCCCGTGGCAGAAAGCAGAAAGACAAGTGAGCGCTGGAGACGAGAGGAAATGGGGATTGGACATGTCCTTTTATCAGAAGCCCACTCCAGCAATAGCTGACTGACTCTTGCGATAACAGCATTAATCCATTCATGAGGTCACAGCCCTCATAACCTAAGCAGTTCTTAAAGGCTGCACCTTTTAATACTGCCACAATGGCAATTAAATTTTAACATGAGTTTTGGAGGGCACATTCAAACCATAGCATTGTAGAGAAGAGCATGTAAATAAAATAAGAAAATGCAATTACAGACTCAGCAGGAGCACACGGCTAAAGCAGAGGCTGAAGCCTAAGGAGCTCACTGTTTGCACATCTTTGGTTAACGTGGGCCTGAGAAAGCCACAAGAAAATTGAAAATTTCATTTAAATTTCTTAATTAAACCATGTGATTCTTTTTCTTTTATTTCCTTTAGCTTATTAAAGTCAGTCAAATCCACTTCCTGAAGTAGGTCAGATTTATGTATAGACTCTACTCTTAAACTTTTTGTGTGAGTCATTAAGTTTGAATTCAGAAAATTAATTCCCCGGATACTGAAGCCCTCCCCCCTTCTTTTTTTAAAGCTAAGAACCTTCTAGTCATATGAGGCCAAGGGTGAAGGCTGGGCTTCACTTCAGGGCACCCTGCACTTGAGCTCCAAGAATGTGGCTAGTCAGGTTCCCCATTGACTTATCCTGAAACCCTTCTCATGACAATCACAGTGGCCACAAATCTTCTGTCCTCCATCTTGCTTAGCTCCCCTGGCTCTTGGGATACGGTTCAAAATGCTTACCATGGCCGGGGACTTTCATGTTGGACTGATCGGCTCTTGAGGCTACATATCAGGTAACAAGGGGGAGAGACCTCCACCCTCTGAGCACTCAAACACTGCCCACCGCATTGTAGGCACACACACAGCTGATAACCAAAGAGGCTGCAGCAGTCCCAGCCTCACGTGGAGTCTGGGTGGGAATCCAGCTCCTGTCCCATGTGTTCAGGCCTCCCCCAGCCCAGAGCCCTCCATGTGGCTCCCAGGGCCAAGCTGTGAGGAGCAGGGCAGAAGCAGCCAGTGCTTGCTGCAGCCGGCTCCTGCCAACCGTGCATACACCTGCACATCCCGCTGCGGTTCTGTGTTCTTTTGTCATGTTGTCAGGGACACTCTGGGTAGGTCAGGGTCAAAGAGGACAAAGAGGACCATGAATAAAGTACCCATTGGACCAGAAAAAAAAAGGGGTCAGATGGGTTCATGGAAGGCTCTCAGAGAGTTCTCAGGGTCTCAGGGTTCTCAGATCCCCAAGTGCCCCTCGACCAAAAGGGATTAATAGGATTTGTTCTGTAAAATTTGGATTCAGTCAAAGGCTGCACTCAAGGATCCAAAAGGCCACATGTGGCTCCAAGGCCACAGGTTCCCCACCCTGCGTGAGAGCTAGCCCCTGCCTGGCTCTCTAGCCCACCGATGCCTGTTTTTATCTGCTTGGTTGAATTTGTTCACTAATCTTCTCTCCCTTCCTAGAATGTGTAAGCACATCCCCGTAATCAGAACCTTGCCTGGGCTGCTCTTTGTGCCCCAAACTTCCTCCTCATGTTTTTCTTTCTTCTACTTACCCTTCAGGTCTCAGCCTAAATGTAATTATGCAGAGAGCCTTCCATGAACCCCTCAGACCTGATCGAAGGCAAGGGTATGTTCCTTGTTATGATTTCTCAAATTATACTCCACTTCTTGTTTAATTATATGGTCCTACAGGTAATTTTGTATTCAATTCTGTTTTCATTATCCACTGCTTCCTTAACAAACCAACCCAAAGCTTAGTGGCTTAAAACAGCAACGTGTCATTCTCTCTCGTGGTTCTGTGGACCCACAGGGCTAAGATGAGTGATCCATGCTTGGAGTCTGCCATAAGCGGCCGTCATGGGTGGATGAAGTGAAGCCACCTGAAGGCTGGACTGTGCTGGACACTCCAGATGGCTTTGTCACATGTCTGGCACCGCGTTGCTCCTCGGCCTCTTTCGCTCCACATGCCCCCTCATCTCTCCGTGTGGTTTCGCCTTTTCACAGCATGGTGGTCTCAAAGTGATCGTGTACAGTGACTGGGTACCAAGAGGCAGGACGTGGAAGCCTCCAGACCAGGACTCACAGCGTGTCATTTCTGCCATATTATATTAGAGCAGTCACAGGTCCAGCCCAGGTTCAAGGGGTGAGGGGGGATGTGGGGGTGGGAGAGGTGGAAAAATAAACCCCATTTCTCAAAATGGGAATGGCAGTCGCCTTGCACAAGTGTGTGTGGCGGGAGATACTGCATGACCCTCTTTGAAAACTGCCTCACTACTCCTGCTAGACTGTGCCCTTCATGAAGGCAGGGTCCATGCTGCATTATATTGGCACATAGTAGTGGCTGATAATGTATTTTTGAGCAAATATGTAACTCCAGGGAGAAGTCTTAGACAGATACAAGATTAGGTCAGGAAACAAAAGCGAGTGAGCTTGATCTCTTGGCTCCATCCTCCACCTGTCCCATCCCCGTATCTTCAAGAATTTGTCACCACCTGGCACGCTTTAATTTCACACTTTTTCCCCTCTTGTAGCACTCAGTGCAGCGGCTGTACTGTAGTTATTTTCTCTTCTATCTGTTTTCCCAATAAAGTTATTGAAGACAGGCCTTATATTCTTCAGGGTACTTAGTGTAGTGTTAGACCAACCACATAGTCAAAACCCAAGTCAGCTTATAAGTCAGCCTGGGTTGGAGTTCCAGGCTGGAATTCCAGGTTGGAATTCTACTCTTACCTCCTATGATTTTCTCAAGGGAGTTAATTCCTCTAAGACTCATTTTTTTCCTGCCTGTAGAATGGGTGCGTTAATAGAAACAACTCAGCAGGGTTGTTAGGACTATTAAATGACATAATAAGACATAGAAATCTCTTAGCACATTATGCTTTTAATTTTTGTTCATTTCTAATAATTCTTAGTAATGATGTTATACTGATGTAGTCACTTAATAGATATTTGTTGAGCGAATAAATATTTTATAATTTTCAAATACTCTCTTTACAGGATATTCTACTTTGTACTTGTTGAAGGTAAAATTGCAGTTTAAGTTTCCAAAGACATCATCTTTTTACTAAAACTTATTTGAAAAAAAAAAAAAAAATCTGTCATCCCAGGCCTACATTTCATCTTTTTCCGTGTTATAGGAAGGCAGTGGAGAGGCTTTTTTTCTCACTTCACCTGTCAAAGTTTTTCTCTCTAGAGATTGAGCAGGTGTGATGTGCGCTTTGACCAAAGCCTTTGAGCTTGGGAAGATAATTGTGAGAAACTGAAAAACTTCCTATTCCTCAATTTTTGAGATGTGAAAAATATATTAGAGCTATTCTGATGTATCATAGATTCTGGCTAGTACAGTGAAAACTTAGATTTCAGAGGGTTATTATTATAATTAAGTGTACTTACACTATCAACCTCAAGAAGGAAGAGAAAACAAAGTTGCAGGGAACATTCAGAAATTCTACAGGTGACTTTGTAGGCCAGAGGTCGTTAATTAGTGAGGAAGGTCCTGGTTTCTGTATTCGTATCATGGGGGAAGTTTTCTTTCTCAGTTCTTCAAAACAAATTAAGTATTCCTACTTGTCAGAATCCTGACTTGTATCTAAATGCTCTAATGGACTAGATTTAAACCATTCCCCTCGCCCCCAGGGAAAGATAGTTAAGGATTTATGTTAGAAAGGAAACTTCCTGCCGCCTCCCTTTGTAAGCAGTAAGACATGGTGTGTCTTTTTATCCGGGATGTTCGGCTGGATAATATTTCATACCTCACTGTCCGTAAGTTTCCTGATGGTAATCAGTCCATTTTGTCGTTATCAAACTTGCCTGCCCTGTGGCTGAGCAGTCACTGTTCACCAACGCGGTAGCATTTCTTCCTGGAGATGAGAGTACTTGATCTAAAGAGGAAAAAAGGAGAAGACCCAGGTTTTGCCACATAAAAATCGATAGCGACAAACTTCAGTGCCATTTCATCTTGCCAGATGCCATCTTGATAGCACGACTGCCTTTCCACGTTAGTAATGGCAGAACATCAGATTAAGCTTCGCTCACAAGAGAGGGGTATAAATTGCGAAGTTTATTTTTACTGCCTTAAAGGCTACAAAGCCAGTTAGAAACACGGAGGCAGTCAGCTATGATCTAATCAATGTTCTAGAAATTCCTTCAGTTTACCTGATATGTTAATGCCTGTTTTATTAAATACATTTTTTTAAGTGGATGTCAAAATCTGGCCGGCATAAATTCATTTTTTAAAGCAGGGTATCTCAGCAGAGATACAACCTAAGGACTATGTGTATCGTTAAAAGAGTACAGGTGGCTGAGAAATGAATGGGAATTCATAGAGCTGGGGCCTGATTCTTACTCTGCCTGTAATTAGCCATGTAATATCAGGTCATTGTTTCCCAAACTTGAGGACGCCTTAGAACTACCCTGGAGGGCTCGGTGAAATAGGAATTGCTGAGTGCCACTCCAGAAAATTCTCTTCAGTGCTAAGAAGACAGTAAAACAGGGTGATAGTATGTTAATCAGGGTCCCACATACCACCAAGGCAGGATTAAATGTGCAAGGATTTTATTAGGAGAAATGCCATGGAGAAAATGGGAATGGAGCCCGGAGAGGCTGGCCCGGCCATCAGACGGTGATGCAGGTCTGACCCCAAGGGAAGGAAGGTCAGAGGGAGAAGCATCCTAAACCGCTGTGCAGACGGAGACGGGTCTGGCTCAGATGTTGGGGAGTCCTGGAGCCAGAGTCAGCCAGCAGAGAAGCCCGGCGACTCCCAGGAATGGACCTGCCTTCGTGTACCTCGTGCCTAGTCATTGGCTGGGGCAGCCCCAGGGGGAGCGTGGTCCATCCTGCTGCCTATAGTTCAGAGTCTGAGGTGCGTTCTCATGGCCTCACTAATGAGGCAGCAGTTGCTGCAGATGGAGTAGCCAGGGAGGGCTTCTCTGAGGAGGCAGCACTTTAACTGAGGCCTGATGATGTAAAAAAAATGAACCTCGGTGATCTGGGGCTAAGTGAAAGAGCAGGGAAAAGCAAGTGTGAGGGCTGGGTGGCAGGAGGCTGGCCAGAGGGTTTCAGAGCAGAGTGAATGAGGAGAACCCAGCTGCAGGGGTAAGAGTGAAGCTGGACCCAGCTCGGGAGGGGCTTGCGGCCTAATTAGGAAGTTTGAATTTTATTGTAGATAAAAAGAGAAGCCTCTGAAAGGCTGTAAGCACCAGAATGATGAAATCTTAGACAAAGATAAGAGTATGCCTTGTGGAAAGGAAAGATGAAACAAAGAGAATCGTTAGGAGACTAGTTAGGATTAGTCTAGGCATCCCCAAATTATCTGCTTTTGAATTACCTGCTTTGTCTCTACGCCTCTGAGCTCTTGAGGATATGGTGGGTTGTCTACTTACATTCAGGGGAAGAACCACAGGTGCTCTGATTTCTGTCCCCCATAATATATTTCAGACGCTTGCCGAGTCCCTCTTCGATTCATCCTGGTGGCCCTCACTCGTCATGTAACCGGAGCCCCTCTGCTGTGCCCTCTTTGATTTTTAGCACCAGGCTGGCAGCTTTCAAACCAGTTGAAAGACTGATCCAGCAATCGCATTTCTCTTTCTGTACATCATCTCAGAGATTATAAGCAATGTTATTTCTAAGGGCAAAACTAAAGCAGAATGTCTGCTAATATGCAGGGGTCACTGTTAGAAAAAAACAAATGAGTGGAATTTGCCTAAATTTGATTAAGAAGAGTACTTAATGTTCCTGTGAGGGTTCTCGTGCCACTCTTCACCCCCTTTTTTCTCTCAGAAAGCCCAGCACGTCAGAAAGTGGAAATACAAGTTTTGATTTGGAGTTGCGGGGGGGTGGATCCAGACTCCTGCTCCATCCCTGAGGATTCTGTCTGCCTTGACTAGAGAGATCTTTGAGATTGGCTTTCTTGCTGCGCCTTTTGATTGCATTTTCAGCAGCCATGGTGAGTATGTAGTAAATCCTAGCATGATGGTTGAGAATTAGAAATATACCCCTTGAAACTGGGGATGTCCCCATTTCAAAGGGATGGCAGATAGAAAATCGCTATACCCAAGAAGGATGGGTGAACACACTTTTAAAATGTCATGCCCATGAGGACAGCTCACCTTCTAGCTGTGAGTTTTTTTTTCTTTCCTTTGGGCACGTGGGGAGTTCTCGCCATCCAGGAGAAGTTGGTGCTTATGCTTTAAGTAAAGCGCTGATTGCCCTGTCAGTCAGAGCACAGAGGAACTGGGAACTTCCGAGATTGATGCTTGACAAAATAATTAGAAAAGTGTCGCTTTCAGTAACCATTCGAGTACTCTCTAAAGGAATGGGCTTGGGCCAGGACTCTGCTGTCCAAAGCTGGAGGTTAAATGTTCAGTTCAGGAAGACAAAACATAATGTGTCATGGGAGAAAATTGCCTCAAATGCATAGGAGGGGGTGGCCCTCCCACTCCTAAACACTGATGCCCAATTGTCTGGGAGGTCACAGACGTGTTTCCCTGGCCCTGCTGCTGTTTTAATACTTCCTTGAGAGTATTTCACTGTCGGTTGGTTACATTGGAGTGTTGTTTGCGGACAGCTGGTGAGACAGCTTCCTCCATGACCTTTTCAGGGGGTCACACTTTCTTTGTCTTTATTTCAAGATGGCCTTTGGCCCTGGCATAAGCTTTGAGTGCCAAAGCCAAGGTCTTCTCCATACAGTCCCAGTCAACTTGATCAGGACAATGTTTTCCAGACTTATAATATCTCAGTTAAGTATAAACAGAATACCGACATGAACTGTTAAGATAGGACAGGAAAAATGTGGCCTCACAGACAAACTAATTGCTTTAAGAAAATATTTAGTTTTTGTGGTCTTCTCCTTATTTGGTAGGGAAATATAAATTAGGGAACATAACCATTTATAATACAACGTATGAAGGTAAAAAATGTTTCTCCCATTCCACATCCTTTGTCATAAATGATTTCCTTTTTAAAAGATAAGTTTTGGAAAGAAAATAATTCTGTGTGCACATCTGTATGCATGTACAGATGTTATTAGCACTCCCCAGACACCAGAGTTTCTTGGGCCATGTCTAGAAATGCTGGCCTTGGCCGTCAGCACCCTGTCCCCCTTTAATAAGCACAGCAACGAGAACGTTGACAATGAGGAATTAGCATTGATGGGCATGCACTTTGTGGTAGGCAGTGTGCAGAATACTTTGTGGTCAATATTTCTATTTTAAAAATCAGAAAACTCTCAGTGGTGTTCAGCCACTTTGTTGAGTAGACATTTTCAGAGAAGGGTTGTCGCTATTCCATCCCCTGCTTATCTTTAGTTAAAGCAATTCTAAGGGCAGCAGGCTGGCACCCACCTTCACGCTCACCTCGGAGGACTTGCTTTTTGTGCATTTTACCTTAGTTACTGCTCACAAACGAGTTGATCCTGAGTGGAAAAACACAAACTGTATGTTCTCCGCTCTCACACTGTAACAGTCAACACAGAAGACTTCTGTGATCAAGTGTGTGTGTGTGGGGTGGGGGTTCCCCACCAACAAGGAAGCAATCAGTTCTACAGAAGATGTCAGCTGGGTGTCCTCTAATTCAGTTCAGTTCTGACACTCTTTACCTGGAAGTAGCATCAGATGCCACAGGTTGAGGGATCAGTCCCACAAGTCCCTCCTCACTTCTGATGTCAGTCTCGAGCCCCAGGGTGTTTTACCTCTGCTTCTGACCAGCCGGTTATAAATCAGGGTTCACATGACCCCCTTCTTGGGTTTGATTAACTTGCTAGAGTGCCTCACAGAACACAGGGAAATACTTTATTAATAAAGGATATCATAGAAGATACAGATAAAGAGATGTGTAGGGTAAGGTATGGAAAGGGAAATAGAGCTTCCATGCCCTGCCTGGCATGTCACACTTCCATGTGTTTAGCTTTCTGGAAGCTCCCTGGACCCTGTCCTCTTGGGCCTTTTATGGAGACTTCATTGGATAGGTGTGATTGACAACCACATAGAAATGTGATTGGACAAAAAGGGTATGATCTAATACTAACACACCACGTGGGGAAGCCCAGCAAGGCTTATCTTCAAATTGGCCTCTCTGTGCAGCATTCCTTCCTCCTGGGTCTGGGGCAGGACCCCTTCTGAACTGAGGATCTTATGACCCCACAATCAGAAAGGGAGGGGAAGATTAGAGTGTATTTTTAGTTTCTAAGGCCTACTTTAGGGAGAAAAAGGAGCAGGTGAAAGAAGGGCAGGGGAGGTCAGAGAGAGATTCTGTTTCCTGAGGCCTGAAGCACCTGAATGTTAAATAACAAGACTGTAACAAGATCTGTGGAAGTTATCAACCAGGAACCATGGACAAAAACTTGTGTGTGCGTGCATGTGTGTGTGTGCGTGTGTGTATTATAGTATCACAATCCCCATTTCTTGCGGACTAAATTCTAAACTCTCGAGTCAGCTATCCAGAAGCTCATATCATCTGACCCTAGACCACCTTACCTTCCATGGCTGGCATGGACCCTACCATTTATCCCAGAGATCCTTGTCTCAGAATGTTCTCCCTCCCTCTCTTGACATGGCCTGCCTCAGTCATCACTGTCTCCTTGGAAATCTTCCCAGGTTTTGTGAACTGGAGGGGATCTACCATATCGGTGGTTCTCAGCTGAGAGCCATGTTACCCCCCAACCCTGGGGGGACATTTGGCAATATTTGGAGACATTTTTGATGGTCAGTTTCGGGTGGGTGTGCTGTTGGCGTCTAGTGGGAAGAGGCCAGAATGCTGCTAAACAGTGCACAGGACAGCTCGCTGTAACGAGGAATTATCCAGCCTAAAATGATACTCGTGCCCAGATTAAGGAGCCTTAGACACTGGGGGAAAGTATCAGTACTCATATTAGATCGAAGGTCCTCTTTTCAGATTGATCTGTCTTCCCAGTGCCTGATACAGAATATGTGATGCAAAAAATACTGAAATGAATGCACAAACCCCTTCCTTCTCAGAATGCCATCTTACTTTGTGCTTCTTCCGTTATAGTTATATGGAATTCTAATTACATTTTATGTTTTTACTTGCCAGAATACCAGAATCACTTAAATACATAATCTATACTTAAGACTTCAAGCAGATTTATGGAGTTGGCAAAAGAAAATGAGAAATGAGTTGACTTCAATGCATTTTTAATGTTCAAAACCCCAAGTCTTGTTTAGAGTGTTAAAATTCATATATGGTGTGGGTAATTCGTTAATGGTCATATTTCACGTTTCTTCATATGTATGCTTGAAAGAGAAATTTAAAGAGGCATTTTCTTTAAAACCCATTAAAAGAAAAGGCAGTCTTTTGTCATGGAATTTTAAATCCCGCATGTATATGGAATGTCTTGCAGCAGGAAAGGTAAGACTCATGAATGTCCTGGGTCAGAGAACACTGGAGACTGGGCAGGGTGAACCTGAGTCCTGGCTCTATAGCTCAGAGACATTACACAAATCACCTAACCTTTCTCCCTCTCCGTCCCCCTCCCCATCTTTAAATCTGGATTATAAAAACCCCAGAGAATGCTCACCAAAATGTTCACATGGCTATATTCTCTCCAGTTGGTGGTGTTCGGCGTGATTTTTCACTTTCTTTTTTTCTGTATTGTTTCAATTTTTCCTTCCCAGTGAATATGTATTATTTTCACAATCCAGTCAAAATCTCTGTTAAAGTACAGAGCCAGGATGGGAAGCCAGATGTGCTAACTCCTTCTCTGGACCCTTTAAGGACTAGTGGGTAAAAAACCATTTTTACAATCAAAATCCTACCATTGGTTTGAAATTATAGTAAATTATAATTATAGAAGATTAAAGTACTACAGTTATTTGAACCTTAGTTTCCTTAACTGTAAAATGAGGATATTAACGACTTCATCAGGATGATAACCCCGGGGTGAGCAGGGGGGCTTTGATGGAATTGTTCTGTCTTCCAGCAAAAGATAATGGCTTAGGAAAGTCACTTCCCATCTCTCTAAAGTCAATATCTTCTCTGTCAAATGGACTTTGTAAAAACCTCACAAAGTTGATATGAAGATTGGTTAAAATAAGGTATTAAAGCACTGGGTACAGAATCTGTTGTTTACTAAATAACAAATACTGCTACTGATTTCTACTGTCAATATCAATAATTATTGTCATTTTTATTGTTCCTACCATGTGATTATTATGTGAACCAAATTGTAACTTTTACATGAAAGTTCTTCGAATTTCAGGGATTATTACCACTGTTATTATCTTTAGCTGTACTTTTACCACTGGAAATGATAGACCCCCAATCAGGGGTGATTTACTACCAAGACACTAATTGGTATATGGCAGAGACTATTGAACATCCCATATCAATTTTTTACTTCTTCCTTAGTAGCAGAATTTCAGCAAAATATCTATTCTGTGATTTTGTTCAACCTCCCTTTCAGCAGGGTGGAATCACATGACTGCTTTCTGGCCAATGATATGCGAACAAGGGCGTGGTGTGCTACTTCTGGCAGGGCTGTTTTTAAGAAGCCAAAGCAGCTGGGAGAGGAGCCCTTTCCCCTTCTCCCTTCTCTCCCCTGCTGCGTGTGAAATGCCTTTAGAGTGGCTGGAGCTCCAGCAGCCCCATAACCTGGGGACGGTGGCCTTGCGTGAGAGAGGTGACAAGTCAAAGGGTCTGAGTTCCTGATTGGCTCTGGGTAGCATCATACCAGCCCAGGCCTGTCTAACCACCAGTCTTCTTTGATGTGAGAAAATAAATCTTTGTATGTTTAATTCCTTATATTTATTTCTTTGTTCCCAGCATCCGAATACAATTCTAGACTGATCCAGTCTTGCTGCTAAGAGCTTTGGCATCGTTTCTCTCATTTACCGTGGAGTACTTCCAATGTTTTTGTTCTTCCCTGGTAAATCTCTCTTCCGTTCTAACACAAATAAACAAGTTGACTCACATTTAAACTTCACCCTTGAGCAAATCAACAAGCAAAAGCCTTCATGAGGAGCGTAAAGACAAATGTATGTTGTTCCTCGACATGCATTTTAGGCTCATTTTGAAGATGAAATAGCTTTAGAGGAAGGAGTGATTGGCCTGTGAAGTAGCTTTGCTGCCTGCATCCCACCAGCATATGGGCCTTCAGTCCAGTTGCTCATCTCGTGGTCGATGCTAGTTTAGTGCCAGTAGAAGTGCATGGCACGTGGGCTGCTGTTCAGTGTGGGGTTTTTCTAAAGGTGGTATCCATATTCCTTAAAGCTGTTGTGGTGTTTTCCTTCAAACTGGTGGTGATAGTGTGAATCTGGTGGGGTTTTCATATACATTGACTAGAGAGAGGCCATGGCGAATATGTTTTCATTCCAAAATACAAAAAATGCTGAGTGTTTTTCCCTCCACTTAAATGTACTTCATCAAGCAGGCCTTGTTAGCTTAACTAGTAGAAAAAGAAGAAAATGTAAAAATGTGATAACTAATTCATATTAAAACATGCACACGCAAAACAGCTGCCCTTCGAATGGTTCACTGGTCGCCAAGATCAGGTGCAGGCTGAATGAAGAGCATTTGGATAATTGACCTTCATGTGAATAAATTAGAATAGATTAGGTTTGATTGCCCACATAACAATTTTTAAAAAGCCCCTTTTCTGTTTCTAGGCTACTTTGTTATATTGGGTCTCAAAGGTGATTAACCATGTGTTTTTCTTGTTGGAAGACTTTCCTAAACACAAATTAGCAGACTGAAAAGGAGACGGTAATATCTACATGTGCCATTTCTTTTTTAATTGAAAAACTCAAAGGGCCATATGACAGACTGAGTTGTTTGAGGACATTCTAGAAGGGCAGCGTGCTTAGAATGTGTTAATGTGCATTGGGCCTTCCCTTGCCGGCCGGTGATGTGGTCCTGTGCTTCTACTGCCTGCGCCATTGGGATGGAATGTGCTCGGGCTGCTTTCTGCTCTTCTCGCCTGTGCTCAGCAGTGTGCACATATGTGTGCAGTATGATGTGCTGGAGACCCCCTGCGTAAGCACTCAGCATGGACCACTTAAGCAGAGTCATGGAATTTCAGAGCTGAAAAGAATCTTAGACATTCAGTGAATTAGTTCACTCACTTTACTTTAGCAATGAAAAGACAGAGGCCAGTAATAGGAAATGCCCTGCTCTCAAATCAGAAACTGAGCTGATGTGTGTCGACTCATATACAGAATTGTTCTCTTATAGTGAAGGCCTAGCTCCTGCACTTACGGATATGTGGCCTTATTCAAATTAGTTAAACCCTTCTGTAGAAAGAGGATGTTATTAGTGTCTGTTTGTCATGAGTTTGAAATGACACAAAGGTCTATAAAGCACTATTTTGGTTATTATTTCTGCGTAGCAAACTACCTCAAAACTTGGTGGATTAAAACAATAACCATTTTATTATCTTATAATTCAGCAGTCTGAGATGGGATCACATGGGCAGTTCTGCTATTCGCTCACGTGACTGCATTCAGCTGGCAGGTTGGCTGCAGACTGGACTCTTCCCTCATCCCCATGTTGTGTGAGGGCCTCTTCCTGTAGCGTGATCCGGCACAATGGTCCCTGCATGTGGCCTCTCCAGCAGAGTAACCAGATTTTCTACATGGCACTAAGGCTTCCAAGAGAACAAAGGCAGAGACTGCCAGACCTTCTCAAGGCATTGGCATGGAACTGGCGCAGCCTCCTAGAGGCTAAAGCAAAGCGCAGACTCAACTGAGATTTAAGGAAAAGAGACTACTTAAGGGCATTCATAAATGTTGACATGGTTCATTACAGGGCACCAGTAAGCATGTGCCCCCCTGTGTCTGATGCATGGTAAAGACCCAATAAATGTTAATTGCTCTCCTTTGATGTAGTAGCAGTAGTACTAATAGCTGTTTTTATTGTTTTGTTGTTATAAGTAGCTATAGATGGAAAACGGTTTATATAGAAATTTTGAATGATTAAATTTTATTTCTGTACCTCTTAGTTTAAATAACACCACTCTCAACAGTTACCTGGGGACATCTGTTATAAATAGAGTGGTAGAATAATTTCCCTAACTCAGTAATTCCCCAGTTCCCCAATTCAAGCAGGTCTGAGTTTAGGTCAGAGATTCTACGTTTCTAATAAGTGTAACATTGAGAATCATAACATTGAAATTGTTCAAGTTAGCTAATTCTTGCATATTCTCCCCACCAAAATTGTTTTACATTTCCATATATCACTTTAGAGCATGACATTTTTAGGAGAAGGAAATTAAAAATCTGTTTTTCTCCAATCTCATGCCTCACCTCTTTCCAGGTCATTTTAATGCTGCTGATTTAGAGACCGACACTTTGAGAAGCAAGGCTCTAGTCAACCATTAGCAGCATCCAAATACGGGGATTATTAGGAGGCACCATTCTTGCATCAAGAGCAAGTCATTAGATTGCTTTGTGGAGGATATTTGGGAAGTATTTGGATTTGATGAGCCTTCCATGTCTAATGTTCATACAATGTTATTGTATGTCTACTTGAACGTTTTCCTTTTTGCAAAAGCTCTTTGTCTTTCTAATTACAAAAATTATGCATTCACAATTTAAAATTTTCCAAGACTACATAAAGGTAAAAGGAAGAAAGGGAAAATAATATATGTCCATGTTAATATTTTGATGTGTATCATCCCAGACTTCATTTTAATATTTTGCCCCCAAACATATTTTCCTCTCTGGCAAATATGTACCTTTGCTTTTAAATATTCAGTACTGAATGTCTTCAAAAAACTTTCAAGTTTAGTGGTTTTGCTTGAGATAGATACCATGATGTATTTTGGTTGATAGGTTTTAGACTTTGCATTATTTATAGTTTCTCCTTAGAAGCTTGAAATTAAAATTTCTTTTCTTACTGATTTTGATTCTTTCCTGTCTGGCTTACAATTGATTTCACCTCCCTGTGTTTCTAATGAGGCCTGAAATTACCATACCCTTGTTTGAGTGGAGTGTGTTTTCTCCTGTGCCCTCGCATACTATGGATAGATAGCACAGCAGCTCTGTTCCTATTATCAGCTACATCTTCCTCTGTTATGTATATTCAATTCAGCATTCCAATAAGCCTGTGAATGAGGCTCTATACTGGAACTTAAGTAGACAAACATCTTTTTCAGTCACATTTGAAGAACACTGATTTCTTCCGTAGAGGAATCTCTTTTCCCTTTGGCATTCCTAAGACTTCCTGTGTTATAGCCCTTGAATATAATAGGCCATATATTTTTGACCCAATTAATTTCATAAATGATTAGTCATAAAGGAAAAGAGTTCTTTGACGTTTAATATTCAGGTACCAAGGAGGAGGGAGGCAAGGCTGGATCCCAGAAGTCCCACACCATAGTTTTGTTTACATCTCCCTACGCAAATGGCAGTCACATCATTGCGGGTTGAAAGGGCTGCTGAATAATATCATAGAGGTGGCATTCTGTTGAGACTCTGCTACTAAGGAAGAAATGAATTAACACGTGGTATCGTCATAGCCTCTGCCTTACACCAATTAATGTCTTGGAAGTGAATGATCCCTGATTGAGGTTTTAATGTTTACAGTGGTAGAAGTATAGCTAAATAGTATAACAGTGGCAATAGTACTTTAAATTTGAAGAGGAGTGGGCCCAGCAGCACCTCCCCACCCCACATATCCCCATGGCAGGGTAAGAGAGGCGTGGTAAAGGTCTGGAATGCAGTGGTGTTCTTGGTGGGACTAGAACACCAGGTGGTAGAACAAAAATGAAAAGGGTTGCCCTTTCAGGTGCTGGTATTTGAAAATCTTTATTTCTCATTGTTTTTTTTCACTTTCTCTGCCACATTCTCTAACAAAGCTCTGTCCCATCAGTGTTTTTTCCTCCCCCCAGTACCTGGAGCACAGTAGAACACATTTTGATTATAGTGATTATCCTAAAATGGAGAATTATAAAATTAAAGTTGTTCAAGTTAGAAAGTTAATTTCTG
Source organism: Propithecus coquereli (assembly GCF_000956105.1). Classification (NCBI taxonomy): domain Eukaryota; kingdom Metazoa; phylum Chordata; class Mammalia; order Primates; family Indriidae; genus Propithecus; species Propithecus coquereli. The sequence continues at coordinate 755,136 of NW_012149141.1, read as the reverse complement.
CATTCTCCCCCCATCAGAAGTATTTTGCATTGCCAATATATATCACTTGCGAACATTCCATTTTTAGGAGCAGGAAGAAATTTAAAATCTCCTCTTTTCCTCCAATCTGATTCTGGAAAGCAGCCTCCCTTTTTAGTCGGGGGATTTAACTGAGTTGGTTAAGCATGAAAAGATGCTTATAATGATTTACGCCCCAAGTCACAAGTATTAATATATGCCAAGTACAAAATAATGCACAACCTGCAGGAGGGTGGACCAAAATGCCCTTTATTTACTCAGAGGTGGGGAGGATGAACCAGAGGTATCTACAACGTCCTTCTTACCTAATCCACAAAGCTCAGTTTCAAATTATGGGTTTTAAAATACTTGCTGCAATTCAGGGGCATATGGACTAAATACATGTGGGGGAAATGGAAAACTTTAAATAAGTAAACTTTAAAGATCAAATATGATGAAATAAACCCAAAGAACCACACGCAAGGCGTGAACTTTGAATGGATGCTGCTTTTGCGGGGGTGTTGATAAGACATTCTTGGGATAATTGGGGCAATTTCACTACAGGCTGCATATTAGAGGATAATAGGGAATTGTTCAATTTCTTAGGTGTTATAATAATATTGTGATTATGTAGGAAAATGTCCCTATTCACAGGAGAGGCATGCCAAAGTATATGGGAACATAGTGTCATGATATAGGCAACTTACTGTGTGAAATGGTTCAACAACAAATATATATATATATCTCACATACAGAGAAAGCAAGTATGGCAAAACATGAAATACTGTTAAATGTAGGTAGAGTATATAAAGGTAGTCTATGTAATAATTTTGCCTTCTCTATATTTTTCTATATATTTGAGGTTTTTCATAGTTCAAAAAGTGAAAAAGTATTGCTTCGTAACCACCAGTACAACCACAAGCCTATCTCTCATGCTGTTCCCCAATCTTAAAGCCAAGGTTTTATTATTTATTAAACATCTACTGTATATACTAGGTTCTAAGTGCTAGATATATATAAAGGAGTAAAATATTGTCCCTGCACTTAAAAGAGCTCATGATTTAGTATGTTTCTTTTGCTATTTTTGTGCAGTTCTAAATCAACTTCTTATAAAATCTTGGGAATGAAAATAAAATTTACACTTGCTTAGGCCTACGAATTTTTTAAGCAATGTATGTTGATCTAAGGCTGTCATAAGTTAGCCAGTTAGCATCTAATTTTCTTGATAAGCTTTGTGTAAGAACAATAAGCAGTAATGGATAAGTTTAAGCCATTTGTGCACAAAAGACATATGACAATGACAACCTTGGGGGTTTGCCCAAGTACATTATGGCATTCTGGATATACCTAGATCTATTCCTGACATACACAGGTAGAGTTATGTTTCAACTGGATGGTCACATCTATAATCAATATACATGGGACCAGTGAACACACAAGTTTTCAAGACAGAGTGTTTTCTTAGGAGCCATAGGATTGATGTGGGTCTTCCATCAAGGAGTATCAAGAGTTTTCCACAACTGGAAAATAACTTCACTGAAAGATTGTTTTCCTATGTTCTAATTTGTAGCCAGGTAACCAGAAAGAAAAATAAAAAAAGTCACACTAAATAATTTTGTTTTGGTCTGAATCCCCGCTATCACCAGCACTACCACCATTCCTAGGTGGAAATCCTAACTTACCTCAAGGTGATGGTTTTGGGAGGTGATGAGGTCATGAAGTCTGAGCTCTCATGAATGGGATTAGTGCCCTTACGAAGTAGCCTGAGGGAACTTTTTTGTCCCTGCCATGTGAGGGTGAAGCCAAAAGGTGCCACCTGTGCTCTGGAAAGTGGCCCTTCCCCAGACACCAAATCTGCCAGTGCCTTGATCATGGTCTTCCCATCCTCCAAATGGTGAGAAATAAATTTCTGTTGTTTCTCTGCTACTTGGTGTGTGGTATTTTGTTATAGCAGTCTGAACATACTGAGATAATTTTCTTCACATTATTCCTCTTTTTTTTTTTTTTTTTTTTAGAGAGAGTCTCTCTCTTTGTTGCCTTGAGGTGAGTGCCGTGGCATTAGCCTAGCTCACAGCAACCTCGAATTCCTGGGCTCAAGCGATCCTTCTGCCTCAGCCTCCCAAGTAGCTGAGACTACAGACATGCGCCACCATGCCCGGCTAATTTTTTCTATGTATTTTTAGTTGTCTGATTAATTTCTTTCTATTTTTAGTAGAGACGGGGTCTTGCTCTTGTTCAGGCTGGTCTCGAACTCCTGAGCTCAAATAATCCGCCCGCCTCGGCCTCCCAGAGTGCTAGAATTACAGGCGTGAGCCACCGCGCCTGGCCCACATTATTCCTTTGAAGAAGAAAATGCTCACATAACTCAAATGTCATAGTATTTGAAATTCAGCATTGTAGTTCTTGCTAATCAGCTATAAGGTGAAGAAGAGAAACATGCTGAGGATGAAGTGCAATGCAGGAGAAATGATAGATTTCTGGGTTATAATAAGTTTAAGAAGAGTTCAGAAAGGGAATAGGAAGGTCTAACCTAGACCTTATTCTGTGATTCCAGTTGAAAAGGAAATAATATCTGAGGCTTCCCTTAAAACATGCTAGATTATGCAGTTGCAAAGTGCAACTGATTGGACTAGAAGACTCTTATATGTTTCCACAAGATCTGCAAATTAAAATGGTATTCATGACTTATAAACAAAGCTACTAATTGAAGTATAATTTAGAAATGCAGTCCTGAATAGAATTTCAGTTGCAAAGTGACAATTAGAAGAATTTATTAGATGTCATCTCTGTTGCAGAGGGGTGTCTTGGGTTGGATTTAGTAGTCTGTACTCGGTAGATGCTCAATAAATATTTGAATGAAAGGAGGGAAGGAAAGAAAGGAGAGAGAGGGAAAGGAGAGCAAAACTGGATGTAGATTATTTAGTAAGCTCGATAAGGAACTTTTGATACCTAACTGGAAGTTATCTCTTTTCTACATATCAAAAGGGGTTTGATAAAGAAACTTGATAGATGAAAAAGTGTTTTTAATCTGTTAAGAGAACCAATCATTACCAGCCTCTTAAGCAACACAGAAGCACTCATTCACACAAAATCAATGCACTAATTACAAATCAGTCTCATCTTTGTAAAAGCAGGCTCAAAAATTTAGAAAATATTTCAGTAGGTGTAATTCATGGCCACACATGGAATATACTTGAATCTTACAACCTTTTAAAATATTATGATAATTTGTGCTTTTTATTAATGTATGTTTTTTTCATTCCCCCAAGTTAATATAAAGGAGTAAGCTTCTCTAAATAGGCAGCATAAAATGGGGGAAGAAAATTACAGGAGTTTTTGACCTTGGTTGTATTAGAAGCACCTGGAGAATTTTTTATTTTTTTCTCTATGGGGGTTGGGGGGGGGTAATCCCTGGAGATTATTTTTTTTAGTGCTCCATTGTGAGACTGAGCAAAGTATCTTTCCACAATTAGTAGGTGATTGTAGGGAGTTGAGTGTAAGTAGGCTAGACCAAGAATCAGTTAACCTTGTTTCTAGCACAGATACTGACGTTTTTTTTTTTCCTGTGACTTTGAATAACTTAGTTAGGCTAGTTCTCAAAATCCTTATCCTTTCATTGAGAGGGCTGGGCTATACCAGTGGTATTAAATATTTAGGAATTTTGTGAGCAGGTCGTTGAACAATTGGCACTTGACGTTGGTCATAGTGAGAGTATTTACACCATGGAAATTGGCAATCACTACAAATCAGCCACCACCACCCTCAGGCGGTTTACCAGTACATCACAGACTATACTATCATTAAAGTCCTTTCAGACTTTAAGGCTCTATGAATATATGATCTGTTACTTCTAAAGTAATCTTACATTACAGACATTCTGAGAGATTTGACCATCATTTTAAATTAACTCCAACTATTAATGCCCCCCAACCAAAATAAAAAGTATAAGGAAGTAGATGAAAATTTGTATGTATTAAAATAGTCATTTAGTAGAATATGCTTCCGTTGATGATTGGGCTGAAAGATATAAGGACACCAAAAGGAGATACCAGCTAGAAAAACAAAATGTGAATTTGCTAATACCTAACCTAAACATGTTGGCATATATCCCTTGTAGATTATTAGTATCTGGTAGATTTTTGTTTTGTTATTCCTTTCTGATGATGGACATGAGAAATATTCTCATCTTGGTTGTCTGAAGACTTGCTTACAAAAGACTTGATATTTCAGTTAGTTTATCAAATGAAAATAATAATGAACCTTGCAAAAATTGATCCATTTAACTCTCACTTAAAATAGTTGAGCACTTCTCATGGAGGAGGTAACATTTGAGTTGGCTATAAACAAATGAGTAAAGTTTGGATGAAGGAAATGTAGGAAATGTAATCAAGCAGCCAAAACCACACATTGAAAAGAATGGTATCATGAAAGGTATTAAAAGGAACATACATGGGCTAAGTGAAGGACACTACAAAAATTGGACAGTGTATTGAGTGGTTATAAGAGCTCAGATCAGACAGACATGGGCCAGGTTTTAAAGTTTTCTCTGCTATCATTTGCTCACCTATAAACTGCATATGATAGGAAGACCTTCCTCACAGAACTGTTTTGAGGTTTATGTGAGATAAGCGAGTGAAATTGCTACGACAAAGCCTAGCACATCATAAGCTCTCAGGAAACACTAGCTGCTGGAGTTACTGTGCGGCCAAAGCAGTGAATTAGGGGCAGTCTGGGAATGGCATTTTATATCAAGTGGAGATTGTAAATAGTTTATTTAAATTAGTACAGCACTTTTGTGTTGGGGACTAGTTAGAGATAAGGAGAAAAGATAGCCATGGGCCAGATACATTAACAAGGCTTCTGGGATGGGCAAAAGGACTTAGGAGATGATCATGTTATCTTTTAGAATAGCAGTTCCAAAGTTGTGGATTGAGACCTGGTGATTCTTGAGAGAACTCTCTCTGGGTGATTGAATAACATTATTAAATAGTCCTGTTTCCTGCATAGAGGGATGCATAGAAGGATGGGTATGTGATAAAGGAAATATAGCAAATGCCAGCTGGTAGTATGTAGATGATGGGTACATGGGTGTTCTCTGTTCAATTTTTTCAACTTCTCTGTATGCTTGAAAAATTTCACAATACAAATTGGAGAAAAAATGAGAAACTTTATTCTGTCTTCAATTTTTTTTCAATTCTTGAAAATCTCAGGAAAGTCTCTTGGTGCTAATCTGCCTTTAACATTTTGCTTTGGCTCACAGCCTCTGGTAGGATGTATCTAGTTAGAATTTAATAAAAATAGTTTAATTTTTGGTACTTGTTTATTGTCAATTTATGGGAATTAATACAACTTTTTTATTATTGATAGTGATACCATTCTCCTTTTAAATGATATATTTAAGTTTTAAAATATTCAGTAAATAATAAACAAATGGTGCATTGGTGTGGCCAAAAAAAAAAAAAAAAAATGACAGAGGTAGTATGCACTTAACTGCTATAGGAAAAGGGGATTACTGAAGAATTTAAAGTAAGTGACCTGACTAATATATCCAGAAATTAAATTATTCACCCTCTGCTCTTTGTATGACTGCAGAATGAATATAAAGATTTTCGCTTTTAAACTTCCTCTGGCCACTGTTAAACTTCCATACGTGACAGAGACTGCCTGTCTGCATGTTCAGATTTTCTTCAAATCCTATGAAAGCAAAGATCCAAGATAAAGTTTATAGGTTTTCTAGTGCTTAAGTTGTGCCATTCTTTACTTGCTTTTGGAAAACACTGACGTATTTCCCAAGGGGTTGAAGATATATGTATTTTTTTCCCTGACATAAAAAGAAGCCACTTAATGGGAGTGGTTTGCCAAGCCAGGCCTATCTGTGAATTGGATTTTAATCTGTCTGTGACAGTCACTTTTTTCTTTATCAAATTTTCTTAACAGAATTTAGGAAACTCTATAAACCACCTCACTTCTACAAAGTAAATGTACAGTAATGTGTTTCTATAAAAACAAAAAAGCAATCAATATTCAACAAGTTAGTGTGTTTATATTACTTCCATCTGTCTATTGGTAGGATTCTATGTTCATTACTATCTCAATGGAATTTAAAAGGTTTTTTTTTCCCTACTACCAGAATCATCAGTAACAAATCAATCAGTCAGAATAACTAGAGTTTACTCACTAAAAGAAAAAAAACCTCTTTTATGCATGATGCAGGAATGCTATTTTTTCATGCAGTTTAAGCATTTTAGAAGTATGTTATTTCCTAGTACCAGTTAGATTCAGAATTTAGATGTGAGTCTTCTCAGTTCACCTTTTGATGTATTTACATTCATGTACATGTGCGTGCACATGTCTCTTAATTTGTTCTTTAAATAAATGTGCCCATCATATATGCATTCTTCTGTGACTTACATTTTCATCCTAATAATAGGTCTTAGAGATATTTTCCTGTTAAAATAAATGAAACTACTTTATTCTTTTTCATGATTGCATAGCATTCCATAAAATGAATGTTCGATAATTTATTACCAAGTTTCATCTTGATGAATATTAGGTTGTTCATAGTTTTGTGGTTTGTTTTTTTCCTTCAGTGAACATCAGCTATGTGTCTTTATGAACTTTTGTATTTCTGATAAATTGTTAGAAGTAAAACTGCTAAAATAATGTATGACTATTTCATTATCTACTTTTTAAAACAAATTGTCTCAAGTTTTTATGAACTTTCTTCTCCATTGGCAAATATTTTGATTTGGAATATAGTTTATTAATGACCTAATATTCCTATGGTAGGAGTCAAAGCTTCCTCCTAAAGCATCTTGCTCATATTTGCTCTATAAGCACATTATAGTCTGTTTCTCCACCCCCAACAAACATTCTTTATACTTCCCCCCCGCCAGATTGTGAGCATGTTCAAATCAAGAGTTTTACTGATTTTTGTAGCTAACTCCCTATCCCAATGCCTGCCATGTAATAATTACTCAATGAATGTTGAAAAGATCGTGGAAAAAAACTCACTCTTACACATTTATAAAATCATATTTTTTACAGTCAAACAGTTGCTTTTTTGTAATGACTTGATAACATTTCCTTTCATTGTTGGGGTTCAACTTTATAGTGAATTTTGTATCTAATTGCAATATTTTATGGTGCTTCTAATATTATTACTTTGGGGAAATGAGGTAGAAATCTTAGAGGTGAGTAAGTAAAATGATTTTTTTAAAATTAACTCAGTTTTATTGGCCTCGAATTTTCATGTGTTATCCAGTTGAGAGCAATTCCTGTTAACATCTGCATCTTGAGAACACACATTAGATAAAACTAGTGAACCAGAGAACAGTGAATTTTCATGAGCTAATTGTTAGTGATGATTGTTTTTTTTCCTATTTCAAAAACTACTGCCGATCCTTTGATTTTAATCAGTTTTTTCCTCAAACAGAAATGATTTAAGAATTTGCATCTTATTAGGAAATCCATTAGTGGAAGTATGCAGTTAATAGATAACCTGGTTTTAATAATTCACAATTGAAAATAGTTCAAATGAATAGTGATATTTTTCAGTTACATATTTTTTAAAAGTGAAATGCCCCTTGGATAACCAACATGCTTTGAGTACCTGGCATTGTTTTGCCTAAAAAGACCTGCACATATGTAGATACCAGATAGATCTAATTACAGTTGTCTCTTGGCACCCAAGAGGGCTTGGTTCTTGGACTCCCTCACAAATACCAAAATCAGCAGATGCTCAAGTTCCTGGTATAAAATGCTATAACTTATGCCCATCCTCCCATATACTTTAAATCATCACTAGATTATTTGTTATACCTAATACAATGTAAATGCTATGTAAATAGTTGTTATACTGATTGTTTAGGAAATAATGGAGGAAAGTCAATACATTCTTAGTACAGACACAGTCATCTTCCTCCCCACCCCCTGAATATTTTCTGTCTGTGATTGGTTGAGTCCATAAATATGGAACCCATGGATGTGGAGGGCTGACTGTATTATTTATGTGTGTGACATAGAATTGAGAAGGGGATGCACATTTTGGGTGTATATTTTTATTTTGTCTAAATTAGGACTGAGAAATGATTAATTACAGGGCAATATTTCTTGTCAAGTTGTGAATAAATATGTTTAGCATTAGTATAGCTGTTTGCGAACAAGAAAACCCATACTGCTTGCCAAGCAGTTGATTAAAAAATGCATTCAATTCATCACAAAGTCTCTGTAGGGAAGATCTTTACATTTGTATGGGTTGGCATTTAGTAATTAAATTTCTTTAAACATTTTAATTAGGCTGAAGGCCACCCAAAGCCTTTGCTCCCATCTGGAAGACACTTCCAGCTATCAATAGGCACAAAGCTAGAGGGCAGCCACTGTCATTTTCACCGGAGTCTTAAATCTAGAGCAGTTGTGCATAAAAATCACCTGGAAAGCCTGTTAAAATAGAGATTCTTGAGCCTCACCTTCAGAGATTTTCATTTAAGTAGCCCAGGGTGGGGACTCAAAATATGTAGGTCTGTCAGGTTTGACAATCTCATTCTGTGTTCTTGGTTCTTGGTGAGCTCTTGGACAAAGAATGAGCAGACACACCAAAGTAAGGCAAGGACGAGGTGAAATTTGTTGAGGGGGAGCAAGATAGGATTATAGAGCACGAGCAAGATATAGATTTACGGAGCAAAATACATACGATACAAATGACGACTGAACCCCCCTTGTGGTAGCAAAAGAGACCTCAGTTACGGTCTGGGTCTTGTTTTATAGTGACTGGATAGGGACCTCCCCATGGTTCAAACGTCATCATGGAACCACTTTGACTGACAGTTAGGAGTTATATGACCTGAGTCTTATGCATGCAGATCTCCCATGAGCCTCTCTGAAAGCCCATGGAGGGGCGATGGACTGCAGTGTAGGTTTAAACTGATGACTTGATAATTAGCCTTAGGTTATCCTAAGTCACCTTCTGGACTCTATTGTACCTATGCTGCTTGACCCATAGGCTAGAAAGTCCTTTGCATTCTTTTGCAGTTGGCATGCTAAGTTCTGATTGGTAAATTGGTAGGGTGTTCCCTCCTCCCCCAGGTATGGCAGTCGCCTGGGACAGGATTAAGGTGGGGCAGCACCAAGGTGGGGGGGGGGGTAGGGTCTGGGGCCCGCCCTTGTCCTTCTTCCCAGATGGGGCAATTGCTGGAGGCAGCAACAAGGCAAGGCACCCACTTTTGTCCATAGGAGGTCCAGAATCCCTGTCTATCTACCTAACAGTTCTAACCAGCTCCAGGTGGATTCTGGTGCTGCTGGTATAGGTACTATACTTCGAGAACTACTAAACTAGGGAATTCAGTTGCGATCTGAAAATAGACAACCTAGTTGATTAAATCAAACCTTTTTTTAAAAGGGCTCGCATTTGGCAGGTATTTCAGATATTTCAGAACAAGATACTGTCGGGGAAAAAAATGGCCGAAGTGTTTTTATGTAAGATTTGGAAGGAGGTGCAAATCAGATAGAAAGCCAGTGTGTTTGCCCCTTTATTTCTCTTTTCATTAAGAGCAGGGGGAAACATTCTGAAAGTTATTTTTCTTGGTTCCTTTCTTGCCCTCCTTTTTTTTTTTTTTTTTTTTTTTTAGGAGACAGAGTCTGACTCCGTGGGAGCGAGTGGTAGGTTGCAGTGCCGTGATCATAGCTGACTACAACCTCCAATTCCTGGGCTCAAGCGATCCTCCGGCCTCAGCCTCCAAAGTAGCTGGGACTACAGATGCACACCATGACACCTAGCTAATTTTTCTATTTTTAGTAGAGACAGGGTCTTGCTCTTGCTCAGGCTGGTCTTGAACTCCTGACCTCAAGTGATCCTCCTGCCTTGGCTTCCCAGAGTGCTAGGATTACAGGTGTGAGCCACTGCACCTGGCCTCTCCATTTTTCCTAACAGCAAGTGTATTGAAGTGGTTGAGAGCTTGAACTCTATCAATTCTGGGTGTGTCATCTTGGGTAGATTACTTGATATGTTAGTTATCTATTGCTTTATAACAAAAGACCTAAAATTTAGCAGCTTAAAACAACATTTATTATTACTTCCAGTTTTTGCAAGTTGGGAATGCAGAGGCAGCTTGGTTGGGTTGTTCTGGCTCAGGATCTCCCATGAGGTTTCAGTCAAGCTGTTGGTTAGGGCTGCAGTCCTTGAAGTATTTGGAATATGTGTTTTCAAACTCACACACATGTATATTTCAGGAGGCTTCAGTTCCTTGCCTTGTGGGCTTCTCAGTAGGGCTGCTTATGACATGACAAGAGACTACACACAAGACAGAGGCCACAGTCTTTTTATTACTATAACCTAATATCAGAAGTGACAGTGCATCGTTCATGCATGTTCTGTTCACTAGAAAGAAGTGAGTCCCTAAGCCCAGCCCATACTCAAAGGCAGAAGGAAGTTCTATCTCTTGAAGGGAGTATCAAAGAATTTTTGCACATATCTTTAAAACCATCAAACTAGATTAGCATCAGTTTCCTTATCCATAAAGTGGGAAAGTGATATTTGATAGGGGCTCAGTAATGGTACTTATTAAGTAATTATGATGATGATCATAATCTGTCATCATCACCTCTTAAGAACTTTACGCTCAACCAAATTTTCTGATGCATGAAACCCTCCCCACCTAAATCCATATTTTATAAACTGTCACATATCATAAAAGCTCCTTATTCCTTTTTTAATGAAGGAAATATACCCTGATAATAAAACCGGACTCTCTATACAACCAAAACAGTTAAAGACTGATATCATTATGGTTGTGAATGAGAAGATCTGTAATAATTTCAGATTTATCGAGTAAGTTGATTAAAAGAGTAAGCTGCATTACCAAGTTTGCTGTATCCTTCTAACACACAAGGACAGTGATTCCATCAGGTACCTTAAAAAATTATCATACCATTTAGCTCTGTAGTCCATTTCTGGTTATTTTGTCTTAAGAAAATAGTACCAACATATTTAATGTAAGATGATGTTTAACATAGGATAGAATTTGCAGGCAGCCTCCACAATGGCCCTTAATGATCGATTCCCATCTCCTGACATTCATGCTCTTGTGTGATCCCCTGCCCTTACATGTGGGCTGGGCCTCGTGACTCACTTCTAACATGTAGAAATGGAAGATTAGGTTGTAAAAAGCCTGCAGCTTCTGTACTGGGGGCTGCTGCTTGCTCTGTCTTTTTACACATAATATATTTTTTTTAATGACACCTGGCATAAACCATCTTTCCACCCCCCAGAAACATTCTCTAAGAGAATATGCAAAGTGATGACACTCAATGTCTTTGAGAGTTAGGATTCTATGTGATTTGTTCTACTTTTCCGTATTTTTCTATAGGATCACCTATTGTGATCATATATTATTTTACAATAGAGAAATGCTTAAAAGGAAAAAGAAGTAAAGGATAAGAAAATCCAAAGGAAAAGGACAAAGGACATATAAGTGTTTAAACACTTGTAGCATTTGAGAATTATTTGATTGTTTAGTGAGAAAAAGGTTGTAATGTGTGCATTTGTAATTACATACCTAAAAAGAAACTATATGATTTGGATTCAAGATTATGTAATATTACAAATTTGTATAGTGGTCATACATCCCTTGTAATTTTTTTT
>NW_012149141.1:715399-743316 GCF_000956105.1 Propithecus coquereli | reverse complement strand
GGAGGCGGAGGCAGAAGGATTGCTTGAGCCCAGGAGTGTGAGGTTGCTGTGAGCTAGGCTGACGCCATGGCACTCACTCTAGCCCAGGCAAAAGAACGAGACTCTGTCTCAAAAAAAAAAAAGAAAAAGAAAAAGAAATACTGGTAAATTTTTTCCTAGCACTTGCAGATGAAAAATACCATGTAAATCCATAGCAATATTGTTGACAGTAATTTATTATAGTAAGAGTCCTTTCTATAGTAATTTAGGCAACTGACTTTACTAGTACACCATTGCTAGGTCGTTCCCCCCAAATCTGAATCCTTCAACCAGTGAAGATTTTTGGATTTGTTGGTCTTGTTTGGCAGTAGGATTTTTATAAATGGCACTCGGTGATACTTCGTTCTCTGGCATTCTTGATGTTGGTCTGCCACCCCTCTTCCAGTCCATTCTATAGCATGGTGATTCCATGATGACTGATTCCATCTCCTCACAGGACTCTAGTTTGGGATCCACTGTGGATCACTATCATATGGGTGTCTAGCACAGGGCTGGTGAGCAGGAACATTAAATTGCTTCAGGTTTTTTGAGACCAGAAACTTTTCCTGCTACAGGAACTGAAACAAAACAAGGTTTTATTTCTTTTCCTGTTCATTTGTTATTAGCAGTAGCATTTTGTTTAGAAAAATAGGGTAATCCCCCACTTTTGAGCCCTTTGTTCTTAAAATTACCTGAAGCACTTTGTTAAGATTTGAGTTCACTGTGTATCTTTCTAAGATGCTTACAACTGATTTTTGTTCTTTATATTTTATTTTTTTGGCATTGGTCAAACCAAATAGAATAGTCGCCCAAGTACCAAATTTACTACTGGAACATATACATCTCTTCAGACAGCAAGTACAACTTCAGGGGCCACTTTTAGGAGATACTGTATTTCTCACAGTTGTGTTACAGACTGTATTAATAGAGCTCCAGTCTAAAATTTAAGAAAAGAACATTCCACTATATTAAATAGTTACTGCAAATTTCATTTGGCTGTGTACATGTTTGTTCCTAAGTGAGGTTATTTAAGGGGAAAAAAGTCATAATTGAGAAGAGCATATAATGTTCTCTTATCTGTACTTGATTGGTTTAAAGAAAAACTGATTACTCTTAGTACCCAGTTTCCTTTTTAAAAAATTACATCTAAAAGAATGTTTTCTTCACTTTGACTAGCTTTCCTATTTCTGCAACCTTAGAGGCACATATATGTGGACATACTGGGCTAAAATAACGTGTATTCTTTTTAATCTATAAGATGATGCATGCTCATTCTCCCCGCAGAGTCTTAAGAGCTGCTACAATTTGAGCTGTGCAGTAATTTTACATTTTCATTTTCTCTGATTTAACTGATGTCTATAAATAAAGGCTGCAACTTACTTTAATAATAAAAAAAAAAACCCATTATCGCCTTGTGGTAAAGATAACGTATTATCATTATCACCATTAACAACTGCTGGCGTTAATAATACATATTTTCCGCTTCATCCGGAGCAACCTGCATTTGAAGCAAAGGGTTGAGGTATTATATTAATACAACCTTTTAAGCTTCTTGTCTCTGTTTTGTTCAAAAGGGAAATAATTGTTAAAAGATCCTGAAAGCATATAGTTTGGGTCTAAATCAACATTACAAGCTAGCAAACTGCACTTGTACTAGTGTACTTTGCTATTTGCTGTGAATTACAACAGTGGCCCTCAAACCTTTGTCAGCTGTAGGTACACCACCCAGTGGAGGAGAGATTCTACTGTAGTTTACCCACTCCCGCAAATATACTTGAGTGAGAGCAAAGACCTTGAGTCTTTTCAACTTCGTTTAGAAACACAAGTGAATTATTTACAGACTTATATACTGAACTATCAGCAGTTCCTTGTGAAGGATCCGCCTAATGACTGAAGAATGCACATTTGAGAATTAGGATAGCACAAGAGACTGGCCTTGACCCAGCCTCTCGTGGATGTAGTTCTCTTGCCCATTGATTTCACATGAAAAGAGGAAAGAAATGAATGCTTTGCATTGCACACTGCCACGTGACATGCATGCCCACATAGATACGAAAAACCATTAATAATAACGAAGGAAACAAATTTTAAAAATAAAGCATTTGCTTTGTATTCAGATTTGACTACCATCTACCCCTTTTCCCCACCAGTATACGATATTACTGCTGGCCTTCCCTTTCTCCCATCCCAAGTGTTGAAAAATAATTTTAACACTTCTTTCTGTTAGGTACCCTATATGCAATTTAAAATTGAACTTATTTTAGCTGCATCTCATTTCACGAGTCTGTAAGACAACAGTAATGATCATCATGCTTTGCATATAGATGTGGTATGTGTAAGTTTTTGCTTTTCAAAGATATTTCTAACTGATTATTTCATTTGCTTAACTTGCATATGTAGCAGTTACTTGCACTTTAATGATTTGGGGTTGCAAGATTGGTACTCCTGAGACCTGTTTCTTCCCGTGTATTTTGTCAACCTCTAGATCTGTGTGGTGGCATCTTGGATTCACCCTCCTGGCTCAATTAGACAGACTTCCCATAGGTCTAGGAAGCCCTTTTTTATTATAATTTTTTATGAACAGAAATTAAGCTAATTATTAAACCACCAAGCAGACAGAAAGCTGTGTTTTATAGATTTTTTATAGAGCTAGACTTAACTAAGCATCTCTGTGCAAATAAATTCCCTTTTTAATAAATCCTGCACCTCATATTCCCTAGCTAATATGACCTTGGTTTAGTCTTTAGACCTTAAATTTAATTCATCCAAGTCTCTGGATTTATTATTAATTCCCTCAGGAACTATCTCTCCCTCTGGGTATTTGAGCAGTTAGCTTAATCAGCTAATGTGGTAGGCTCACTGTACCTCACTACTCAGTTTATACCTCATTTCTCAGTTCTTTTTAGGAAGAAGTAGCCTTTCTTCCCCATGCAGCAGCTAAAAAAGAGAAAGATCAGTCAGTAACTGAAACCTGGGCCCCTCGCCTCTCTCTTCTTCAACTAAATAAAATTCTCTCTCCTCCACACCTACCCTCCACCTTACCATCTCTTCATCATTAAGTGAATGTCATGCCTCAACATCTGAAAGTTTGCCTGAATAAAATTGCTTCTTTTCAGCCATTTCAACTACAGATTAGGTCACAATTGGTAAATGGAATGGGAAATAAACTTCAAGTAACATTCCAGCTAAATATTTTAAACCTCACTAAACAGGGTTTGGGGAAGCCATATGAAGTGGTTTCTATTGGAGGTCAACTTTAGGATTTTTAATAGGGTTATAAAGTACTGTTTTATGTGGGTAGCTTTTATAGAAGTGCCATTTTGAACTTTTACTAGAGGAAATGGCTAGCAGCAATTTCCCCCCCAGAAGTATGGTGAAAAGGACAGTCTATCCCCTAACTTACAGTAGAACAGCACAGCATGATAAGATATTACACCATCTCGATTTTATTTCTTACCTATTCAAGGGATTTTAAGAAGATAAGAAAGCTCAGAAGACATAGTCATTCCTTTAATTTAATTCAATTCAGTAAATGTATATGAAGCTCCTATTCCTTTTAAAACTCCAACTTGGGTGTTGTAGGAAGGACCTTCTAGGTGAAAGGGTTACAGAAACTGTCCATAAGAAACTCTCAGTCTGGTGTAAAATGCAGCCAGTTACTTGCTGTTTGTTTATTGAAACAAGTTTAATAAACCAGCTACACAATGCCTAGCAACCCACTGTGGCTGCATTTAAAAGTAAAGATGCTTGTTTTCATTTACTAAGGGTGTACTTGAATAGGTAGTTAGCCCCCCAGATGGCCTCTTGTTGTTAAATCTGGCCCCTGTTACAGCACCTCTTGCCAGCTAAAAAAACGTACTTGGAACAAAGGGAATCTGAACAGACCATCCATCATTCTCTTCCTGTGATTCTTAAGGTCAGTCACCCTCAATGTACCACCCAGGGAGAGCAGACTTGGTCTTCAATGTCTAACCAAGTCACGAGTTGCTGACCCCTAAGTGATTATTACTTCTTTATGTTTAATATAGGTTTGAAGGTTGAATTGACTTCTACCAACTAGGTAGTCAGTTGACCACATTAATCCTGGGATTTAATTTGCCCATGGAAGTATCATTGGCCAGTAGCTTCCTTGATATAATGCACTTCTGAAACCAAGGATTTGAGTCTATGAAGAATAAAGTAAGTCTGGGTCTTGAGTTGGTGACCTGGTTTCTATTGTTAACTCCCTTGTCAAGGGCTTCTCCTCCTTGAAGTTATTTTAAAACTTGATCTTACAACAATAGATTCAGTTGCACATGTGAATTGGTGGGCTACTTTTCAGGGAAAATAATTTTTGCTGAAAAGAGTGATAAAATAAAACACATATCTATGATTATTTTAGGTGACTAAAACCATTACCAAAAGTGAGAGTATTATTTAAAGAAAAAATAGCCTGTCTATCTGATAATATATAAAACCTTTTGATCAATCTTATTATAATAAGACCTGTAAGCAGAAAGAGATCCTATTGTGAATCATATTCTTAATGTCATTTATTATTTTATGTATTTAAAGCAGGCAAAGGATGGTAGGTAAAGTAGATGTTTTTTGCCAACTCTTATTATATGTCAGACATTTACCAAGAGCTCAATTAACAGAAAGGAATATCTTGTTATTAAGGAATCAAGTACTTATAAATGAGACATTCCAATGCTGGAGAAAATTTTGTTTTCTTAAACATGTTAAGTACGTTCTTTATAATCTTATTTTAATATATTTTTTTACTCAGCAAGTTTTTTTTCTTAAATAATGTAAAAATACGTTTCAGATAAGTCCATATTCACATTCTGAACAAATGGAGTTTTAAATGAGGAGTTTTAGTTGTTTGCAAAGAAACATTATTATCATTTGGACTAACGATCATAGCATTCTTGAAGCCAGCATGTTCTTCCTGGTATGTCTATTTTATTTGCTGTCAAATAATTTTTGATAATTGTACAAACCAACCTTAATCACTCTGGGTACTAATATGACAGAGTTTTATAACTAGTGAAATCATAGTGATTATGGGGGTCTTACTATTATTTGTTTGCTCACTTATTTTGTTTGTTGTATTTTTTAGCTCAGTAGAAAGTAAGCACTTTAGAATACTAAAACTTGACAATCTTTTCTGTTCCTGTCTAACCTCTTGGAATAGAACTCCTTAGCATTCTCCAGTAATCACAGATGCAGAATCTTTTTCAGTAGGAGTTATGTCTTTCTTATTTCAAGTGAGACAACTGGTAAATGGGCTACGGTTCTTTGTTACAGGAAGGCAGGATCTTCCTGAGCTGGAATTCCTCCCTGACTGTACGTTAAACTCCTTTGGGCCTTACGGTATCATTTTATAGGTCTCGATTTGAGATTAAATTTCTTTTATTTTAGGTTGCTGGAAACCTCAATAGCCCCATTGTTAAGTGGTGCCATGGTATCCAGTGAAGATTTACTTCACCTTCTGTGTTAGGGTTCTCCAGAGAAACAGAACCAATAAGAGACACAAATATTAATAGATCTATTATAAGGGATTGGCTCATATGATTATGGAGGCTGAGAAGTCCCACAATCAGCTGTATGCAAGCTAGAGACCCAGGAAATCTGGCCATGTAGATTGAAGGCCCAAGAGTCAGAGAGCCAGTGACTTAGCTTCCAGTCCAAATCTGAAGGCCTGAGAACCAGGAGTGCCCAGGGCAGAAGACAGATGTCCCAGCTAAACAATCAGACACACAGAGAAGAATCTTCCCTTCTTCCACCTTTTTGTTCTGCTCAGGCCCCTAACAGATTGGATGATGCCCACGTACATTGGTGAGAGCATCTTCTTTTACTCAGTCCACTGATTCGAATGCTAATCTCTTTTGCAAACACCCTCACAGACACCCCCAGAAATAATGTTTTACGAGATATCTGGGCATCCCATTATCCAAAAGTTGACACATAAAATTAATAACTATCACACTTCACAAGGGTTCCAATATTCTAGGGATAATTAACACACTTAAAACAGAGGTATGAGTCAGTCCATTGATACTAACAAAATCTTATTCTGGATTCCCAGACCGATGCTAAGTGCAAGAATGCAATACCAAATAAAAATAGGAAACTCTTTTCCCTATAATTAGAAAGACAAAGTCAATTCATGAGTTAATTAGGAAGCCATAAATCTTTGTAATCTTATATGACATTGAATTTTAAACTAGAAGAACATTTAATCAGATGCAAAATAATTCTCTGGCTAAAAGTGAAGGGGGAAGGAGAGGCGATTGTGGGTGGAAGACCTTGGGTAGGCACAGTGAGCAGTCTTGGAAGGCAGGAGAAGTGTTGGAAGGGTGGAAGAAAAGAAATAAGGCCTTCTAGGCTGGATGGTTAAGCAGAAGACAGTAAAGAAATTGTTCAGAGTGGAAAAAAGTAGAATGGTAAGCAAGACCTTCAGCCACATAAGAAGGGGCCAAATTGTGGAGACCAAAAAAATTATGTCTCTTCTGTGACCATGGATGTCCTGAAGCAGTTCATTTGCAGCCATCCATCAAGCAGCAGTAGTGATGATAGTAGTGGTGGTGGTGGCATTAGCAGTGGCCAGCAATTATTGAGCTCCTTTGTTTCAGGCTTTTGTACTTTTTTGTGCGTTATTGTACCTTAAGCCATTATTATTATTTTGCAACCAAAGAAAGGAGGCATACAAGAGGTTCATAACTCACCCAAGGCCACAGAGCTAGTACATGTAAAGCTAGTATGTTGAACCCAGACAATTTTACACTATATTCCACATTCTTAAACACTTTCCTGTACTACCTCAGGGCAGGAAGTAGCTGCAGAGAGGAGCAGTTCCGAGCAGCATCATCTTACATTTTAGAAGGGACATTGATAACTGGGGTCCATCCAAAGGAGAATAATTGGGATAATAAAGAACCCTGAGTCCCCGTGAACAGAAATAGAGATGTCAGGAGGATAATCAGGTTTGTGAGAGAAAGTGATAAATTGGGCTTCAAATCCTCCCCTTTCCTTTCCTTCCCCAGGCACAGTAGGCTGAATTCTCATACCACTGTATATTATAGAGATTGAGGAATTACCTTAAAATGTTTAAGTGAATTACAGAAATATTCCAGGTACATGGGACTATTTTTACCAGTGACAAAAGAGTTCCTAAAAGATGACATTCACTGGTCTTTTCTGAACAACGCATCATTTGCTTTTATATTCCACTAAAGCAATCCTTGAAGTTTGAACACCCAGAATACAAAATCATGGTAGCTATCCATTTCTACAGTTTTGATTTTCCACCAAACACATGTGGTCCTTTAGAGACTTCATGAAATGGAGGAACAAGAGAAGTGGTGCTTGATTAGTATTAGTGTTAGTCCCATTATTGGACCTAAAACAACAGAAATGCAGCATTTCTTTTGTTTTAGAACCCCAGCTATAGGAAGGTATGCCACCATTTTAATAACGGTGTTTCAGAAACAAGACACACTTCAGTAAAGGAAGACATCCGTTCTAAGATAGATTGTGATATAAGAAATGTTAAAATGTCTAAAAGGCTTTTATCTTAGAATAGAGGAAATAAGAAGGAAGTTCTGCCCCTGTCTTTACAAAACCTTGGTAAGAGAATACCAGGCAAATGCTGGCAAAGACAACATAATCTGTGGGTATGCGGGCTGTAAGAGGCAAGGGGGGGACGAGGAAGGTGGAATCGAAGGCTAGGCATTGAAAGGGCCAAAAGGAAGTTAGTGGATGTTAGGAGGAGGGAATTCTGGTGTCTGGTGTCTGCAGCCTGGGGATTGGAGACCGCAGCTGTTGGGTACACCTATTACCCATCCACAAATAAGACCAAATCAACCTTGGCAGCTCAGTCCAAGGAAACCTACCTCCTTCAATCTAGTAATTCTGTCTCCAAAGGCACTGGCCACATTGTTCTACCTTCCATTGTCAAATCTGGAAGCTTCAGCCTGATGTGATGGGTGTCCTCACAGCCTTCTGATTGTCGACCATGCCTCTTGGGACAGCTGAAGAAGCATGTGGAGTGTAAATGCCACAGATGCTCTGTCCCTCAGCTGCACACCTTTTAATAAGGTGCACAAATGATAAAAAGTCCACGGCCCTCTCCCAGTAGACATTATCATAAGAAAATGGTGAAGTATCTATTAAATTGGGGCTTTATGATTTATAAGGAGATATTCTTAGTTGAGCTATGCCTTTGAAATTACTCACTCTAGATCAAGTTCACCACTGGATTAATTAAATTTGTAAAGGCAGAGATTATGGCTTTCTGGTCACCAGCTTCCTCTCTCCCTACATCTCAACACAACGATACACATATTGTAGGATCTTAGTAAACTTCTGTTGGATGTTCTTTCCTTTAATATTTGTTATACTTTATTGCTCCCCAAAGCTATTCAGGGTATTAAAAAAAACACTGAAATTTTGAAGCTTAGTCTCTGGGAGTCAGATAGAGCTGACAGCCACTCACTTTTGCTTTTTGCATTTACTTTCTTCATTTGAGCAAGCTTCTCCCTACCTTGAAGAAATGTACTACACACATTTAGACTGATTAATGCACAAATCTTCTTTGCTTTTATTCTGAGAAGTAGAAAGCCTTCTCATTGAAATACTCAACTCCTCATTATAACCCAAAATAGGCTTTTAAAAAGTTAATTTTAATTATTTTTCCAGCCCAGTTTATGCCAAAAGATACAATTCAGTTCTCCTGACAGTATATTTATACTCTAATAGACTCTTCTCAATCTTTCTTTATCCATAAAAGCCAAATTCAACCTAGATATGTAGTGGTAAGTGACAAAACATGAGTTTCTGTACCCAGTTCTCCCAATGAATACTACTTTGTCATCTTTCCTTGTAGTAGTGAACAGTTTACATAAACATATGGTAGAGTAAAAGCAGCAGCTTGGTGCTCCTAATGGTCTTCACCATGATTGACTTGATTATACATTCAGTACATTTGTGTAGGGATGTTTGGCCAGGATTTCCTGAACAGATGATGCAATTGAGGCCAAGAGAGATGAAGAGATACTGCCAAGGTCCAATGCCTAATTCAGAGTAAAGACTAGAACCCAAGTCTCCCACCTACAGCTAGTGAAATGTTTTATGTCCTTGCTTCTTTGCTTGCTTGTTTGTTTTATTTCTCACCCTGTCCTGGACTTGTGCTTAATAATATCCCTCCGACTTCCTTTTTTTTACTCTTTCCCTCACCTCCCCTGAAGCCAGAGATGAAGATTTTAATTTACCAATATACAGTCACTTTTGTTTTTGAAACAATTGTTCTACACTATTATCTTTTTCATTTACTACTAGTGTGGTACACTGCACTGTTATAAAAGAAAATCATAAGGAGTTTTCAAGTCAGAACATTTTGGTAAGGTCAGTCCATTCATTACCTTATGTGTTTTCTAGATGAGGTGCCCTAGTTGTGACAAATGCCTGGTCTTATACTGGATTGCAAGTCACCTCCCAGTAAATTCAATTCCATTTTCTTTTTTCCACCCCACTGCATTTTTCTCATTTTTCTTCTGATTTTAGGATGGCAAGCATATACTTTAGACCTTGCAAATGAATTGGTGTCTGGCCAATAATAACAATAAATCAAACTAATTGGCTGTTGCTGCCCTTGTCAGTGTCTACAGCTTCCCCATGAATCCTAATACATGCCAGTCGATGCTCTTCACGAAGCAATCAAACCATCCTTGCCTTCACAGTGTTGGTGATGTCTCCCTCCACCTCTTCTTAAGCATATTAAAGAGAAAGTGCCTCTGTGGAATATTGCATGGTTCAGCGCTTTTAATTTGTCTCATCTGATAATGCAATGTGACATTCCAAATTTTTTTCCACCTCATCAATTATCCTATTTTCTTCTCCTGCTTAATTCTCATCCACTCTGTGGATCATATCAGTAACAGTTTTTAAATCATTGTAAATTAGTTCAGCACTTACCTGGAGAAGCCTTATTTTTGACAAGGAACAGGAAATTGCATATCATACTGTCATAAATTGGGGATCAACTCAAGATAAATTCCTCTTCTAATTAACATTTGAGACAAAATACTCCTAATATGAGACTTTATGAAGACAGTCACTAAGATTTGAGTTAAAATTGTTTTCTCTGGATTGATTTGAGTTAAAATTATTGTTTCTTTTAGCCTTACCAGCTATATTTAAGCATATTTGTAAGAAAACCTTCCCAGATAAAGGCCCATAATTTTTTGTTAATATTGTGATTCATGGTCTCAGCTGTATTTCTCAGAGCCAGAGTCAGACAGTTGGACAGATTGATTCACGTGTAGTTTGCAGGCTAAGTTCTTACACACCTTCCTAATAATGAGAAATATGTCTTCTCAAAGGTAAGTTGAAAGGAGTAGAAAATCTATATCAGGAGAAACCAAGATAACCCCTGACCTAGTGTTCTCAGTGGGATGTGGTAGGATATCTCTTCAGGAAATTAAAGACGTGATTTAGAGTTATTTTAATTTAATTTGTTCTTCTAAAGAGACTGTCAGTAGAAAATCAATTCCTTTGTAAACTTAGCTGGTTTAAGTAGCGTGCCAGCTTCCTCTCCTGACAGTGCTGAGGTCAGCAGCCCCTTGGTCCCTGGGCCCAGCACAATGCCTGACACTTAGTGCTTAATGCCGGAAGATGGATACTGAGTGATGATGCTTTTGTAATATCAGGAGGCAAACAACCTGGAAGGCACTCTTAAGTGACATGCCATAGTACCTTGTCCCTGATGTTGTGTTGTTGTGTGCAGACCTTTTTTTTTTCTTTACTCATGAATTGGCATAGAGAGCACACAACTATTTCAAAGGTTACACCAAAAACGTTTCTTATAATATTCATCTATTTATCTTTATTCCCCAGGAGATAGTTCTCTCTCAATGTATTCTATTGTCCCTGAGTGCCAGGGTAGGTCCAGGTCATTTGTGCCTATCCAGTGAGGAGCAGGTAAAGGCAGTGAGTGGATGCGCCACCTCTACAGAGGCAGCAATTAACCAGGATGATGTGAGCTCCAGGAACAGAGGTCAGAGTAGCAGGCAGGGCTCAGGGGCTTCAAGGAAGTCTGTCCCCACCTCCTGGTCCTCCCCTATCCTCCCATGGCTAGGAAGGGAGGGATCTTATGTTTAGCTTTTGGCACTAACTATATTTGTGTCAGAGAAAGGAAAAATTGGTGATACTTGATAGCTGTCATCAGTGAATGCCAGCACTGTCTCATGGAATAGGAAGTCACTTTGCTGTTCATCAAAACAGCTTGTGTAATGGTTGAAGCTCTTGTAGTTAGATAAACATGTGTTCACATCCTTGTCTTTCCACTAAACAGCTGGTGATCCTTGTAAGCTACTTCACCTCTCTGAGCCCTAGTTTTCCTGTTTCTAAAGCTAGTGGTAATAAATCCTAGCTCATAGGAGTTTAGTAAAGGTTGAATGACTTATTTATCAAGTAAACAGTGTGTAGCAATAATTACTAACGGTTAATGAGTACTTACCATTTGCCAAATACTGGGCTTAGTGCTTTATTACAATTATCTTGTTTAATCCTGGTCTCAGCCCTGCAACATAGGTGCTATTATTATCCCCATTTTAAAGATAAAGAAACTGAGGCCTAAAAAAGTTAACTGATTCACACAGCTAGTAAGTGACAGAGTCAGTGCTTCTGGTTCAGAGGTCAGAATCAGAACTCAGAGGCAGGATCATGTGTTACTTATCTTTGTGTCTTGCCTCCCCCTTTTTTTTTTTTTTTGAGACAGAGTCTCACTCTTTTCCCTGGGCTACAGTGAGTGCTGTGGCGTCAGCCTAGCTCACAGCAACCTGAAACTCCTGGGCTCAAGCGATCCTTCTGCCTCAGCCTCCCGAGTAGCTGGGATTACAGGCACGCGCCACCATGCCTGGCTAATTTTTTTCTATATGTTTTTAGTTGTCTGATTAATTTCTTTCTATTTTTAGTAGAGACGGGGTCTCGCTCCTGCTCAGGCTGGTTTCGAACCCCTGAGCTCAAACAATCCGCCTGCCTCAGGCTCCCAGAGTGCTAGGATTACAGACGTTAGCCACCACGCCTGGCCTATCTTGCCTCTTATTTTTGGCCTCAGAAACCAGTATTTTGTTGTTGTGTTAGATGAGGTCCCCCAACATAAAGATCAAATAATAGCTTTTAAGCAATTAAAGCCCAACAATGGAACGGGCCCCTTTGCAAAGGAAGGAGCTCCCTGTCTTTGAAAAGGCTCAAACTGCGGCTGCCTGACCCCTAAGGTCCTGCCTGGCTCTAAGATTTTCTGGTTCATTAATCTCCACTGCATGCCCACATTACATAAGGTGCCTTTCTCTGCCGGAGGAGAGGGGAGAGAGTACACATCCATGGATTATGTGTTAAATTGTTCAGCCTTCACTCTTACAAGGTAAAAGTCCTAGTCAGAATCCTACCAACTACTTTTGGTCTGAGTTTTACTAAAGAATCAGACTTTCATTTCAACCCTTATTTTTAGTTTTGAGCAACTGGTTTAGTTCCTTGTTAAAAAGATTTGGAAGCATCATGATGTACCATTATTAAGAAATGTATTTTACAATATGCATGTGGTGCTAGATGAATTTATATGAATTATTCCATGTTTGAGAAGGAAACATTTTGTACTTGTTCTGAATAAAATTGTTTAAGGGAAGGGAAATACAAATGTACACTTTTTCCATCCCTTTTCAAAGCCCTTGGCCTTGTATAGGCAGCTAACAGTGATGACTGCCCAGAAAATGAGATTACTATGGCACTTCCTAGGTATTCTGGATCTTTAATTATTTCTAATGTATTGTTAAATAAAACATTTATGGAAAAGCTTACAATTATACCAAGTATCTTGAAAATTTGTGCTTGCATTGGTGAAACATCAAGCAGTATAGTATATGGCAGTACTATTTTTTTTTTCCTGTAGAGAAGAATTCTCTTTGCTCCTATTTTTCATGACTCATCCTTTCTTAACTCATTTTTCTTATCCTTTGAAACTTCCTCTTCAGAGAATCAAAAAAGCTTTCTTCATCATTTTTTTTCTCCAATTCACATGAGCTCCGCTTTTAAGTGGAAGAAATAATGTTGGCTTTTCCATAGGGACTGATTATAAATTCCTTCTCCGTGCTGAATTACACTGGCCTCTAGTGGATACCTGTCACAGTTATATTTCATATTGATCTTGCCTTAACTCACTTACTGTAATACTAAACCACATATTTCAATAATTTTTGATAATCCATTAATATATTAAGCAGTACAATCAGAATTCCCAGGGGTTTGAAGTAGGTTTCATCATGAAATTGATTAAACTTTATGCGAATAGTCCTATACTTAGCAATGTGCTTAACAAACTTAGATTGTTTCCTGTAACTTCTTAAGATGGAATTGTGATGTTAATCCACAGTACTTCCCATTAAACATACACTGTAGTTAGAGACTTAAGGCATACCTAACAGACCATTTTAGCTATCAGCCCAATTTACTCTTTTCATGGAAATAATATACTAATGTCATATCAAATCTCTCATATTCCCTGTACAAGGTCTTCATTAAAAAAGAAAAAGAAAACCTAGCACATTCCAAAGCAGTATCATTATAGTATCATTTTTCTGCATACAAAATTTAAGAAAATCATCCTATTAAAAAATACAAATCCATGTCACTCCCTAGTACTTGCGGTTTGTCTCAGTATGACAAAGGATTAGTTTCAATTCTAATATTATGCAGTTAGTAAATAGTAAAAGTATATCTGTTTATTCAGTGATCTGCCATAATTCAATTGCTGAATATATTCTACTGAATGAGCTACTTACACCCTTATTGAAAAGAACTCTGCCCACCAGTGAACCAGAAATTTAACCTTGAATTATTTGATAAACGACATCTGGTTTTTGTTTATGGGTTGGTTCTGCCTCAGGGTCTTTCATGAATTTGCAGTCAAAAAGTAAGCCAGGGGCCGGCTCGGTAGCTCACGTCTGTAATCCTAGCACTCTGAGAGGTCGAGGCGGGCGGATTGTTTGAGCTCAGGAGTTCGAAACCAGCCTGAGCAAGAGCGAGACCCTGTCTCTACTAAAAATAGAAAGAAATTAATCGGACAACTAAAAATATATATAGAAAAAATTAGCCGGGCATGGTGGCGCATGCCTGTAGTCCCAGCTACTCGGGAGGCTGAGGCAGAAGGATCGCTTGAGCCCAGGAGTTTGAGGTTGCTGTGAGCTAGGCTGACGCCACGGCACTCACTCTAGCCCGGGCAAAACAGTGAGACTCTGTGTCAAAAAAAAAAAAAAAAAAAAAAAGCCAGGTTTACTGTCTTCTCAAGATTTGATTGACTAGAGCTGGAGGACCGACCTCCGAGATGACTCACTCACGTGGCAGTTGGCAGGAGGCCTCAGTTCCTTGCTAGACAGAACTCTTAAGAGTCCTCATGTCATGGCACTTGGCTTCCCCAGAGTCAGTGATCTGAGAGAGAGCAGAGAGGAAGAACCTTTGGTAACCTGGTCTCAGAAGTTGCACGCCATCACTTTTACCATATTCTGCCCATTAGAAGTGAATCACTAAGTCCAGCGGTGAGATATCAGTAAGTGAGCACATATAATACTGTAGAAAAGCTTCTGGTGTCTCGTGTTAGCCACTGCTTTTGGCCTTAGTATTATTGTTACCATATGTTGATCCATGCTTTATAATTCTTCGGTCCTTTCTTCTCTAGCCTAAGAAATCCTGCTTGGATAGCCTCTCCAAACTTGCTTGTTTGTTTTCTCTCTTTATCACTTTTTTCTGCATTCTTTCATTCATACATGCAGCAATCTTCCACCAGAATATTTCATTACGTGCAGAAATTTTCAAATCCCTTGAGGGAGAGGGAAAATCAGAAAATTGGAGAAGGTGGTGACAGCATCAGGAAAGACGTGTCCTGGTTTGAAAAGCACCCTCCACGATTCTGGTATGTCTGGCTAGTGTGGGAGCTGTAAAAGTTGAGCACTGAGGATAGACGCGGCTCTTAGATACGTTTTGTGTAGCTAGATGACATCGGCAGATCACACTATGTAGCAGAAATGAGCGTTACAGGAAACATCACCTAGTCAGGGCAAACAAGAAATGGGCAACAAACTCAGCTGTTCTTGTGCAACCCAGAAGACTATCCCAAGGTTTCTGGAGTGAGAACTCCAGACCATGATATTCAGAGTAATCTTGAAAAAGAAATAAAAAGCAAGCTCTTCAAGACATTTATAAATATATTTCTGTTAACCCAAGAAGCTTCTATTTGGTAGGACACAAAACAGGCATTAAAGAGATTCAATACGACTTTTTGGATCTAGCATATAGGGAAATGCATGATCGTGAAGTAAACTATGCTGAGGGACAGTGTGAGACGGTAGATGAGGAAGGCTCTGCAAACAGGGACTCTTGTCCAGACATGTCACAGAATAAAAGGCCGTGACGGGGTAAAGAAGAACAAAGGAAGCTCTAGCACATCGGGAAGGCAAAAGCTTGTCTAGGTTGTGAATTCATGTACTGTGCATGCACCTCTGTCCTTACCTGGTGCTCCTGGCTTCCTGGAAAAGCCATGCAGAATCCAAGAGCTTCTGTTTTCTTCCCTTTCCCCGTGGTTTTTCTTGGTTGGTAAGCCATCCTATACATATTCCCTGTGGGTATATTTTGTGGTTGACAATTAACAGCTCAATGACTAAGTTTATTTGCTTAGAAAAACAGACGAAATGTGGCTTTTGAGATAAATGTGAGGTGACTACTCACAGCCAGGTCATTGGCGGTTCATGGGAGTTAAACATCACCTTTTGTTAGAGGTTGTATTAGTAGACTTGTGTTTGTACTCATTAACCCTCTTCTTGGGTTCGTGTCCATGTTACCTGTGTTCCTCCTTTCGACAGACTGGGAGGCCACCTTGGAGTTCAGTCTTCCTGAGCCCACCTTTCATTATGCTGAAAGTAAGGATTGCAAGTCACCTCCTAGATGGGCCTTCCTTAGTTTTGTTTGTGGCTAATAAACTAAATGAAGCCATTTCAGTGCTGAGAAGCTTGTTTTCACCTGATAGGCTATCATCTGTCATTTATAATGGACAGGACCCAAGATAATAAAGCATTTGGCTTGTTTTCCTTTTTCAGCCTTTGAGTGTAGATCCAGACAGTTAATGAGCAATAATTTCAGATTCTTAGGTGTTAGCCATCTCCCAAAAAGAACCAGGGAAAGAAGGGTTTGATAATACTCGTTTAAGGGCTTGTGCTGAGAATGTTCAGATTTATTTTACTTTTATTTTATTGTGTAACTCATGACCCCAGATAGGTTGTAGAGAGGGAAAAACAGAACAAAAAATTAACCTTCCAGTTCTAGAAGGTTGAATGGATTTTCCCAGGTTCAAGCCAGGCTGCTCACAATAGAATGTTGTCAGTTAGTCTTAAAGGAAACAGTGGCTCACTCCACTCATGGTATATGAAGGAGAGTTTATTTTTTGAAAGACTGATAATGAAGGTGTGTTAGAGGTATAGGAACCTGGGGTTAGCTGCTTGGGATCTCTTAGGTCCCTAAACTGAAGATAGGAGAGGAGGAGGTAGTTACTTGACCAGAAGACAAAGTCCTGGAATGAAAACTTTCTTGAAATGTTCAGATACCTTCTGTGGAGGAAACAGCCACCCAAGATGACCCTGCTGGGAGGGACTTGGGGGAATAAATACCCCCAAATTCCCTCACCTCCTGCCAGGGCCCTCCCCGCCCAGGTGCCAGGTAGGAAAGGAGCCCATCCATCTGGTCTCTGTAGTCAGCCTCCCATGCCCAACGGTCAGATACGAGTGGAGAAGATCCGGAGAGGAACCTAAGAGATCTATGGCACAGACAGGTCCCAGATAATGATGTTTTGATGGTCTACTGAACATGTGCCTTAGAGAATAGAATATTCTGGAATCCTTTTGTAAAAGGAGTCTAGCAGCTGGAGAACTCTGTGAGGTCCACAAAAGGTTCACCATGGATGGAAAAAGGTATGGCCAATCAATAATTTAGATACTTTGAAGTGGAAAGAGTTTTGTTAAATTTCATTCTTAGCAGGCTGTGGGGAGTGCTTTGCCAATGTAGTTTTTAATTTGCTCCAGACATGGTATACTGACATTTACTGAACAGCTAAATAAATAGATCAGACTTCCACACAAAAGATTGCAGCAAGGTTAGACAGTGATATCAGTAATTTTAGAATATTGTCTATAGTTGAGGATGTTTTTGGGTGACAGTGTTAGCTGATGCTGCTGGCTGACATAGAATGAATTCTATAAGATCCCTCTCCTCCTGGTATTAAATATTATCAGGCACCAGTCTTGCCTGCCCAGGCATTTCAGAGGAGCCCTAATTCAAATAGGATGTTGATTTTTTATAATTGCAAATGTTCGAATGGGTAACTTTCCTAGAGTGTTGTTTGTTTTTTGCCCTCTTCATTTACCTGAGTGTAAATTTTTAATGCTAATGAATATTATCAGCAGTGACAATTTTGGAGTTTAAGAATCTACATATGGGGTTTGGCACTGAAGTCATCTTATTGGGATGAACAAAGGGTGGGAAATTAGGGAAATGAATTGAAAACGTGTTTTTACAAAGAAATTCTGCAGTACATTGATTTTTACAAATATTCTAGTGACATTTGTAATGAGTAAAACATACATATGTGTTTTTTAAATTATTGTACTTAAAACAATTTTAACATAAATTTTAGTCCATAAGAAACAGTTTATATCAGATCTAAGCTTTGTAGGAGGGGGAAAAAAGGAAATAGCTTGTATCTCACTGAGATCTCAGCTGGGAGGTTATATTTTTACTTTTCCCAGTCAGATATTTATCCACTGGGGTTTTGATATGAATCTTTGTCAACCCTTTGTTTTTCTAGAAAACTAAATGATCAAATAGATTTATTTGAACAGATGCTTAAAGTGTCACAGAATCATTATATTCCACCTTCATTTTGCATTAGACTTGTTATTTACAGAAACAGTGGGTTTTGCCATTAACTAAATTTGTCTTTCTTTCTCTCTGGTGTGAAGTGTGAATCTGTGTGGTCCTAAGTTTTGGCTCTGTCTGCTTAGCTAATTTTTAATTGATGTCATTTGTGAAAAAGAAGAAACCACCCATAGAAACATTTTTTTTTTCTTTCCTGTAGAGATAGTTATCCTACAGAAACCATTATGTTGCAACAATAGATGGATAGACATCCCGTTTATAGATGAATAAATGGGTCTTTCACCAACTTGCCAATTTTATGAGTGTTCTCTATATTAACTCTCCAGCTAATGATGATGGAGCATACATATTTGCGTTTATCATTATGACATGAGTCTGAGATGATTCAATGAAATACTGCTCAGAAAGAACATGCCAATAAATATTCTTAATCTGCACCAGTGTGGCTCCCATCACAAATAACATACAGGTACTATATTATGAGCAATGAGTAAGTATCGTGCCTTGAAAGCAATTATCTGTTAAGCTATGAAGGCAGTTTTGTAACCAAAATATTTCTTAACAGTCAATTCTAATAGCTAATTTTTTGAGTAAGAATTGTATACCTCTTTTTTTAAGCCTTTTGATGCCTCTTGGTGAAATAGTATAACCAAAATCTCTTTGCTCTGTTTTTTTTTTTAGCTTCAAATGTCTCCGTGGCCAAATTATACATTATGGTAGCTTTTGCAAGAGCTATTTTAAACACACAGCACTCAAAAAAGAACCTTGCATTTGCCATTCTAAATGTCCAAATGGCTTTTGTAATCATGGTAATGGTTCTGATTTTCAGTTCAAAAGAATCTGGAAAATGTCTCTATAAAGGACAAAAAACATTTTGTGCTGTTTCCCCAAACCTCTGTACCCTTTAGTCCTTTTAACTCCTTCTGTACCTGCTTATAATGCCAATTAATATTTCCATCTTCAGATTTTCCCTTCTCCTAGAAAACCTGTTAATGTCTGACTTAACCACTACAACTGTGTTTGCTGGCAACGGGAGAAGCATTTGTATGCCACCCTTGGCCTGGCCAGGACATTTGTGGTTGCTGTTTTTGATTGTGAAAGCCTTCTACTTTCGCAGATCTATAAATTTCACCTGCATAGTGAAATGATTAGCATCTCTGTGGAGAAGGACCCTGGATCCTTGTGCCAGCTAACCACAAATGGCACAGCTCCTGGACACCTTTCTTGATACTCTCTGAAGATCAAATTTCCAACCCATTGACTCTTGCAGAAAATGACTAAATTAGGGTGTTGTAAGTTAGAATACAGATGGTCTGCTAAGGCTCACTTAAGCTAGAATCCAAATTATTTGACCAGAAGATGATTTTTTCAGGGAGCATTACTTAGGTCTACTGCTTCATAGAATGCCTTTGGAAAATTTTGACTTAAGGAAACAGATACTCGTTTTGGGAGGAAATATGGCTTTATGATTTATCTGGTGCGGTATTCACAGTGTTTTTTAAGCTGTTAAAATAAACCAGTATTCATAATAGAAGGTGGTGCCTGGATCCTATTGAAAGCTGAAAGTCTATATTTAACTTTTATGGTTTAGATACACCTAAATATACATAACTGATGAGATTATTGGTAATTATGCTGGGTATGAATTGGATTTCCTTACTGCCTCACATGTTCTTCGTGAAAGTCATTAAAGGAGGGGCAGAGCTGATAGACTACACCTTAAGTTGTAATTGTCAAAATACATATTATGTAACTCCAAAGTTAGGGAAACAAATGTGTAATGCACTTGCTTCAACTTGTATTCTTTCCTCCACTTGCACAGCAGGCGTTGTTAACAGGTCAAAGATTTCCCTGATGGAACCAAGACGTGTCCTCATCATCATTCTCAACATGACACTCCAAATAGCCATGTACAAAGAGCAGTTACTGTGCCTTCCATTGACCATGCTACCACCCGATATCTAAAGTCTGTATTGATGATGATGTCTCTCTGTTGGAATATTCATGAGCACAATTACAAATAGTAAGGGTGGCAAAGGGATAAATTTCAGTGTGTCGGAAAGGAGGAGGGGGGCTTATCTGTTTGCAGAGGGGAGGTCTTGTTAGGGACATCTATTTCAGTTCAGGACAGAGTCTAGGTTTTGAAGGCTAGGACCTACTACTGTGTCATCATGATTAGTCCCCAGCCCCATCTATGTAGAGATTGCAAACTGTAAGCTCTGGACAACAATTTTACCAATAAGCAGGAAATATCTTGGGTTATAAAGAACCGAAAGCCATCGATCCATAAAACTACAGAATATATCTTACCTCTGATCAATTTTCATTGAGCAATGAGATTTGAAAGTAAATAATCCTTAGGCACCAGAATATAGGACTCAGAAACATATCCTTAAAGCTTAGAAATAGGACCAGAATAGAGGTGGGACTCTTGACTAACCCAGGGCAGTCACTGGTTATAGAGAGACTGCTGAAGGGAGTAGAAAGAGCATGGCCTCTACGGTTAAGACTGACCTGTTCACATCCTAACTCTGTCGCTTGTTAGCTATGTGACCTTGAGCAAGCTACTTAAGCTCTTTGAGTCTCAGTTTATTTACCAGGGAAGGTGGTAGTACGTCATTCCTAGCACCTAGGAACATTAACACTCAATAAATCTTAATCTTCCATACGATTTTACTTACTCGGGTGAGGAAAAAATTACAGGATGTAAGTAGAGTGAAGAATTTAGGAAGAAGAGAGTAGACAGATAAAGAACAGACCCATTTCCCTGGGGTGACCCTGGCTGCTCTCAGAGGTTGAGCTGAATGGAAACTTGGTTCCCAGAGGACTCATCCATCAGATTTCATTTCCATGCTCTCAGTTCAGAAAAGTTGGAATCAAATGTTTGGTTTATTCTGATTGATGAATTAAAAGTGCTGACATGTAGGGGTGATGTTTAAGATATTTTTGATTCTGAGATTTTCAGCCTAGATCATGAACTTACTAAACTTATTTCTTTTTTTCTTGGGAAAAATTAAAAGGCCAGAGTGAGAGGGTGTTTTTCAGGGCATTCTCTTTTTCATATGTCATTTTTAGCTATTTTGGTGGTACATGAGTTGCCTTAACCCAAGGAGGCTACCATTTGAAATTATACAAAGGAAAATAATTTCAAACTTCAAGAACAGACCACAGGTAGAAAAGTAAGCCTAAGCCGCTCCCCGGGATTTCAGCAAAAGGCAAGTCTAGTCCCAGTTGAACTGATCTGTTGGTTTATTTGTAAGATTACAACAAAGTCCAAGATTGAATTCCTCACCTGAATCACTCCCTTATTGACTGAATCCGTTTAGACTCCCCTCTAATTTAGCAGAGTATTTTTATTAAAGCCAGGCATACAAACATCAATTATCCAAGCTGCATCTAATTTCCTTCACCATTTATTTTCCTTCGTTGGCTGCCAATGGATTAGAAGACATGATTAGAATTCATCAGGAAAATAAAAACAGCAGCAGAGAAGAGAAAAACAGTTCTACAAAAACAGATGCTTAAACAAGAGCAACAACATTCAGAATTAAAATAACTTGTGATTTTAAAAAAGTCTTTATCTTGACTAATATAAACATGCTTGCTTGATTTTTATCAACCTAATGCCCACTGCAGTGGGACTAAATTAGCATTTCAAATTGGAATAGGCAGAGACAAAACCCAGTCTTTGCACTTACGATGCTTCATATATATGCTACACTATATTTTAAATGCAGTACAGGGCTTAACCGTTTGCAATAACCATTGCAAAATGGCTGGCTTATTGCAGAAGTCTGTTTGTTCACTTCCAAACAATGTCAGGGAGAGAAAAAGAATACAGGAAAGACATTCATTTTATGAACTTGTTAAAGGTAAAGGTTTTGTTTTAAAGGAGTGATATTAAAGTTGGAATGGACATATTTATGTAATTGGCCACCATTACAGCCTGGGTACCTTACGTTGTCAGCAATGACCAAGAAAATGGTGCAAGAAAGGAAGACTCTCTGAGTCTTGGTTTTCTCATCTGTAAAATGGAATAGGTTATTGTCCTCAACTTACAGGGGCATTTAAAAAGGTAAAATAAATAAATAAATAAAATGGGGTAGGTAATGCCGCTCTTACATGTTTATGACAGAATCATCTGTGCTAATAAATGAGAAAATACTAAGCATAACACATATTTTAGGGCCTTCAATAGGTTTGCTGGCTCCGAAGGACATTTGACAGTAGATAAAGCTGATGATTCTCCCAGATCCTCAGTTTTCTTATCTTTTAAATGGGGTTAATTATACCCACCTCATGTAATACTCATGTGTTAAATGTGTTAATACATGTAAAATAATTAGAATACTGAATACCACCTGCTAAATGCTTAGAAATGTTAGTTATATTTGTAGTTATTATTGATATATCAAGTCTTAAAGATGATGGACACTTTTACCAGAAAGGTGTACATTTAGACAAAATTTTATAGGTAGTTGCAAAGAAGTCACAATTCCCCTGAAACTCGTGCTCCCATCTATATGCATATGCTCTGTATTACCACTGTCTACCTTTGAGGCCATATCCTGTGGGAGCAGTAGAGTCATGGGAATTATCTAAAATTATCCCCAAAAAATGTTCTGTGTGTGAATTCATCTGACTAGGGTTTCCTCATGTTCATCAGATACTCAAAAGGATCTACCTTGCAAAAATGGTTTTTTAGTATTGATTTTTGTTTGTTTATCTGGGGGGTGGGAGTCAAAAGGAGCTTGATCAATAGCAAAGGCTGTAGTTTCTCCTCTTTTGAATTTCATCTTTTAGTTTTAATTGAAAATTAAAATCTGCAGCCAGAGTGTGTTTTGCAAAGCCAAACGCACACAGACATTTGAAAAACCTACATTTGTTCTGCTCGACCACCTGCACAGCTGCCAGTGGCTGCCCCAGAGGCTACCCGATATGCACCTTGGGGGCAGCTGTCTGGGGTCTAGGGTCCTGGGCTCTGTACCTGGCACCTTAACTGCCTCATTAGATGATCTTTACTTTTGTGAAACAGTAAATAGCAACCCTCATGATTCACACCCGAGAATTTGAAAAAAGTCTGTGTTCCCAAAAGTACTTAGGGATCTTCTGAGAGAGCATCTGGGTACTGAAATAGACCTAGAACTGACTTTTTTTTTTTTTTTTTTTAATTTTCTTTGCCAGGAAAAAAAAGAGACAATTAAAAGTTGCTATTGGTGTTGTCATGGAACAATAGTTAGCGGTTATAAAGTGAATGAACATGTGAGGCACACATTGAAAATTTGACATGCTTTATAAACACTAAATAATAATAATGATGTCACGAGGCTTTCATTTTTAAACTGTCTTAATTTCATTCTCAGTTTGAGATTGCAGATTACAGTAGTTAATTATAGAAATTGGCCCAGAGTGAAACCTTAAATCAGATTTCCATTAAAGTGCATCACTGCAGCAAATTACTTTACAGTCAGAGAGAAGGCAAGAATGGCATAATCTCTGATTGAGTGGGGTCTTCCCACCACCCCCGGTGGTGATTTTCCTCTTGGTGCTCTGTGGTATATCATGTGGCCTAAACAATCCCATTTCCCTGAGCTAAGCAGCCTGTGTGCTTCTGTTGCTCTTACAGAAATCCTAAATGCTTTGGTCAAACTCTCTTTTTCCTGGCTTGATTTCTCTTGCTCTCCTTTTTGTGTTCCCTCTCTCTCCCTTCCTCCCTCCCTCCCTCTCTCTCTTTCTCCTTCCCCTACTCGCTCTTATACTCCTTCTGTCACTGACTCTTGCTTGCTTGCCCTGTTTCTCTCTCTCTCTCTCTCCCTGTCTCTCTCTCATGTTCTCACATGGTTGCTCTATATTTCTCATTTTCTCTCATGCACTTGCTTTTCTCTTTGCCCTTCTCCTATCACTTCCCATCTATTTTCCCAGGGAGGCTGCTTCCAAGACTTGCCATCGCTCAGTTGTGAAAAAAGGAGGAGTAAGAGGCACCAAGTTCCCATACCTGGCCTCTGGCACCCGCCACTCTCAGCCTCGCCTGTGTCTTCCTGAGTTACTTCGCATTCAATGACTCATTCCTCCATGAACTAAGTTGGGTGACATTTCTTCTTTTTCCTGGCTGCTTCCTTTATCTCAGATCCTTCTCTTTGTCTACTGGAATATCACCTCTTCCAAAAAGCCTCTCTGTCTCAGCAGCCTACCTCACTGCCCCTGCCCTGGCCTTGGCTGCATAAAGCATCTGTAGACCCTGTATTGTAATTATCATTTTACTGGTCTGGCTCTCCAACTGCTCTTTGAATTCTTCGAGGGGAGTAATAATGTCTTATTCTTCTCCCTATCTCAAGCACTTCACTCTGTGCCCGGTACAAGGGAAATGATCAAGTAGCTATTGAAATTGATTTAGTTCATTCATTCTTTAAACTACTATTTCTTAGATGATTATGCCATGTCATGGATTACGCTAGTGGCTGATTATAAAAAGATGGAAAAAAATACACAATCTTTGTCTTAGAGGAGCACAAAGATGACCCACACAAGGGAGGAGGGAGAGAGGAGATTAAACCACACTGGAGACCAAAACAATCCATTTCTTAGGAAATCTAACAAAGCCAGTTATTCCTCTGCAGTTGGAAAAGAGGACTTTTCCTTGGGTTCAGCACCAGCTGAAGTGGATGGCTTACTTTCAGGTATAAGTTGATGTATGAAGAATGTCTATTTTCAATGTTGGACTCTAATTAAACGCAATGAGAGACTCATGGGAACTGATGCCCACCAAGGCAACGCTGGCTTCCGAGCCTTGTTTGACTCCAACACACTCATCCACGGAGTAGAATTGAATCACTGGGTCACAAGCATCTTCCCTCCTTCTCATCCCCCCTCCACCTACCTAGATGAATTCACAGAAATTTATCATCTGTACTATAACTACTCTATAGAACAATCAGATGGTTTTAGACAAATCAGACAGCGATTCACTCAAACTTGGTGAGACAGGAAAGCTTCCCCGAGAAGTTGACATCTGAATTCATTGTTACAGAATATGCAGGTTGGAACCAGATTGGCAGAGGTGTGCAGGTGCCGATGTGTGCTTTACTAGAAAGCCTAGTTCTTTTACACAAACCTTACTGAGAGCCCCAGTAGTTCCTGAGTTTCTGTGCTGGACCCCGCGGAGTCATTATTGCCCTTGAATATTTTTCTTCCATTGTTCTGGCAAGTTCCTCTCCATCCCACAGTTATTTGGAAACTGCTACTATACCAAGCCTCAATGCTAACAGCATTTAATAGCTGTCATTAGAAAGCAAGCTTCTGCTTACCAGCCAGCCTGCTGCGAATGGAAATGGGAGATTTCTTTTTTGGGAGTAGCCCCAGTCTCTAATTGGTTTGAAAAATATTGCTCATTTATTTTATTCTTAAGATACTATCTTTTTATCAAATTTCAGTAAGTTCATGTTCCCATTATATTTGAATTCAACATAGCTGCAGTCTACTGAGGAAGGTTTTCTTACTTGCTACCTGGGTAACCTGCCCACTTTCATCATTGCTTGCTGAATAAATACATATGTAAATATTCATTAAGTACATTTAAAGCCATGTGCTAAACATTTCACATGTATTATCTCATTTAGGCCTTTCAACAACCTTATGGACTAGGTACTACTATTATTTCCATTCTGCAGATGAGGAAACCATGTTCAAGAGAGGTTATGTA
Source organism: Propithecus coquereli (assembly GCF_000956105.1). NCBI lineage: Eukaryota > Metazoa > Chordata > Mammalia > Primates > Indriidae > Propithecus > Propithecus coquereli. The sequence goes on along the minus strand of NW_012149141.1, from coordinate 717,641 downwards.
CCCTGTCCAGGGTCCCAGCTCTAGCAACTGGCATGAATGAACAAGTCAGCAGGCAACCTAGGGAACTGACCTGGAGCCTGACCACTGCTACATGTAGCTTTGTGACCTTGGGACACATTACCGGAATGCTCCCAATGGCTTTATCAGCTACAGCCAACCTCACCTTACTTAATGAATAGGGTTCTGGGAAGAATCAAAATAAAAAATGAGGATTCGTGTAAATGGCACTTTCTAAACAGTTAAATACTAAAGAAATGTAAGCTATTCTTTTCTCATATGTTTTATGTAGTTAATTTAGCATATTGAAATAACGGGATTTAAAAATGGCATGCAGCACATACATATATGCTTTGCAATTAGTGTAGCATAATTTAATTGTGATTCTATTGTTAGAATTTTGATGCCTCCAGCTTGATGAATAGCCATTTTCTGTGGGTGTTATCAGTTAATCTAGGTAATGAATTCTCTTCATTATCTCGTTCTTCATGTTAATTATACAGGATTTTCTTATACCTATTTATCAAGTCAGGACAAGTACAACTTTTTTGGCCCACATGCCTTTGAATATGGCATATGTACAAACAAGTTAACATGATGGGTTTAAATTTGCATTTCTGAAAAATTCCCGTCAGTGATTTGACTTTTCCTTACGTTGCCATTTGTATTATGAGCTTGCATCTCTTTATTTTAGGGGATTTTTTCTTTAAATAAAAAAGATTGTTACCTAAGATTATTAAACTAACTCTGAATTTTGAGACCATACCCCTAGCATATGTGCTTCCTTAATACAGAAGCACAGAAAAGTTTGAATCTTTACCTATTAATATTAGACAACAAATAGTAAGTTCCTAGCCTTGAAATATTATATGAGGCACCATGACACACATAAATTTAATTGTAAATCATGGAGAAAAAAACAGAAGTACGTGAAATTTTAAGTGACACTACTCATAAAAAGAACAACAATATTTGAAAAAAAACAGAAGACAATATATAATAAATAGACAAAGGAATGGTAATCAAATTCATTTTGAGTTCAGAAGAGTGATTGATGGGATAATATGGTTAATATGGTAATGTTATATAGTGATATATATAGTGCAGATGCTAACACAGTATTATTATTACTATACTGTTACTATGAAAATAGTTTTTACCTTTAATTCACTTTTCATATAGTTCTGAATATTATTCTTTGGTACTACACTAAAAGTCTGTATATTCATTATTAAATATTAACTTTCTTAACATGTCCTGGGCCTTTTTTGTGTTTTATGCTCTGTGTGAAAAAAAAACAAAAACAAAAAACCCCAAGGAGTCTTATTTTAATTGTCTCTTACTTAACCAGTATTTTTTTCTTTTTTGTTGAGACAGGATCTTGCTCTGTCACCCAGGCTAGAGTGCAGTGGCGTCATCATAGCTCACTGCAACCTCAAACTCCTGGACTCCAGTGATCCTCCTGCCCCAGCCTCCCAAATAGCTGGGATTACAGGTGCTTGCCACCACACCCTGCTATTTTTTTAATTTTTTGTAGAAATAGGGTCTCACTATCGGCCAGGCTGATCTCAAACTCCTGGGCTCAAGTGATCTTCCCAGCTCAGCCTCCCAAAGTGCTAGGATTCCAAGCATGAGCTACTGCAGCTGGCCAGCCAGTTTGTTAACTATCAGCATTTTGATGGGTAACTCTCTATTTTTGATTTCAGGTTGAAGCGATCCTTGTCAATATTTTTGGTGGTATCGTCAACTGTGCCATCATCGCCAATGGAATCACCAAAGCCTGCCGGGAGCTAGAACTCAAGGTCCCCCTGGTGGTCCGGCTTGAAGGTGAGTCATGAGTCATGGTAAATTTCCACTATGCCAGTAGTCAGGTGACCAGCATGTTCTGGATTCACAAACTTCCTGAGATAATATAAGGAAACACTGGATTGAACAAGATGAAACAAACGCAGTATAACAGGACTTCTCTGGGCCTCTAACAGGCTAATACAGATTGCAGCCATCCAGATTTTTCCAGATGTATTCTAGAACAGAAGCCCTTTTATTATGAATTTTTTCATGAGATTAGTGTTCAGGAGAAAAAACATTCTGAGAAATGCTGCTCTAAGACTTATTCATCATGGAAGAGAAACTGTTCTCAAACTTCTTGATCTGAGGACCCCAAAGAGCTTTTGTTTATTTGGGATTATAGCTGTCAATATTTATTAATTGATTCAATTGATAAATAATTTGATAACAGAAATTA
>NW_012149141.1:694147-714399 GCF_000956105.1 Propithecus coquereli | reverse complement strand
TAATACTCTGAATGTATCTACTTCATTATTTCTACCTGCTTTATCATTACTTCTCACATTCAAAAAGATCTTCTCACTTTTAAACACCTAGGCCAAAGTCAGCCTTCCTAATCTCTAACTCTCAGTATTTTTTCTCACCCCTCCTAATCCTTCTTTTTAACAATCACTTTGTGTTGTGCTATATTTCATTGCATTATTATCATGTAGATGATTATATACATATATATATATATATATATATTTTTACCATTCAAGGACATTGTTATTTGAACGTGGCAATTTTTTACTGCAAGTGTATGCTGGTAAAAAATACAGTGATTACTGGTACAGTTTAGTGCCACGGCCTTGATTCCATGCTAACATGCCAGCAGTTTTGCCCACCATTACTTCTGCCCCGTCAGTGCAGATGCCAACACAGTATTACTATTACAGTTATTATTACCACCGCCGTTACTATGAAAATAGTTTTTACCGTAAGCACCTCCCTCCCTCCCCCCACCAGTTCTGCAGGCCACACTTTGAGAACCACCGTAGTAGAGAAGCAAAAACAGACACTGTAATGTGAGAACTATCCAGAAGTCCTGCCCACTTCATTTACAAGTTCAGATTACAATAATCAAGCAGCCCCCTGGAGTCAGTGTCTACAGTATCATTTTTGGGACAGCTCAGTTTCCCCAAGCTCTAGGCTGGAGCTGTACTTCCCTGGAAACCTGCTTCGCCTCAAGATAAAGTCCAAGGATATTTTGACCCTGCTTTGTGTCCCCGTCCTTCAGAGTCAAGACTGGAGAACAGCTGCAGCCCGTTTTTCTCTATGTCTGCTTCTTTCTTTATATCTTTTTCTTCTCTCATTCTCTGCCCCTCTCTTTCTCTCTCCTTCCTTGAGACAGTCTGCCTTACAAGCTTAGATCTACACAACACGGATTAGGTAGAAATAATGGTCACAAAGGAAAAATGAAAATAGCAGATGCTCCAGTTGGCAAAGCTTAATATGGACGTTAAAACATATCAATGAATTAAATCTTCTTAGAAGTGTAAATACAACATAACTGATCCCAATAAAAATAATAAAAGCAAAATATTATAATTGGCAAAGCTATAATGAAAAAATTGATCAAAGAGTTAATGAGTGCATCAGGATTGGTATGTTTCTGATTAAAATGTTGGTATCAGCTTGTTTATAGGGTCAAAGTGTCCAGAGACCCCCAGATTGTATAATAAAAGTCAAATCTTCTCCTGTTCTTAAAGTGGGGGCAGGTCTCTATCAGCAAATTGTACTATTGTCTGTCACTCAGAAGTAACTAGAAATGAGAGCATGCTATAGTGGACTCATTCGAGAGAATGAGTGATCTTCCCTGTGCAGAGACCGATAATGATTAGTTATTGGTACCTTTGTACATAGAAAAGATAGTTACCCCAGTTATCCCACTTACAATTTTTTTCAAAATAAAAGAAGCTCTTCTTTTATTTTCACACTATGCTTTGTATTCCAGAAGAATTAAATGATCCCTATAATGCTCAGATGATACACATTGAAATATATTATATAAAATACTGCATCCAAGATTATCCCCTTTATAATCTCTGCTGATTGTATCAGAGGCGTGTCTGAGATACTAGGAGGAAGCTTTGAAAGTCCTAAGTTTGTTAGATGATCAGATTTGCATCTCTTAAGTAAATGTACTTCCAAGGTATGTGCCTGTGGTATTTTAATTAGTTAATTAATGTAGTAATAAATACTATGTGGAGGTCCTTGAGCTTTAGACATTAAGGAGGATAAGCAGAAATGTAAAAAATATCCCAGATAATTAGGAAAATAAAAGAAAAAATTAACAATAAAGACAATATCTATAAAATGGTAACAAGTGTTTGCCATAATAGGACCTGCTTCTGTCTTCATAGCAATAGCCAACCGGGGATCCCAGACAGGCACCAGCCTGGTTTGCTGAATCTTTGGAAACACTGATGACCTCATGACATCTGCTGTATCGTGGGGAATTGATTGTGATGGCTCAAGACAAGCTCAAAGAGGACATTGTCCCCCAAATTTATGTAGGCTAAAAATCTCCATAGTGGCCCTTCTTTGCCACTATCCTCCTTTCACCATTACGGCCCCAGTCCTGTAATAAGCACCTGGGATCTTTATCAAGAGAGAAAAAGTAGGAGAGCTTTTGACATTTCTGGAGTCCTAGCTGGTGTTCTTTTCTTCCTCTCGTGGGAATTGGCATCGTGTGTGATAAATGTCCTGAGATACAGGCTCTCACACTCAGCATGATAGTACCAAGGATACTCACTAATATCCATATGTGTGATTTCTGGGATATTAGCCCCACACCAAGACAAGACCTATCCCAAGATTGTATTGGCCCTGCATGATAAGCAAGGGGAAGATGAAGCATTCTGTTCTAAATGTACTCTTGGCATCGATCATAGGTAACAAAAGGCAGAAATTTGGAGAAGGTATTATCCATAAGGGCCCCATGAAGGGAAATAAGTGCAAACTATGCCTGTCCTCTTTACACTAAGGAAACGCAGACTCCTAAAAGTATGTGTCCCGTAAGCTCAGTGACTGTCGTAGCACTGCTTACTTTCATTGGCATACCCCATTTTTTAAGCTTATTCAGTATTGACTATTATAGTAGATTTAGAGATGTGAGTTAGCAAAGCAGTAGTATAAAAGGAGAATTTCCAAATTGAGCCTAGAAGGATATGTAAGATTTGAATCATTGGAAAGGGAGGAAGAGGGAGTAGAGGATCGGAAGTCGGTTATCAAGTAAGTCATCTTCCATTCCTAAGAGTTGGTACTGGGATCGTAACACAGGTAAAATCTGAAACCAGGACCTGGGTAGATCAGAAGGCTGTCCTGGAGAGAATAGTGGCCTTCTGACAATAGGTTATGGCTGAAAGAACAGAGTGGGAATATAAAGTTAGTAGCCAGCGTCGACGACATAAGGTAGAATCGAAATCCCAGGCAGAATTGCCGTATAGAGGTACAGTGGGGTGGAGGCAAGAGCAGAGAGAAAAGGAGATGAGAGAACAGGGGAGCTAAGGGATTTAAATCTATGGACCTAGAAAACAATGGCATGGTTGATGGGCTTAGGAAAGTCAGAGTCGGAACTCATTAGAGAGCATGGGCAAGGATGACATTAGACTATAGCCATCCCAAGTTTGAGATGAAGCTGCAGTGTATCAGATATTTTGGTTTTGGTTGGTTCTCAGTGCTTCCAATGGAGAAAAAGTTACCAACTACAGGGACTTTTGGGAAATTGCTTTTATATTCCATCTAAATTTTTAATTTGCTTTTCTCTGTGTCAAAACATAAATTCTTCCCCTCCCTTACATTTTTCTACATTTAGTGATAGTTTACACAACCTTACAGTATGACTTGGTTCCTTCTGTTTTTTCTAAACAGAGCAAGTCTTCATTGTCGTCATTGTCTGTGATGACAAAGAAAGACCAAGGGGCAAGAACGTTTTGGACAATTTTAGTGGCAGTTTCTATTTGACCTGACATAGCAGTATGCTCCTTGTTTTAGCTGGTGAACTTCTCAGTGATCTTTATTCATATTAGTATTAAAATTGGTTGACATTCCCAGAACACACACCATTGTCTAGCTAGGGAGAGTAAGATGAGAAAGGATTTTCCATCATCCCAGCACAAAACCAAGTGACACTAAAAATGAGATATGGTAGAAAAATTTTACCAGAGTCTGAATTACAATAGTAAATACCTATTATTGCTAATATTTATTAAGCACTTTCTAAGTTTCAGGCACTCTGCCACATGTTTATAACAGTCGGGACAACTGCAAGCTTTTTAATGACCAAGATGACAGACATTTCAAAAGCCCGATGGCATGTTTTGTTACTAGTATCTGCGTGGCCCCTCTTGTTTGTGACCATTGGAAGCTCTGAGATCCTTGCCGTACATCTCACTAATTTGCAGCCCACATTTTAAAAGACTCTTGTTGCCCACATGGAATGTATTAGAAATGTCCTGATGAGAAAAGTTTTAATCAATCAAATCAGGCTTGATTTAGTGGGATTTTGTGGACAAATCTTTGTTCTCAGCTGTATAATAATTACAAGTTGTTTTACCAGTGGATAAGGAAAGGATTATTCTCCTCTTTGAAAATGGTAACTTTATAATTACATGTATTTACTTGCCTTATCAGAATAGAACTCACCAGCTGAGAAGAAGGATTATTTTTATTTAAAAGACTCTTGGGTGAATTGAACAGCCACATATTTGGGGGAAATTTAGCCTTTGTAGACAATTGTTTCTGGCATGAATAAAGAACAAATTGTCAGGAATGGGCTTTGTTTTTTTTTTTTTCCTCCTTTCTGGAATATATACAAAACTTGGCACAAAAATTACCTAGATGGTTAATTCAGCCCAACCCATAATACTGTGGAGAAATGTACATTTATTGACAGCTTCGTATATTCAGCATACATAGAGTTTCATCCAAAGTTTCGAATTTCTTGCAGGTGGTTTTACAGTTCTATATCAGAATCCACCAGTATCTTAAGAGAATTTTTTTTTTTTTAGAATTCATTTTTCCTTATTTCTGTCCCATTTACATCTGCAGCAGACTTCTGTGTCTCCAATATGCCTGAAGAGGAGTTTGCTTTTTCTCTTAGGTGTTCTTTATGGTTCCAGGTTGAGCTCATAAAAAAGAAATAATAATAAACCTAGATAATTTGTAGTTTGGATCCCATTTCTCTTAGGCAAATCTTCTCTGTTTGATTTTTCTACCCAATACCAAAAGGTTTGTTTCTACAACATAAACCTTTTTTTCTCTTTTGCCAAATAGCTTTAAAAACATGAGTCCTGTCTGTTTTGTTCTCTTCCTTACTGATCTCTCTAATGTTCCCTAAACACTCTCTAAAGTTGTTGGTAATGTAAACATAGTCCGTGTCTTTTACTTTGTTGACAAGGCACCAGCACCTCCTCTTGATGGACACTTCCTTGTCCTCGCTCCTGGAAAGCTGACAAAATTGGAGCCCCAACTAGAGGAACACAAGTCAAGTTTCCTACTTAGCACAGACGTAGTAACATTGCTACGTGATTCTTTGGTCCGCTCAAGGGGGAAAAGAAAGCTACGAATATTAAAGCGTTTAGAAGCAGCCACACAGCTTTCAGCTGTGTCCCTACGCTTGGCGGCCATCTATTGTGCAAGTCTTCAGTTATGCTAGGGCATGAGACCGAGATGAGATGCCTTTTTCTCCAACAAAAAGGCAGCCTCAGTAGATTGACTGTGGCTGACTAGCTTTGAAAAAGTTTTCATTCAGAGTGATGAGACCTAGGTTTGCTGCTGACACCCAGAATAAATGGCAAATAGGGTCCTCTGGCCGATTGGTGGCATGGGCAAAGCAAATGCAGATGCCAGGGTCCGACTCTGTGTCTGACTACGCTCCCTGGCCTCTTTGCGCTTTTCCAGATTTAAGCTTTCTCTCGGGTGCTTGTTTCCAATGTGTTCTCTGTATGGAGTTGAGTTTTCATCTCCTCTTCCTTTCTCAAGCCCTGCCTCCTTGTGAAGCGAGATGGCCTGTTCCCCACCTGCACTGCTGCTCATCTAAGTGTCCTTCCCTTCTCTCCACTTTTCGGTTGTGTTGCTGCTGCCATTGGAAATGAGGCTCCTGATGAAGGGTCCGATGTTCTCCATCAGCACACGCCTGTTTTCCTCCGTATGTCTGGTTCTCGTTGTTTTTTCTCTTCTGGGTCCCCATTTGCTGCATGCTGTGTTCATCACCTTGCTCTCTGCCTCAGTCGTGCCACTCACTTCTTTCCATCCCCTCCTTCCTTCACTGTCCCCCGTGGGCATGTCTTTACTGGCCTGATTTCACTTCATGGTGACATGTGTCGCCTCTCCTGCCTTCAATCGCTAGCATCCTCTCCCCTTTCTCCCCTCTTTCCTCTTGGCATTCATCATCATCACCAACTCAAGCCAAATAAGTCATCCAGTCTCATATCCTGTCTGTTGTCCAACAAGCACTTCCTAATACTTGGCCACACTGAAAATGCGAGACCAAGGCTCATAGGACCTGACCTCTACAGTATTAGTTAGGCTACTTTAAGCTTTTTTAGATCTCATATTTAAATTTCCAGGCAAAATAATCTACTCTGTCTGGCACTTGGAGTTTTCATTTCTCCCCTAGGTAATGGAATTGAAATTTACTCCATGTGGGACGTCTACCACCCTACCCAAGAACAAACCTTGTAACACCCCTTGGGAGAGTTATCATTGTGATTACAGGACTAGGGCTTCTTGAAGGAGATGATCTCTGCATTATTCAGAGTTTTTTGTGTTTTTATGTGTTGAGTTTTTTTGGGAGGTGGGAGTGGGGGAAGTATAATGAACCAAAACTCTCCAACCACCTGGATAAAAAGGAGGTTTATTTTAAGGCTGTAACAGAATTGAACCTAGAAAGCCTCCTGACTCTTTGCTCTAGCTCACCCTCTAGTGCTAGAGGACTTTCTCACTCCTTCATGTTCTTTCTTGGTGCCTTTGCCTTCTGGCCTCTCACAAAGGCCAGTCTGGTCCCTCTTTGTTCCTGTAGGTGGCCGTCCGGTCAGCTTACCTAATAGCCCTCGCTCCTGTGGTCCATAGCCCATCCAACCAGGCCATGTGGTCTGTGAGGGTGCTCAACAGATTCTTCCCCATCTGGGTTCTGGTCCTGGTGAGAAATATAAAAAACTGAGACCAAAGTATCACCTTCATTACTGATAAAGAAAGAAGTCGGAGGACACATTTTACTGTGTGCCAACTGTGAGCTTCCTTACCCTGAACCCCAGAGTTAGGCAGATTCACACACCCAGTCACAGGCACCACCAGACCTGGGTGAGCCTCCCACCCCCGAGGGCGGAACCCCAAGGAGGAGAAGATGACCTGGGCTTACTCTGAGCATTATATCCCTAAAAGGAAGGGCAGAGGAAGGGGCTGGGCTATCCATGCCGACGTTCTCCATTCAAATACTCCATCCGTTCCTTCCACCCCATCCCACCCTGCAGAGCCAGTGAAGAAGTGTTATGCTAATGACCGTCCCTCTGTGTGGAAGGAGACGTCCCCAGTGCACAGCATAGGTCATAGTCTGCCCTAGGAGTGGGCTGTCTTTGGTCAGGTGCCTGCCCCGGTCTCTGGGCAGTGGTCATTCCTTCAAGAACAAGAGCCTGAACTTCTTTCCCTGAGCAGCAGCTGTGGGTGTGGCATTTTAATAAGGAGAGGTTTTAAACCATGGCTGGTACTAGGACTGGCATTTTCTGAGTCCTGCCTTCCAACAACGAATACCACTGTCTGCTCTCTGGGTATTTTCTGAATGACCAGTCAGTTCATTTCTTCCTGCTTCAGTTTCCTCATGTAACATTTGAAATTTGTATTTGATCAGCCGAGAGAGAGAGAGAGAGAGAGAACATTACTATCAGGGAGGAGACATACAGGTAGAGTGGGTCTGTACTATTTTACAGTGGACAGGTGTGTCCTGCTAATAAGACTCTTCCAGAGAGCACTACCTTAAGGCTGACCAGTGGCAGAGCTACCTAAGTGGAAAGACTCCATGAGAATGTTTTAGAACAGGAAACACAAGTAGCTTTCATCTCATGCCACCATCTATTTATTGATAGTGGCTGCCTGAAATTCTGTGCCAAGAAAGATCCCAAGGCTGTGTCCCAGCCCAGTGGAGAAGAGTTCTATGATCACTGTCCACCACCGTGTGGGAAAGGAGACCATGTGGGAAAGCAGAGGGAGGCATCTGAGCCAAAGATTTGCCATTGTTGATTGAAAGAGACCAGAGGTGGAATTCTCTCCCCTAGAAATACAGCTGCCTGCTGCATCAGGACTAGGAAGTGGGGGCTGCAAACTGGAAGGACCTGAGGAGGCAGGCTCTTATCTTCCACCTGGCTTGTATAGAGCAAAGGTCTGCAGACTTTTTCTGTAAAAGGCAAGATTTTAGGCTCTGTGGGCCACATATTCCCTGTAGTGAACGCTCAGCTCTGCCACTGTGGTGCTGAAGCATCCGTAGACACGAGGGAAAGGAATGGACATGGCTATGCCACAATAAATCTTTTTTTTTTAACAAAAACAGGCAATGGAACAGATTTGGCCCACGGGCCATAGTTTGCAGATCCCTGGCGTGGAGAAGAGGCCAGCAGCAAGACCTAGGGTTCTAGAAAATCTTCACATTATCTGTATCTAAATTTCCGTCTGTCCTCAGTTCGGTGATGTCTCAGGAGAGTAATCATTTGGCAGGCAACATTAAGCTCCTAGATTCTAACTTCCTCTCAAGGAAAATATTAGCAATGGGATCTACTCAGCCGTTTCCCCAGAGAAGCACAGAATCCCGTGCAGTGATGCAGTGATGTTACTTCTTAGGCAGCAGTGGTGTTCCAGAATCAGCATTTCAAACAAAAGGTTCATACTGTCAAAATTACCTTTGAAGATTCTTTAAATCACCCATAAATTAGAATATACGTGGATTGAGAGAAAGGAGGAAGATTCAAGGAAGGCATGAAAGGAAAGTCTATGTGCAGATGTTTAAGTGTATAAAACATTGCTCCTTTAAAAGAACTGTTTTATCCGTAGCAGGTGATGGTAGTGAGTACAGAATTGTAAGATGTTCTTGCTTGCCAGGGAGTTTATTCCATTATGGTTTAATATTAAGGCTCCATTAACTTTGGTTTACATTAAAACATATATGTTGTTTTTTTTTTTGAGAGTCAACATAGTTGAGAGCAAAAGCATAAGCACCTAGCTTAAGCCCTCAATAAATACATGTTAGACTTGATCCTAAACCTTGCTTGCATGATCAAAGCACATGCACACCAGTCTCTGAAACACCACAGAGAAGAACCTAGCCACTGGCTTCCTGCCCTGAAGCTGGGGTCTCCTACTGTGATTGTCCGAATAACTATCACATTCACACCCCGGTTGTTGATTTCTTCGTACCCTGGGAGAAGAAATCATTGAGGAAATTAGGTGTGGATATGATACAGGCACACAGGATATCTTATGTCATCTTTAATTTTTATAAAAGATGAGAGATCCAAGGCATTTAAATAAGGTACTCATCCGAGGAGAAATCTAAAGCCTCAAAACTGCAACACCTTTCCCAGGTTTTTCACCTTCTTGAGAAGAGAACCAGGTTGAAAATCTCAGCTTCCTCATTTGTAAAATGGGAATAAAAATATATGACAACATCATAGGACTGTTGTAAGGAACAGATGAGTTTTTAAATCTTGGAACAGTCCCCGGCTCAATAAATGCCAGCTCTCCTTATTATCACCTGAACTCCTGTCGGTAACTCGATGGAGACCATGCGGGCGGACTCTGCTGACTGCCAGGCCAGGTGCTAGTATTTGGTTCACATCACCACATGCAACGAGGGCTGCTGACACAGCAGGAGTTTGGCCTCTGATTCTCAACAAATTATTCCATTTCTAACATACAGTAACAAGACAGAGAAGACGTGATAAATTATCTAATTTTACACGTCACCAGGAAAATGGGCTTTCTCTGATTGTTACTTGAAAGGAGAATAAGGAAGGAGGAGCAAGAGCACAGGGACAGAGAACATTTTAGGAGGAATCTGCTGCTTTATAGGATTTGGCTTATTTCTGCTGATCTCCCCTCTCCTGGGGGATGAGAGAGCCTCCCTTACTTAGAGCAGGGGTTGAAATATTTTAGACTTTCTAGGCCACGCTGTCTGCATCTCAGCAAAGCACAAGCCGCCATCGACGATCTATAAGCTAGTCATTGTGGCTGTGTTCCACAAAAACTTTATTTATGGATGCTGGAATTTAAATTTCATGTAATTTTCATGTATCACAAAATAGCCTTCTGATTTTTTTTTCCAGCTATTTAGAAATGTAAACACTCTTCTTAACTCCCAGGTGGTACATAAAGAGGCAGCGGACTAGATTTGGCCCAAAAGCCACGGTTTGCCTGCCCTGACCTAGGACACTAGACTGAGAATGAGACCTGCAGAGTTAACTGATCATTTGACCCAAGCAAATGATCTAACATCTCTGGGCCAGAGTTTCCTCTAGCAAAATCAAGACGCTTATCCTCTAGGATGCCTAGGATTCTTTCTAGCACTTAAAAGCCGGGCGGCATGGTTATGTGGCTTTGCAGTCAGAGGATCCTGGGTTCTAACCCCGGCTCAGCCTCTGACTTGCTGGGGAATGCTGGGCCAGGTCTTAAGCCTCCAGTCCCTCAGTTGCCTCATCTATAAAATAGGGATTAAAAACGATTTTGACTTTAGGGTTGCTCTGAGGAATAAGTTTCATAATACTTGTGAACCCCTAAAATCATGTATCTAACAAACATTTGTTGTACCTAATATGCACTCAATAAGTGCTATTATGTTCTTTATTAAAAAACCTGCATTTCTATTGAAATAATAATATTAACACATTAACTGCTGGGTGAGTTATATTTAACTCACGCTGGTTTTGAGCCTGGGGCCTCGTGAAGCATATGTAACTCACGCGTCTCTTTACCTTGAGCCACGTGAACTTTCTCAAGTTGCATATAACTTATGCATAGAAAACAATAAAAAAATAACAAATTTTTTGTTAAATTATAAAGGATTATTTTGTTTTTGAAGTTTTTATTCTATTTTCGTAATAAAACGCCATGGCCCAAGGGAAAAAAAAAATTTTTTTTTATGATGTGGCAGTCGGTGTGTTAAAAAGGCAGTTTCTACACACTTCCAGACTAGAAAATGGTTTTCTCTACAGCCCTGGGATAAAAGGCTGGCCTGAGTGGGGGGAGGGGCTTCCCCTTTTGAACAAAACTCTGTCGTGTGTGGCCGTTACCTCTGTCTTCTCTCATGGGTAATGAAAGCAAAGAACAAATTTTGATGAGTTAACCTTGCATCTCTGTTTACAGCTCTCTTACCCCACCCAGTGGCAGGATGTCACTGGTAACACGTGCCCAAGAGGTCAAGAATTTTTAAGATTTTAATAATTATTTTTTTTTATGTGTAATATCCTCTAGCAGTAGAGCAAGATTTCATTTTAAACTCGTTCCCCTTTAATTCTCTTTGTTTTGCCATTTTTAAGGCCTGTAGTGGGTACATAACCATTTAGCTGAGTGGCTCTCAACAAGCAGATATTAAGAAGTGCCTGAAGTTCCACCAGCGTGAGTTGATCAGTTATCTGTACAGGTGGTTATTAAAAGTGTTGTCCTGCAGCCTCATTAAAAAGCAATGCAGCATTTAATAAATATTAGAACATGTCAGTAGCACCATTTAAATATGGGAAAGAGATCAATTTCCTTTGTTAATTCTGTGCACAGGCATAAACACTCTCTTTAGAACACTTAATTCGTGTCAGAGTTTAAAGCAGCTGTGATGGTTTCTATTTAGAAGTAAAGGCAGGGAGAGGGATGGGGAATAGATGTCAGACACTTGGTGAATCAAGAAGAAACTAACCTTAAATACTCAAATAATATCATTAAGAAAAGGAGCAGACAAACTAGCAATCATTCCCAAGGCTCCCTCTATTTCCCTTTTCTTTTTTAATGACCTGGGTTTGGTGGCTGCTGTTTGCCTTTTGTGTGTGTATATGTGTGAAACGGGATCTCGCTGTGTTATTCAGGCTGGTCTTGAACTCCTGGTCTCAGGCGATCCTCCTGCCTCAGCCTCCTGAGTAGCTGGGACTACAGGCATGCGCCACTACGCCTGGCTAGTTGCCGGCTTCCTTTGTAAGCCCCTATCTCTGCATGTCCTCACTTCCCCTTCCAGCTGCTCCTCAACAGGAAGGAGGAAGCAGCAGGTGGTAAGGAACAACCAGGGCGGGGTCCAGGGGAAGCCAGGTAGAGTGCACAGAAGAGATGGAGCCAGAGTCAGACCAGGGGCTGGCGTGTAGGGAATTGCTTGGCAAGTCACTTTCCTTTACTCTCTCTGCCCTGTCCGTATCTGTCTCTTTTCATATGTCTGTTCCTTTCTGGGTCATTTCCCATGACTCTCTTCATTTGTCTCTGGTCTTTCTCCCTCTCTCTCTTTCTCTCCTCTCCCTCTCTCTCCTCCCCCCACCCCCAGTGTGACAGGTTTCCATCTGGTCACAGTGCCTCCACATGTGACCCATTTCTCATCACAGCCCTATGCCTGAGCTTTCTATTTGAATATGAGAATCCCCTTCAAAAACTGCTTAGTTCTGAGCATGCCTGGTATATGCTTAATAATTAAGGCTGTAATTAAAATGTAACCGCAAGTATAATTAAAATTCACTTTAGTGGATCCTAGAATTATGAAGTAATTAGGCATTTTGACACGGCGCCGAAGGATCAGCTGGGAGAAGGGTCGTGTTTTTCTAGGGTACTGCCCCGCTCCCCTTTTTTCTCCCGGCCTTGCCCATTGGTGTCAGCCTCCAGCAGGGCCTCACTGGCTGGGACACCCGGAGCTGCAGGTTCACTCAGGGGCATTGAACACAGCCTGCTGTTCCAGGGCCCTTCCTAAAGAAAGGGGCCACTACCAGAGCCCTTGGAGGACTCGGAGAGGGTTCAGGAAAATCACTCCTTATGGTGCTACGGGCAGTCTGGAGTTTCTGTTTCAACCCTATAAAAACACCTTGTGGGTGTAAGAACACCAAGGTAACTCAAAAAGTGCCCACCTACACCTCTCCTCACCAAGCACACTTTCTGTGTGGGAACGCATCCATAGTCACTCAGCCTGTCAGCAAGTACATTGCTAAGTGACGGGGATATTTGTCAGGCGAGCAAGCCTGATAAAGTGACGCGCATGTTTAGTGGGGACAAGGGAAGCATCAGTAAGCCATCCCAATGGGGCATAATCTGTGTTAAGATACTGGAAGCACAAGTACTCTGAAAGCGCGTTTTACAAGTGCTTTGGGACCTTGGGAGGTGGTGACATGGAAGGCATCCCCAAAGAAATGTCATTTAAACAGATGCCTCATGAACGCATGGATGTCAGCCCAGCAGAGAGGGAGGTCGGCCCAACAGAGCTCTGCATGGATGGCCCAGCACATTTGGACATTCATGAATTTCCACATCAGTTTTTCCACCCCCTTGAGAAAACTGGCACTAAGTTGGGTGCCGAAGAGGATATTAATTAAGGAACTGAATTATTTAGACTACTTGGTTGCAAGGAAATGCAAAAGTTACCTGAATAAAAAAAAAAGATCAAGAGCTCATTTCATCCCAACACATGGAAGGAAATTCAGGTGAAATGGAATAAACAGTTCTCGAGTAGGTAGGAACCATGATAAAACTGGACCCCAGGAAGAGCAGGATCTGAGGTAGAGGAAGACCTCAAAGGCACCACTCTGACACCTGTCTGGAGGTCTTGGGAGCTGTGTGTTGAGATTGGAAGGTGCTCAAAAGAGAAAGGGAAGAGGGAAAAGAGACTCATCCCCGTCTCCGTAGAGGGAGATAAAAATTTACACACTTACCTTTCATTTACCTTCTGGTCCACAGACTGATTTGCTTCTGTTTTAGGCAGAGCTTTTGCTTCCCACTCTGTCGTTACTCCATGAAAGCCAGGCCTACAGATTAATGCCTGAATTCCTTAGCCTGGTAACTAACACCTGCCACTGTCTGATCCCCTGTCCTACTTTTCAACCTCTGGGACCTTGGCTAAAACCTTACCAAATGAATCAAAATGCACACCAAGGTTGTATTAGCGAAATGATAAATCTTTATGTCTGTGTTAGTTATCTAACAGTGTGTAACAAATTACCCCAAAATTTAGCAGCTTAACAAAAGGACCCTTTATTATTTCACAGTTTCTGTGGCCAGGAATCCGGGTGTGGGATCCTCTCTCTCAGGATCCCACAAGGCTGCAGTCAAGATGTCAGCCAGCGCTGCAGACATCTCAGGCTGGGACTGGGGAAGAGTTCACTTCGAAGCTCACACCTGTGGCTGTCGGCAGGATGCCGCTCCTCATGGGTTGCTAGACTGATGGCCTCAGCTCCTCATTGGCTATTGGCCAGAGGCTGCCCTCAGTTCCTTGCCAAGTGGGTTTCTCTATTGGGCAGCTCGTAGCATGGCAGTTTGCCTCGTCCAAGTAAACAAAGGAAGAATCAGAAGGAGCAAGACAGAAGCTACAGGCTTTTGTCAGAATGACATTCCATCATTTTTACCATGTTCTTATTCATTGGAAGCAAGGCACAGGGTCCAGCCCACACTCACTGGGGGAGGATTATACAAGGATTTGAACACCAGCAGGTGGGATTGATTGATTTTTGAGAGCCATTTAGAAGGAAGCTGCCTTCCATAGTATTTACAAAGTCATGTCTTATTCAAAGTATTATAATTATGGGTCCTGAAACAACAGAAATGCTGAAACGTCAAGGACTTAACAGTATAAAAAGTTCTTTCTCATTCACATCAGATCTGAGAGTGTGAGTGGGTGGGATGTTCTGCTCCACACAGTTATTCAGGTGTCCAGGCTGAAGGAGACATTGCCGTTTTCAAAAGGTGCCTTCCAGGTCTGCCCCGCTGGGCAACATTCCAGATGACAGGGAAAACAGGGAGAATGTAAAGGGGTCACGTTGGAGATTCTTACGGCACTTGTTTCTCATCTGTTCACATTCCATAGATGCAAGAGGCCTGGGAAACGTAGTTCCTGGCTGGGCAGCTGTTTCCCAGCAGTAGCACTACCCTGAAGAAGAGGAGCAGGAGTCTCTGGTGCACGGCCGGCCTGGGGTGCCACAGACGCTTTGCCATTTACAAAATGCATTCATACGTCTTCTTTCACCTGCTTCTCATCGCAGCCTGTGCCATCAGCTGCACTGTCCTCATTTTACAAATAGGGAAGCAGACCAGTGTATCTTTAGAACATGCAGGATTTGCAATTACAGAGAATAGTTCAAGTCCCATCTCTGTGGCTTATCACCTCTCTGATCCTGGAAAAGTTATTTAAGTCCTCTGTGCCTCAGTTGCTAATCTGTAAATAGGGATAGTAGAACCAACTTATCTGGTTTTTGTAAAGATTTCATATGCTCCATGTAAGTTACTTACATGGCATACATAGGCACTTAATGGATATTAGTTCTGGGGGAGGTGATGAGGATGATAATATTATATATGGACATAAAGAAGTTGAGGCTCAAAGGAGTCCAATGATTTATTCAAAACTACATAAGGAATATATGGCAGAGCCAGGATGCAAGAGGGGGATTTTAGGTAGCAACTTCCTTACCTTTCAGATTGTCACTTTCCAGAGAGGCCTTTCATCAGCTTCCTGTGCAAAGCAGCAGGAAGTGAGCCTGAAGCCAGAGGCGCAGTGCCAAGGGTCCGCTTCACCACTGCTTTGGGGGACCCAGGGTCCCAGGAGAATCTATGCTGCAACTTCTTTTTGATCCAACTGTTCCCATTCAACCCAGCCTTTGCCTTTTGATATGAACCATGCTGATCAAGCACCTCTTTTTATTTGTACTCTGTGGTAAGGCAAGTTCTCCAAGGCCTATATTTCAAAGTCTTTGTTTATAAATAGGCTCTGTCTTGCTAACTAGTTAAAAACACAGGAAATAATGCAAGATAAGATATTTGATTAGATGCTTAAACTCTATCAGATGTCTCCTATAGGGTTGTTCACTCTTAAAAAGCAGAGAAACAGTTTGCACGTTAAATAGTCCCTGAAGCACACTTTTGGATGAGGTGACTTGGCTGGCAAATACTCCTAAGTCTACCAGGAACAACCAAGAGATGTCATCAGAGACTGCATTGCTCATTTTCAAGGCCCAGCTCTTTCCATCATACAGAGCGAGGAGGAAGAGAAATGGGCATGGTGGATGCTGCAGGAGTCTCCAAAGCAGCATATTTGTGGTCATAGGTGAGCACAGCCTCAGAACTTCAGCTCTCAGATCAGGTCACAGCTCAGACCCCTGCCGTCCGGGAGGTCTTTAAAACGGGTGACTTTCTAGTATGGGCCAAAACCACATTAAATCCTCTTAACTGTGGATTATCAGTAATCATTTCAGTTTCTATCAGTAAAAAAATGTTTAGTTCCCTCTTGGACATCCTCGCTTTCATCTTTTCTAGTTGGACCACAGCTTGAGAAATATCTTATCCCATAATCTTTCCTATCAGTGACATTGATTAGCACCTATATTTGATTCATTTCCTGATGAAAAGCTATAGGCAGATGAGTCTCGTGCGTCCTCATGTATTACTCCAATACAGACAGTCCCCAACTTACAATGGCTTGACTTGATGATTTTTCTACTCTACAATGGTGTGAAGGTGATGTGAATTCTAATACAGAACATCAGTAAATTACACGAGATGTTTGACACTTCATTATAAAATTGGCTTTGTCTTAGATGGTTTTGCCCAACTGTAGGCTAATGTAAGTGTTCTGGTCATGTTTAAGGAAGGCTAGGCTAAGTTGCCATGTTCATTAGGTTCAGCAGGTTAGGTATATGAAATAGATTTTTGACTTAGGATATTTTCAACTTGCGGTTGGTTTATTGGGACATCAGCCCATGGTAAGTCGAGGAGCATCTGTGCTCCATACCTTCCACCACCCTGATGTGTCTTTCTCTTGCTTGTTTTTTCCACAAGACATTTTCTTTCCATTTTATACTCAGACTATTCCATGAAGGGAAAACTCCAGTTTAGAAGATTTTCCTTCTTCAAACTAGTCGAACAGGTGGTTGTTAATCTTTCTTTGAACATAATCTTAAAGGAAGCTCATTTCCATTTTTTTAACTGCCAGAGAAAATACAGGCAGTGTCTTTATAATGGCAGATAACTGAAGTGAAAAGAAGAAAGAAAATAAATTTGTCTTCTGGGTATATCTGTCTCACCAGATCTGGATCATAAAAGGCTGAGACTGTGTCATAATGAAATCGTGTTCGTGTCAGGTGAGACCAAGACATCCCATGATTTCAGGTTGTACAAAAACAAATGTCACAGGGCGCTACCTCCAGTTGCACTCAGTGATTGTTCGTCATTCCCCCTTCTAGGAACCAATGTCCAAGAGGCTCAGAACATACTCAACAACAGCGGACTGCCCATCACTTCCGCTGTCGACCTGGAGGATGCAGCCAGGAAGGCTGTGGCCAGTGTGTCCAAGAAGTGACATCTTCATCCTGATCCCTTGGGGAAGGAAGTCCATTTCTCCATAAGAAGGGATGGTTCTCTCATCACTGTGAAGGAAATGGTTATCTCATTGGGGGGGAAAAGGGAAAGGCATGAACAAGAATCACCGTATGAAAAATCTTAAATCATTTTCTTGAATAAGATGTCTATACAGCCTAAATCTGATGTTACTTAGAGTGAAAATATAAAAATAATGTCCTGTGTTCTCATACTTTTCCATCATGGCAAGCCCGCTCAGTAGGCAGTGTTTTGCTGACCTCACGGAACAGTCAATGTGACTGAATAACGTGTGTATATATAGAATTTGAAATCAGGCCCTGGTTCATTTACAAAAATTTTGGTGAACATCTAATCCTATCTAATAAAACAAATCACAGACCATAAAAAATTCAGATAAGATGACATTTAACATATTAGCTACCAAAAAGGCACAGCTAAGACATTCAAGCAAATAGCTC
This sequence comes from Propithecus coquereli, assembly GCF_000956105.1. Taxonomy (NCBI): domain Eukaryota; kingdom Metazoa; phylum Chordata; class Mammalia; order Primates; family Indriidae; genus Propithecus; species Propithecus coquereli. The sequence goes on along the minus strand of NW_012149141.1, from coordinate 696,879 downwards.
TTACGCACTGCAGCAGTTTTTATAAGTTTCTAATTCCAGTATATGTTTTACAATGGAAGGTCTGTGTTAATATACCATATGTGTATTTTACCATTTGCCTTAATATCAGATACATTGTTTACCTCACACTAAAAGCCAGAAGCCTTATTTGTGATTTTGGAGTAGAAGTTTCCATTTTAATGTTGAAAGTGAAGAATGTTAATTTTTACAGAAATCTCTGTAATTAAGTCATTTCAAGGTGTGAGACAACACTGAAGATCAAATTGTATTGACTATCAGTATCTCCTCTCCTTTTATCCCACTCCCCATCCCCTGGAATTTATCAGTTTGTGGTAGAAAAATGGAAAAATGTATTTAAATGGAATGTGGCTTTTTATCATAGTGTCCATTTTTGTGGTGGGAAAAAATTTGAATTAGATTTTTGTTTAAATTTTGGTACATTTTTATCTATATACAAATTTAAATAAAATTCTGTTTTGTAATCTCTAAGATTTGTGTGTATTTCCCATTTTAGTCAATTTTATTACCGAAACAATGTTTTTTTGTGAACTAGAATAAAATCTTAAGCTCCTTGCCCCAGCCAACTGAATGGACCCTCTCTTGGCCAAGGGAAACCCTCCCCACCAAAGAAAACCTTAAAGCTGAGTTGGTGGCCATGAGGAGAAGGGAGTTGAGACATGCCTAGTTATGCCCTGTCCCTTTTGGAGTTATTTTCTGTAGCAAAAAGATACAAAATCATTAACAAGCCTAAGGCCATGTAAGACAAAAGTTAAACCACACCTGCAGATCATCAGTTTACTTAACAGATCACTGGAGTTTTTCACGATATGTCTGGGGGCTTGTCTCTGATTAACAGACTTTCTTGTCCTAAACCATTCCAAGCCTTTAGACAAAGCTTCATTTCTTTAACCAATTGCAAATCAAAGAATCTTTAAACCACCAAAACCTGTAATCCCCGCTTCAAGAAGTCCTGCCTTTTCAGGTCAGACCAATGTACACCTTCCATATGACTTTACGTATAATTCCTGTCTCCCTAAAATGTATAAAAATAAGCCGTAACCCAAACAGCGGGAGACCACTTGCTCAAGGCTTCGTGGGAGTGGCTCTCTATGCCATGGTCGCACATACTCAGCTCAGAATAAACCTCTTTCAATTATTACAGAGTTTGGATTCTTTTCCGTTGACATCTTTTACTAAGACATTAGCCTTAGTGTTTTAGGCATAACTCTAAAATTAGAAAATTTGGGTTGTCCCAGGGGTATTGCTGTTCCACTCAAGTTCAGCAGATATTCGTTTCTGTGTTAGAAGAGTATTCAATACATAAAAATTACATACAAACCAGAAGCCCAGAAAAGTGTCTCCGCTGTCCGACAGGTTAAAAGCATGGTGTCAGTCTGTGTAATGCTAAAGGAAACACATTGGTGTAAACTCTTCCCATTTAGCAAGGCTCAGTTGCCACCATTAATTTTCTTTTCAACATACAAATGTGTAGCAGACCACACTATTATTTTTTATCAGCTTACACTGTTCTTGTAAATTTCACTTACGGAAAAAATTTTTAAAAGTTATTATAGTATGGATCCATATCTGCCATGGAGAAATAAACTATTTGATAGATCAGTCTTATGTTGCTTTCATAATGGCTACGCAATGAATGAAAAACAGCAACAGTGTCTTTTTAGGTATATTTTGTTTTTTGATATTTGAATAGTTAGTATGGTAAAAGAAATAACCTATATTTTATCTGTTAGATAACAATTAGCATATTTGAATTTTTTACTCTTTGCAAAGAAAGGCCTGTGTTTGAATCACTTGTAAATAATGATGTTTCTAATCAACACAGTTTGGAGGTGGGGATAAAGGAATTAAATCATTCATGTAATTATTTTGTAAAAGGGTTAATAACAAGCAAATAGCCTCTTATTTTCAAATAAGCTCAAAGTCATCAGAACTTGGTCCTTTTGCATCTTGTCCCAACTTTTCTATGTTGGTTTTATTCTTAGGCCATTTGCATAAGGTGGCAAAATGGCTGCTGGCCATTTCATGGACACAGTTTCAAGCTTAGCATCCCTGAAAGAGAAGGAGAGAGGGAGGGAGGGAAAGAGAAAATAAAAGAAAGAAAGAGAGTGAAGGTGGGAGGAAGGAGAGAGGAAGGAAACAAGCTTCTCTCTCTTGGTAACTAAGACACATCCCAGAACTGAATCTGATGATCAAGTTTGGGTCAGTGACCTACCCCTGAACCAGTCCCGGCCAGGAGTTTACAGCGCTCTGAGGAGTCCAGCCTGAGTTAAGTACCTACTCTTTGGCCTGAGGGTGAGCCAGCCTCACCCAAACTACAGAGACTGAGGTTAAGGAAGCAAGGGATGGGTGCATAAGGAAAATCAGAGCCCTAACTCAAAGAAACAGTGTATTCTGGGATGGAAAAATAAGAAATGTCAAGCACACTCATCAGCTATGGAGTGATAAGGTTGAACAAAATTATTTCTAAGGATGCTTTCAACCCTAAAATTTTATAATTCGATTAATTTCTCACTTTTTTTTGTGGTTCAGTTTCACTTATGAATACAAGTTACCAGGTTTTTTGTTTATATACCACTTGAATCATCTAAATATTTAGTCATAATTTGTCTTGAACTATAACGTCCACCCAAGAAATAATGGCCTTGAGGCACGTAGCTGAATTTTGGATTCTGTTTAAGTTGTAGTTCAATTTATAAGTTAGTAAAATAGCC
>NW_012149141.1:691548-692512 GCF_000956105.1 Propithecus coquereli | reverse complement strand
CCTAAAGTTTCATCGTTAGTGGCAAAAACTTAGACTTGTGGACTTGTTCTTGCATAATTCTATTATTTCTTATTTTTTTAAATTTTTTTATTTCAACATAGTATGGGGGTACAAACTATTATTTCTTCTATTGTCCAATAGAACGTTCTGTGATTATGGCAATGGTCAATATCAGTGCTAGCCAATAAGTAGTCATTAACCATGTGACTACTGAGCACTGGGAACTGAATTTTAAAGTCTGTTTAAATTCAATTAATTAATAGCCACATGTTGCTGGTGGCTACCATATTGGACAGCGTAGTTCTGTCATCTAAATCTAATGGGTATTAGGCTGCATTACTTTCATGTCAGAGAGGCTCACCTTGATTATGTGCTTACTGTGTGCCAGGAGCTTTACCTATGTTATCTTGATTAATCCTCTTAGCAACTCTGTGAATCTATCGTGCCTGTTTTACAGTTAAGAACATTGTCATTCTGGGCAGTTAAGTAACATGACCAAGAGCACACAACTAATAAGTTCTAGCTTGTCAGGATTGAAACTCTGGTCTCCTGAGTCCAAAGCCACTGCTCTGTGTTTTATATCTGTGAGGCCCACATTCACTATGGTTGTGCCACTTACAGTGATGATAATTTGAAAGATTGTTGGAGGCAAAGACATTTAGCAAGCCGGGTTCTTGAATGTTTTGCTTGTTCAGTGTATCCCATACTTTGAGAAGCAGGATTTAAAAACTTAAAGATCACCATATGCAACTGGGCAGGTTGTATGGACTACAGTGTGAAGGGCACCTCCAGGGCTTGCACTATGCATAAGCCAGGGCCACTTTTTATGGGTCCAATTCCAAATACCTTCCCATTAATTCACTGCCTTCCCAACTTCCAAAACCATGACCACCCAAAAGGCAGCAGGCAGAGGGGCAGGGGGGTAAGGGCTGAAGACAGTATGATCATAGCATTAGGAAAAAAT
>NW_012149141.1:690513-691498 GCF_000956105.1 Propithecus coquereli | reverse complement strand
ATTAGTCTGGGTGCGATGGCTCATGCCTTTATAAACCTGGCACTTTAGGAGGCCAAGGTAGGAGGATTGCTTGAGGCCAGGAGTTTGAGACTAGCCTGGGCAATATAGCAAGACTTCATATCTACAAAAAAACTTTTTTAAAAATTAGCCGGTCATGGTTGTGTGCGCCTGTGGTCGTAGCTACTCAGGAGACTGAGCCAGGAGGATCGCTTGAGCCAAGGAATACCGACTTGCAGTGAGCTATGGTCAGACTACTGCACTCCAGCCTGGGCAACAGAGTGAGACTCTGTCTCTGTCTCTAAAAACAATTAACGTAAGTGACAAAACATATATAAGAGTGGGGAAAAAAAAAAAAAGACAATGTGGAGAATAGTGGAAAGCATATGATCTTACATATCCTTCTAGATCTGAAGTTGGCACACTAAAGCCCAAGAGCCTATTTTAGTAAATTAAGTTTTATTGGAACACAACCACACCCATTTATGTACATGTTGTCTGTGGTTACTTTCATGCTACAACAGCAAAGTTGACCAGTTTCGACAGAAACTTCATGGCTCTAAAATATTTTCTCATTGACCCTTTACAGACAAGGTTTTTTAACATCTGCTCTAGATAAATAAAAAAATACAACACTCTCCCCAAAATGCCAGCAACAGATTGTTTTCAAACCTGGGAAACGTAGATTTAGGCATTAAAGTGAAACATAAATGAAAAAGTAGGAAATAATGATCTTTGTTCTTCCTTTTTAAACCTTGTGAGACCATTCTAGTCTATAAAAGGCCACTCGCTAATGAAAACCTATACGGTTATGTTAATTTGTGTCTTTCTATCACTGCAAGAACTGTCTGCAGATAGCTAGCTGTGCTTTTGAACATATGTTGTTCTTAACTACTTACAGGTGTGTTGGAATAATATCAAATTGTGGCTATGAATATTAAACTACAAAAGAGTTGCACCTATCAAGTCATCTTCAGAGTGATCCTTG
>NW_012149141.1:686902-689273 GCF_000956105.1 Propithecus coquereli | reverse complement strand
ATATATTAGCTTAAAAAAAACAAGTGCTTAAATCAAATATTTTATCAAGAAATAGAAACTAACTCAAATGCCTCTCAGTACATGTGACTTTAAGAACACAGTAATTGACCTCTGCTCAACTTTCTTTTCAATTCTTCCTCACCCTGATTCACAATTTCTCTTTACATTCACCTTCGGGGGAGACAATGAACGTGGACCCAAATACCTCCAGTATTGTGTCTCCTTCAATATTCTCTCAAAGCATCAAAGCTGATTTAGACTCCATAACCTTTACCCAGGATCCACTCTTGTTCAATACATTGGTGACATTTTGCTCTGTAAACAGGGTGCCCTCTTAGACTCTCTCATTCTTTTAAAGATTCTAGTTGAATGAGGCCATAAAGCCTCTAGGTCTAAACTCCAGAGGGTATAGACAACTGGACATAAAATATCTCAGGGTATTCAAAAGCTTATCTCAAAATGCCTTGAGTCAATTTTGTCATAGCCCTCACTGGAGTTTGCACGTTGGCAAAAGGAAAAGTTGCACTCTTTGCAATATTTGGAGTCTGCCGTGCAGTTGGCACAGTTTGGAAATCTCATGGTTTCTTAACTTCTGCTGACACTCATATTGCTAATGGGCCTGTAATTGCTGCCCTATTACAAGCTGTTCACCTTCCTTCTAAGATTGCTATCATTCATTGCCCAGCCCACACTAAGGAAATGGATATTGTAGCCCTACAAAATGATACAACAGGCAGGGCTGCTAAATATGTGGCCAAAATGGCCCTCCCTATCCTTTTTTCACTCAATTTGTTGCCCTGCCCATATCCCTGTCTGATATTAATCGTCAGGCTAATGACCCACCATCCAAAAAAGATAAGTGGATATAAAAGGGTGCTAAACAATTATCAGACAGATTATATATTGGGCCAAATGGACTCCCTGTGATCCCTTTTCTTTTAACTTTTTGGCTTGCACTTATCTCCCATCGGATGGGATGTGTGTGCAAACGGGTGATAATTAAGGAACTGAAAAAAAAAATAGTTGGTAACTGTCTTGGGATCTACAAAATCTCTGACCACATTGTTTCCCAGTGCACTATTTGTAAATCTCACCAAATCTCTGGAGGCAACCAACACTCTCCAGGAGCTTTCCTTCTATCTGCATAAAACCAGAGAGACCCATCAAAAATAACAATTGCCTTTCTTTCCCCTCCCTGTTATCTCACTATATTGCAGGAAAGAAAATCAAGAATGCAACCAGAGCTGGCCCAAATCATTTTAAATATAATACCTGTCTCTCAGGTTAATTTAATTTCCAAAGAGAATCATTTACAAGTCAACCTGTTACCCCCCCACCCATTCATTCTCCCAAGTATCAACTCATCCTCCCTAGGAACCATTTATTGCCCCTAAACAGAATTACCTACATTCCTATCTGCCCCTCCCTTTTAAAAGGCATATATAAAAATATCTGGATCCCCCTGGGATATTGGGTAATCACCCTGTGACTCTCCTTGTGCTCACAGTAAATAAACCTGTTACTCTTATTTATCCGCCTTTTTGTAAATTGATCTTTCAGTGAACCCTACAGGGCGAAGGGGACCTCCCCGCCATTCCCACAGTTCGAGAGCCTGGCAGAAGCCACCTGTGAGGAGAATCTGGACCCCCGCCGGCTGGCGACATGGCGAGACACCTTACCTTCCGCCTCCTGGGTTCCTGTCTCCCTGTGGACTCCAGCTGAGCAGACGGTAAGATCATTGTCCTTTCCAAATTTGCGATTAGTGAGAGAAAAAGTTTTTCTAAGTGACTGTTCTTGGTATAACCACGCTGGTATATTTTTCGGTGCTTTGTGGTGTAAATGTTCGTATTGCCTGATCCTTCTCGCAGAAATAGCCTGTTTTGTTGTTTCTATTGCCATTGTCTTTCGGTGTCGTTTTGTCACACAGAGGGCCACCAGGGGTGGAGCGTGGGCCTGGAACCCTGGCGGGCCTGCGGATTCCGCGTTCTCACTAGACCAGCGTTTGTTAAAGACAAACTTTGCTACAGGCCCCCAACCCTGCCACCAAAAAAAGTATGAGGTTGCCCCCTCTTCCTGTTGCAAGTCCCTGAGCTCCTCTCGTGACTGAGTGGGTGTTTTCTCCTCAGGCTCCGCCATGGTGGTGGGCGGGGGGCGTGTTGTTCTGGAACATGCCAGGCGGCCAGTCTGAAAAAAGATCGGGATTCTGAGACAAGTCAGCACACTGTACCGAATGTGTCAACCTCTAGGGGAGTCTTTGTCTCAAAAGGTCCTATCCTAAGTCTAATTCTGAGAGTAAATTTTGGGGACACATGGAGACAGCCTTCCCTATGTCTTCTCCCGGGACACTCTGAACCTGGAAAATTACCACCCA
>NW_012149141.1:685069-686362 GCF_000956105.1 Propithecus coquereli | reverse complement strand
TCTTTGAGCTGTTTTTGTGGCTCTTCTGGATCTTGTAAAAACTGTTTCTCCACCTCTTTGGAGACACCTCTTGCCTCCTTGATTAAGTTGTAACCATGGCTAAGGCTCATTGGTTTCACTTAAAAGGGTACTTTAGTTAAAAATTCAAGAGCAAAAATGTCAGCTGTTTGTCCCCATAAAGTCTGCTCCGTTCATCTTCATTCCTCCCTACTCCTTCCTCTTTGCCGATCATACAGTTTTGGCAAATCAAAGGTGGCCAACTGTTCAGTTGTGTGTAAGTAAGGCAAACACTGAGCTGTAACCAATCCAGCTGTTTCTGTACCTCATTTCCATTTTCCATACATTGCTTTCTTTCTTCTGTTCATGAATCTTCTTCAGCTACACTACAGCTTTGGAGTCTCTCTGAACCTGTTCCGGTTCAGCTGCCTAATTTGGGAATCACTCTTTGTTCAATTAAACTCTGTTAAATAAATTTGTCAGAAGTGGGCTCTGAAATGGAGCTCCCAGAGACCCCCAGGGAGCACCGAGAGTCCAAGCGAGGTACTCATTGGACCCATTGTGTCGGTTGATCTCTCACAACAGGGGCTTGCAGTTCTCGCTCAGATTCCAGAGTTCTATAGATTCGTGTTTTGAGTTCTCTAAGTTTGAGCAAAATTTTTATCATAACTGGGTTCAGAAGTTGCGACAGAAACTAAACAAGGTCCAGGATCAGATTGGATCCAATAATTAATTAGCTTAGATCCAGTTAGAGGCGTCAAATGTCTGACTGGGTCAGGCAGAAACTTAAACTAACAGTAAATGGCAATACTACAGGGGGTGTGAACTCCAGTTTTTGGGGAATTTGCAGCGATTTCCATGTTCTATCCCTTTTTTCTTTTTTCTTATGCACTTGGGTAAGGGAAAATCATTGCCTAAGTTGATCATGGAGATCTGAGAGCCAAAGCCAAGATTCAAGGTGAAAACTGGATCCTTAATTTCTGAAGAACTGAGTACCCTACTATGCCTACCTATACATGTATTAACATAAGTATTAGGCCCTGGAAGCAGCAAATGCTTACAGAAATGGTAAAATCTTACTAAAGGCAAAATTTTGCCTAGCTAGTAATTGTTTAAAACAATAAAATAGGTAATTAAATGATTACTCATCTGAATAAAATAATAATAATACTTAAGAGCCAGCAAATAAAAATTCTTTATGAGAGCGATAAGATCTGCTTTTCTTTGTATGTCTATATGTCTAGGTGTTTATATACATCATGTATATGTGATATTTCACTACCAAAATATATAAAA
>NW_012149141.1:679346-680719 GCF_000956105.1 Propithecus coquereli | reverse complement strand
GCACCACATAAAGTGAAGCTATTAGAGAAGAGTTTTCTTATTAGATAAATGTATTAAACTTAAAAAGACATAAATTCATTTTTCCATTCCTATTTAAGATCTTGAATTAATTTGCAAATATTCTGTTATAGTGAAAACTTATGAAAGTTTTACTCTTCTTTTAATATTCTATTTTGGAGGATTAATATTAAATCGTAAGGAAAAAAATATGGTGTATACAAACCCAAGTAAGTTTGCCTTTAAGCTGGTCTACTTAAATAACATTTAAAAATCTCGTTCGCTTTACGTTTTAGTGTCTCACAATAGATGCTCATTTTAGTTTTAGATCTTTAATTGGAATAATTAGTTACTGGTTCTCAATGAGTATATATCTCATAGATATACCACCCAATTTTGTTCAATATACAGAACTTACTTTCTCTATAATATGAGTTGTAATTATTGATCATGTTTTTCATGTTGAGTCTCTTAAACCTTTGAAGTGCAGTGTCTAAAATTCTAGTATTTAAAAGTATGCCACATTGTGTTCCAATGATGAATGCCCAATAGTATGTTGATCTGTGTGGAGGTGTTTAATGGGGGTGAAACTTGCTGTTTAGGAAGAGGCTTTACAGTTGTAAGGACAACTGGCACCTCGGAAACATCACTAGTTCAAGACAATGTGGCACAACTTTTCCTCCTGAGTATACAAAAAAGTGTGTTCAAGGCAATCAACAGTTTTTCCCAAACTGTGACCGTGCTGGAGGGCACCAAATTCTACTCAACATTGTCTTCCTACCAGTGCTCAAGTTGCAAATACAGCTGGTGAGTTTCAGGTTCTTGTGAGTTGTTTTCACCCTTTAAAGCCAAACCTCTTCAGGATCACTGTCCCAGGATACACCATTTTAAAGTAGGTCTTGGAAAATGTAGCTAATTAAGCTTAATTCAAACAAATGTTTACTAAACATCTGCTCTTCCCTGGCAACATGGCAGCTGCAGGGAGAAAACAGATAAAGACAGACCCTCTACTTAAGGAATGAGTAACCCAGATGTGCTTAGAACTACTCACCGTAACTTGACAGGACTTGGAGAAGTCATGGAAAATGAAACACTAGGAAAACCTGACAGGAATTTCCCATAGGTGATGATCATACCAGGTGTTCATGGAATGTGTATGTCAGTGTGAGGGATTTTGTTTATTTGAGGGTAGATTTTAGGTATTGAAAAGGTTTTTCAGAGGCTAAATTGTGTTAAAAGTGAATAAGTTGTAAATTTTAAAGCCAAATTTCCAAACTTATAGATCTTCTTATTCTATTTATCAGTCATCCAACCTTGACAAATCACCTTTAAGGGGCCTGTATTCATGTTTTCAGTGAAACTCCTTTAAATATTCA
>NW_012149141.1:673977-678706 GCF_000956105.1 Propithecus coquereli | reverse complement strand
ATATATTAGCTTAAAAAAAACAAGTGCTTAAATCAAATATTTTATCAAGAAATAGAAACTAACTCAAATGCCTCTCAGTACATGTGACTTTAAGAACACAGTAATTGACCTCTGCTCAACTTTCTTTTCAATTCTTCCTCACCCTGATTCACAATTTCTCTTTACATTCACCTTCGGGGGAGACAATGAACGTGGACCCAAATACCTCCAGTATTGTGTCTCCTTCAATATTCTCTCAAAGCATCAAAGCTGATTTAGACTCCATAACCTTTACCCAGGATCCACTCTTGTTCAATACATTGGTGACATTTTGCTCTGTAAACAGGGTGCCCTCTTAGACTCTCTCATTCTTTTAAAGATTCTAGTTGAATGAGGCCATAAAGCCTCTAGGTCTAAACTCCAGAGGGTATAGACAACTGGACATAAAATATCTCAGGGTATTCAAAAGCTTATCTCAAAATGCCTTGAGTCAATTTTGTCATAGCCCTCACTGGAGTTTGCACGTTGGCAAAAGGAAAAGTTGCACTCTTTGCAATATTTGGAGTCTGCCGTGCAGTTGGCACAGTTTGGAAATCTCATGGTTTCTTAACTTCTGCTGACACTCATATTGCTAATGGGCCTGTAATTGCTGCCCTATTACAAGCTGTTCACCTTCCTTCTAAGATTGCTATCATTCATTGCCCAGCCCACACTAAGGAAATGGATATTGTAGCCCTACAAAATGATACAACAGGCAGGGCTGCTAAATATGTGGCCAAAATGGCCCTCCCTATCCTTTTTTCACTCAATTTGTTGCCCTGCCCATATCCCTGTCTGATATTAATCGTCAGGCTAATGACCCACCATCCAAAAAAGATAAGTGGATATAAAAGGGTGCTAAACAATTATCAGACAGATTATATATTGGGCCAAATGGACTCCCTGTGATCCCTTTTCTTTTAACTTTTTGGCTTGCACTTATCTCCCATCGGATGGGATGTGTGTGCAAACGGGTGATAATTAAGGAACTGAAAAAAAAAATAGTTGGTAACTGTCTTGGGATCTACAAAATCTCTGACCACATTGTTTCCCAGTGCACTATTTGTAAATCTCACCAAATCTCTGGAGGCAACCAACACTCTCCAGGAGCTTTCCTTCTATCTGCATAAAACCAGAGAGACCCATCAAAAAGAGTAATTGCCTTCCCTTCTCCTCCCTGTTATCTCGCTATATTGCAGGAAAGAAGATCAAAAATGCAACCAGACCTGGCCCAAATCATTTTACATATAATACCTGTCTCTCAGGTTAATTTAATTTCCAAAGAGAATCATCTACAAGTCAATCTGTTTTCCCCCGTCTCCCAAGTATCTATTCATCCTCCCTAGTAACCATTTATTGCTCCTAAACAGAATTACCTATATTCCTCATCTTCCCCTCCCCTCTAAAAGGAGGGTATATAAATTTCTGGACCCCACTGGAATATTGGGTAATGACTTTGTGATTCTCCCTGTGTGCATGGTAAATAAACTTCTTTCTCTTATCTGCCTTTTTGTGAGTTGTTCTTTCAGTGAACCTTCTGAGGTGAAAGAGAAGTTTCCCCCCACACCTTCACTTTATAGTAAAAAACATAGTATATAGAGAGTTTGGTACTCTCTGCAGTTTCAAGCATCCACTGGGTGTCTTACATCCCCCACAGATAAGGGGGAACTATTGTGTGTTAATAAATGCATAGGTTGGATTTTGTTTCCAGCTCTTCATTTATATGCTCTCCTGGATACAAGTAGGTAATCTTACCAATTAGTGCTAATTTTTTATGTGTTCGTAGAAAGAATAATAGCTTTGCTCCCTGGATTCCAGTGAAAAATCTATCAATTTTTGAAAAGCATTTTGGACCTCTATTTAAAAAGTTATTGTTTCTTAACTATAAGACTCTATCTTGAAACATTTAAGTTGATTGTTCTTTGTTAAACATATTTTTAAATGATTGTATGTTTTTTATAGTTTCTTTAAAGATTGCTTCCTTTCAAGGGAACTTTTAAACACTCAATTAAATGAGAGCCCTTTAAATTTCTGTTAATTGTTTAAAATGTTACACAGTTTGTGTGGGCACATTGCCACTTGTAAGGTTTCAGAATATTGCGTGTGAATTTTTAAAAAATGTAAAATTTTGAATACATTGAAATTCATTTTAAAAGTATGTTTTCTCATACTTTTGTTTTCTGTAAAAACCCCGTTATATTAAAATTAAGAATACTAATAAGCAAGGTTGACAGAATATAAGGACAGATACTTTTCATTAATCTGGCAGTTGCTATGTAATTGGTACAACCTTTCTGGAGGTTAGTTTTTTAGCACAGAATAACAGTCTTAAAAAGCTTCATAGTACCACTTTGTTGGGGTTTGAAAATGGCTTCTGGGTGATGATAGGTGAAATAGGAGGACAATGTCTGGGCTGATATGTTTGACAGAAGCAAAGGCTGGAAGCTCTGCTGAAAGCCAGAGGGTGTTCTTCCTTACTACCATCCAGGGCTAATGAGTGGTAACAGCATATACCTCCAACTAGGTGGAGGCAACTCCGGCCCAGAATGCTTAGCAAAATCACAGAGGAGAGAGCATGTGCAGCTTTTCCAAACAAGACTGCAAGCAGGCCCAGCTGAACAGTTTCCATCCAACACCTTCTCCTCACCACTCCTGTCCCCCTGCCCACACACACACACACACACACACACACACACACACACACATACACACTCCCACCAATGGCACCCAGCCTCAGGAAAGGTTTGGAATATGCACTTCCCTGGCCTCAGACAGGTAGACGACTGATCTCAGATAAGGAGATCACAGAGAATTTGTACACATTATATCATAACAAAGAGAAAGTAGACAGCTGCTTGTGTTCATGAGTGAGAAAAAAAGGAACAGCATAGTGTCTGTGTTATACAATAAAGGAAAGGAGGTATGGTCTTAAAGATAAAAAAAAAAAAAAAGAAAAGAAAAGAAAAGCACACCATAGACAAATAATCCCTTTTGGAAAAACATATAACTCAAGGAAAAAAAAATTTAAATATCCACAGGGGTGGGTAACCTGCAGCCTTAAGGCCGTATGTGGCCTTCTAGGTCCTTAAGTGCGACCTTTTGACTGAATCCAAATTTTACAGAACAAATCTTTTTATTAAAAGGGGTGCAGCAGAGAAAGATGAAGCTTTTCTTGCCTCCGTTGGTGTTCAAAAAAGAACAGCCTTGAAATCAGAAGGCCACGCATTCCCCACCGTTGCAAGTGAAGACCATTAATTCATTCAGTAAACAAAAAAGTGATCAAACAGTGACATAAAACCAGAAGAAGAAGGAGAAAAGGGAGCTAAGGAAACCAACTGAGAACCAGAAAAACAATGTTCAAGAACTAAACAATAAATCACAAACAGCAATAGATCCTAACTATATTGCAATACACAGAGGAGCCCCCACACCCAGTGAAGAATGTGCTGGCCCACACGTCAATAGTGTCAAGGTTGAGAAACCCTAATGTAACTGCATTTACTAATTTACCATAGTAAATGTGGGTTATGGGTTTATTAAAATGTAGATGCCAATAGAAAAAAAAACTGGAAACACATAAAATAAAGGATTGTATAATTGATTCATAATGAATGCAGAGGAGGAAATGAAATTAAAGGAATTAGGAGAAATAATATGTAGAACAAGGGCAATCCAACATAAGAATAATTGGTGTTCTTGAAGTAGGAAAAACTAACAACTGGAAATGAAAGTGATTTTAAAGATACAATAGAATAAAAATTTATTGAAATGAATGTGAAATTGTGCCTAAAGATTGAAAAGGAACATTGCATTCCAGGAAATATCAATAAATTGACATATAAAGAACAGAGGTTCTCAATTTTTAAGGACAAAGAGAGAGTCCTTTGGGTGTCCTGGCTGAACATGTAAATGAGAAAATACAGGGGAGAGGCAATTATACTGGATTGATACTTCTCCTCAGCCACTTTTAATACCAAAAGCAATGAAACAAATCTGCAAAATTCTTAGGGAAAGAAAGTATTTGCCGAGAATATCACACACCAGCAAATGTGCACTTTTATCACAAAAATTGGGAACAATTTTGATATCTAAAAGTAGTGAATGGAATAAATTATATTCTGTACAGTGAAATATGTAGACATTAAAAATGAAGAAGTAAACATACACATGTGGAAAGGTGTTCACAATATATGCTGCAAAAGAGCAGTAATAAAACGATATATATGATCATTTTTAAAAATTTATCCATGTGAGAGATCTATATATACACACACATACACACATATATAATTGAAAATAAGAATATAAACAGAAAGTAGGATAAGAAAATAATCTAACTTACTAGCTGTCAACTGGATGCAATTTACTCCCCCTGGGGATATTTTGCAATATCTAGAGACATTTCTGTTTGTCAAAACTAGGGAATGCTCGTCACTCCTTGTAGGTGAGAGGCTAAGGATGCTGTTAAACATCCTATAGTACAAAGATTACCCTCCACAACGCAGAATGATTCTGCCCAAAATGTCAGTAGTGCCCAGGCTCAGAAAACTTGATTTAATTGTATTTACTAATTTCCTATGGTAAATATGAGTTACTGGTATAACAAAAATGAAAATTACCAAAAGAAAAAGCACCACATAAAGTGAAGCTATTAGAGAAGAGTTTTCTTATTAGATAAATGTATTAAACTTAAAAAGACATAAATTCATTT
>NW_012149141.1:667000-670348 GCF_000956105.1 Propithecus coquereli | reverse complement strand
TACTGTTCACATCTTGGTATGCTTCCTTTCACTGATTTTTCAATGCTTAAGTAGAGAGAGAGAGATGGATAGATTTGTTTTACTATTTAGGATTGCACTATATGTGGCTTTGTATCATTTTTCTCTTAACATTATATTATGGGCATTTTTCTAGCCATCATCATCTCTTCTTTTTTTTTTTTTTTAAAAAAATGTACTTATTTATTTGTTTACTTTGAAATGGGGTCTTGCTCTGTCTCCCAGGCTGGAGTACAGTGGCACAATCATAGCTCACTGCAGCTTGGAACTCCTGGCTCAAGCAATCCTTGCCTCAGCCTCCCTAATAGCTGGGACTACAGGTATGCACCACCATGCCAGGTGAATTTTTTCTTATTTTTTTGTAGAGATGGGGTCTCGCTATGTCACTCAGGCTGGTCTCAAATTCCTAGACTCAAGTGATCCTCTTGCCTCATCCTCCTAACGTGCTGGGATTACAGGTGTGAGCCACCACGCCTGGCTTCTTCTTTAATTATCTTCTGAAAGCAGCAACCCACAAATAGAAGTGAGATGAAAATCCTGATAGTGAGATATCAAACGTACTCTCTACCTGGACAGTTCTTTTGAGAAATGTATTATTGTATAGTGGTACAATGATGGGAAGAAACATTTCCAGGGAAGAATAAAACTTTGCTATATGCTTCTACATTTTATTTACTCAATGAAAACCTTATATTTGAAAGAGTTAGCATTAATAGCCATCGGGGCTTTAACCAACCCCAAATTATTAAACATCTGTGAATTTCTAGACCCTTTGAGAAAAATGAGCTCTTATTTTCCTCTATCCAGAGATTTATCCCAATGGATAATATTACAGTGTTCTGACTTACTTATTTTCTTTTTTGGTTGAGCAAGAAATACTCAAATTTAACTCATGTCTTTGGTTGAATTTGGTTGGGAGTAGAACCTGAAATAGGTATTCTTATGTAAGTGATTTACTGAGGTCAAGTTCTCAGGAGAACTGAAAGGGGAATGAGGTAATAGATTAATGCAGGGAAAGGGGGTTTTAGAAGTCTAGCCTAGACCTGATCTCATGAGGAGCTCAAGAGCATAAATTATACCACAGAGGTTATCTCTCTCAGAGACAAACAGGCTGGGTAGTCAGTCATTGGCTGCGGGCTTCCTCTAGAGGACATGGCTAGATTGTGTAATTTCTCAGGTATTTCTGAACAAGGCAGCTCCTGTCCTTCAAGGGCATGCCCCCAGAGAAGGATACAAGTGTAAATTGTTAAGTCATCACCCACAGAAGGTGGAGGATAGATGCATCTGCCACAACTTCTATGTTTATTCAATAAAAATGAGTGCCAGTCACTGCATTAGGTACTGTGCACCTAATCCACTGTATTAGGAAGCAATGGAGAACCAGATAACAGTTGCATCCTCTAAATTCTTGGAACTCGCACTTTAAGGGAGGAGACAGACTTACCTATCACAAAAAAATTAGAGTATAATTAGTTAAAAGACATCAGTAAAAAGTGCCCGGATATAAAGTAACATGAATATATGAAAATATATTGTAAAGAAAATGGACTTACTCTGGAATGGAAGGAAAGGCTTGCCTAAGGAAGCTACTCTTGATCTAAGAACTGATAAATAAACATATTTGAACTAAGGAACTGACCAAGGTGAGGGGGTCAGGGGCAAAGCATGAGAAACAGTTCCAGGCAGAGAGAGAATAGCATATGCAGGGGTCCTGTCCTGGGGTACATGGCACATTCTCTAAATAGATAAGTGTAATGTTGCTGGCATGAGTGTAGAGAACAAGGGGAAAGTGTTGGAGAGTATATCGGATTGATTGCCACAAGAATACTATATAACAAATCATCTCAAAACTTAGTGGCTTAAAACAACAAACATTCATTTTGCTCATGAGTCTGAGAGTCAGTGATTTATAATGGGCTCAACTGGACAGTTTTTCCTGTTGGTTCAGCTGGTGGTGAACATGTCTGGTTGGTGGACATGTCTGTGAACCAGCTGGCTGATGGTTGGGTTTGGCTGGGACACCTGGGCAACGTAGCTGTGTTCTACGCGTCTCATCTTTCAGCAGCCTAGCCAGGGCTTGTTCTCCTGACAGTCACAGAGGAGCAAAGGCACAACCAAAAACATGCAAACGCTTTTTAGACATCTGTTAGAATTACAACCACTAACAGCCTATTGGCCAAAGTAAGTCACATGGCCACACTCAGAATCGAGATGCCCCAAATATATTCTGCCTCTTGATGGGAGTTGCTTGGTAGGAGTTGGTAAAAGGCAAGGCATGGTTACAGGAAAGGATGACGATATGGCCATTAATTTAATCCATCTAATAACAGAAAAGTGGGCAGAGGCCAGACCATTTTAGACCCTGTGGGCTGTACCGAAGTTGCCAAGGCCCACACA
Source organism: Propithecus coquereli (assembly GCF_000956105.1). Classification (NCBI taxonomy): domain Eukaryota; kingdom Metazoa; phylum Chordata; class Mammalia; order Primates; family Indriidae; genus Propithecus; species Propithecus coquereli. Next base: position 667,933 of record NW_012149141.1, on the reverse strand, counting down.
TTGGCCCCTTTTCAAGTATGGGGTAGAAATCTGCCTCATCTATCTCCCAAGCCCTGCCTTAGAAAACCAGCCGTCCCACCAGTAGCATCATTTTCCTCTTTTAACTATAGGCTGCAGTTGTATTCCACATCACCCCCGTCTTAAGACATCTCTAAGTGCTCTGTTCATGATTCACAGTTTCTATTTCCCTTCCCATACCACTAGACTCTGTATTTAATGTACATTTTGCATTCCTGGGAGGAACTCAAAGTGATTTATACTCCATGCATTAACTAAGCTGTCAACTACTCCTTTGAGATAGTTACATATCACAATAGATGGTAGAGAGCACTATAATAGAAAAGTATAATTACCATTTATAGGTGCAGCCCAGAAAGGTGCCAAAAGACGCTTGAGTGATTTTTTTCCCCCAGCATCTCAGAACAAGTCTAAGACTGAACAATTGGACCCAAGAGTCCTGACTTCTGGTCTAGGCTCTATTATACTCACTCTATTCTCTGTTTTATAAGAAAATCTTGTGTGCAGTTGCTGTTTCTATCTGGAAATAAGAAAACCCACCTGTTTCACTCTGCCTTATACAAATGTCAGCAATCTGAGGGGACCATGAAGTTGTTTTCCTAACAAATGAGGGAGAGACAGAAAAAAAAAAAAAAAGTACAGTCCTCAAAGCAGTCTCCTCCAGTGGGAGAAGAACCTGTAATACAGTATGTTTCATCAATGAATAGGAGTAACAGGCCCTTAAGGATCCCATAGTCTTGTATGTCTATATGTATTTCAAGAAAAAATGGTTTCAAGAATCTGATTCCAATTTCAGTTACTGTTACGGAGAACAAGGAAGGTGTACGGACTTAAAGCAAGAAACAGAAAACTCAAATGGGAATTTAACTGATCTCCAAGAGCATGTCACTGACCAAAATGTGAATAAGTATGCCA
>NW_012149141.1:664914-666950 GCF_000956105.1 Propithecus coquereli | reverse complement strand
AATATGCTGATATTGTTTGTATACTTAGTAAGATTTCAACTTACTATCTAGTGTTCAGTCGTATATGTTAGATTGGCAACAAGACACTGACCTATTAATCTAAACATTTCTTACACATGACAAATGCATAATATACCAAACACAAAAAATATTGAACAATGGAGGGCCTTGAACATTTCTATATTTAATTATAAATCTTGCTGGGCTAGTTGAAGTTGTAATAGCTAGTTGCTTTGGCCCAGACACTGACTACTATGTTGTGACACTATTCTTGTTAGCAGCGCAGATGGGAGTCACTGAGTCCTTTTTATAGGTGAAAACAACGACTTTATAACCTGAACACAGCTGTGATCTGGTGGCTTTCATAGCCCACATAGTCATACTCAGATCTATTCTTGGAAAATTTGAGTTCTGTTCAGTTTCTTCATTCTGTAGGCTTATGTCTTTTGCAAAATTTGGTAAGTTTTCAACCATTATATCTTCAAGGACTTTTTCAGCCCTACCTTCTTTCTCTCTCCCTCCAGGAGTTCAGTGACACAAATGCTAGCTCTTTTGTTACAGTCCCACAGTTCCCTGAACTTCTGTTTGTTTTTTTGTTTTTGTTTTTTTTTTGTCTATTTTCTCTGTTGTTTAGGTCAGGTCATTTCTACTGTTCTATCTGCCAGTTCACAGATTTGTTTCTCTTTGCCCTCTATTTTGCTGTTCAGCTGATACTTTTTTATAAAATTTCAGTTGCTGTATTTTTCAGTTCTAAAATTTCCAATTGGTTCTTCTTTGCATCTTCTGTTTCTTAGCTGAGATTTTCTATTTTTTCCTATGTTTCAAGTGTATTCATAATTGCTCAGTGACAGCATTTTTATGATGGTGGCTTTAAAATATCTGCCTGATAACTCCACCATTTCTGGCATCTCCATGTTGACATCTATGGATTGTCTTTTTTGTTATTATTCAGTTTGAGAACTTCACAGTTCTTGGACAGAATAGTGTTTTTCGATTGAAACTTGGACATTGTAGATGTTATGTTCTGAGACTCTGGGTCTTATTTAAATCCTGTTTGAGCTGCCTTCCTCTGACACTGCTCCAACAAAGAAGGAAGGAAGGGTGCTACCTCATTGCTGCCTAGTGGAGTGGATGACCAGTTTCTTTACTTAGCCTTCGTTCACTCCTGAGAGGAGACTCTTCACTACTCCTGGGTGGGATGGGCGTTCTGACTTCCCATTATGCCTCCATTGACGGATCCCGCCCTAGTTGGGAGTGTTAAGAATGCCTAGGTCCTGCTCTCTTTATAGGCTCCACTAGCACCAGGGAAGTGGGCTATGGCCTCTTTACCACTGGGTGGTGGTGGACATCCTGACTCTCTGCTAGGCCTCCTTTGACACCATGACAGCAAGCAGTAGGAGGGATGCCTCCTTAGTGCTGAGTGGAGGTGGAAATCCAGGCTCCCCAAGTGTTCTCTGATGCCATGTTGGAGGTGGAGGGTTTTATTACCGCCTAGCAGGACTGAAAGTCCCAGCTCCCTACTCAGCCTTCTCTGATACCAGGCAGAGGGGTTGGGTGCTTCCTTACAGGCAGGGGAGGGTAGATGTCTGGGTTCCCCACTTGGCCTTTGTGGGCTTAGGGACGGGTTGGGTCACAGGTTATTTCTCTAGTGTTTCATTGAAGTAGAGCGGTTATGGTATAAAAGTTTCCTGACTTGCTAGGTTGCCCCTTTCTGGTCGTTTGGCTAGAGAGAACAGGCTTTGTTGAGGTTTTCTTTGTGTCTATTGGCATTTCTGGGATGCCAGTTTCTTCAGCTCCAAGTCTGGGATATATGAGGCAGAAAGAAAATTCAGGGAACTCACTATTGTGTGGTTCTTTATTTCCCGAAGTTCCTAGGAGATCCTCTTTTTTTCACCTTCAGAATCATCTTATGTTTGTTTGATATATATTATCTAGGAATTTTAGTTTACTTATTTGGAAAAGAGAAAAATCACCTGCTCCATCTTCCCAGAAATAGAAGTCTCCCTTCTCAGACTTTTGAACTGAGCTCATTTAAG
>NW_012149141.1:649374-651799 GCF_000956105.1 Propithecus coquereli | reverse complement strand
GAGGGCAGACTGTGGTAGGAAAAATCTAAGGTAGACCCTAAAATTTCCACCTTCTTGTGTAATCTTCTCTCCTGGAGTATAGGCAAGACTGGTGAATGTGATGTGACCGCACTCTGGTGATTAGGTTACATTACATAGCCAAGGTGCAGGAATTTTGAAGATGTAATTAAGATCTCTAATCAATTGACATAAAACTCGTCAAGGGGGCAGTTATCCTGGTTGGGCCTGATCTAAATACGGGAGCCCTTCAAATGAAGGTCTAGTGATCAGAAACAAGGGTCTGAGAGATTTTCGTTCTGGCCTTACAGAAGCAGTTGTTTTGTGAACTGCCTGTGCAGGGACCCATGCTGCAAAACTTGAGAACACCCTCTAGGAGCTGAGAGCAGTGTCCTGCCAATACCAGCAAGAATTCTGGGACTTCAGTCGTGCAGCCGTAAGAATATGCATTCTGCCAACAACCCGAGGGAGACTAAATTTAGTTTTAAGCAACTAAATTTATGATAATATGTTATACAGCAGTAGAAAACAGATACAGAAGGCATATATTGTACTCTTTACTTTTAGTGGCAACCCTTAATTTTTTTCATATACCAATTTAACTATAAATATTTTAAACAAAACTAACATTTTCAACTATTTCCATCCTTCCTCTTATCACAATTTAATTAACCAAACTGCTCCCTTTCCCCATCTTGTTTTTGTCTAAACCAAATATTGTTTAACACACACCTAAAATAGTCAATACTTCATTAAATTTGCTGGCATATTCCATCAGTTTCTTTACTCATCATTATTTCTTCTCTCCCATGTGTCATAATTTATTATGTTAATGGATTTTATTCCTTTATTATTTTTGTCTTTGAATATCCTCAACATTTATTTTAAATATCAGTCTCCTCTGTAAAATAAATGTCTTCAGGGATGAATTTTGCAGCCACCACTACCCCCAAAATAATCATTATTTTAATTTTTTGTTTGTTTTTCTTGTTTCTCCCTCTCTCCCTCCCTCTTTTTCCTCCTCTCCCTCCCTCTTTCAGTTGCCTACATTCAGCAACTAAACCCTGAGTCCTTATAATATCACTTTGAGGTTCCTCTCTGCTGGGATATCATAGTATAAGTCACATTGAGTTTTTCACAGAAATGCAAAATGTACATTTAATACAAAGTCTAGTGGTACAGAAAAGGAAATAGAAACTGTGAATCATGAACACAGCACTTACAGATGTCTTGAGTATTTCAACCTGCGGTTGAAAAAGGAGAATGATTCTACTGATGGACTGGGAATGTTTTTCCCCAGCTACTCTATTCCTATCTTCTAGGAGGGAGTCTGACTCCAGCTGCCTCTCTCTCTTGTGTGCACCCCCTTTGGTCTTTATTAACACATAAAAGCTTAGCTCTTTGTAGCCACTGCCTATTTCAGAAAGAGTCCAACAGGCCTGCAATTTCAGCTCCTTTTGTGACTTTGTATTTCTGTTCGATTTTTGGTTCAAGATACACTGATCTTATTTTTGAGCTTCAGCATATATTATTGCTTTTCTCTTTTCCTGTTCTGCCTGTCCTTTTTATTTGCTTAGAGCAAATGTACCAATGCTTAAATCTAGGGTGCCGCCATCTTGCCCAGAAGTCCTGAGAATATTTTATATGCATTATCTCATTTCATCCTCACTGCTACACTTTGAGGTAGGTATTGCTATTACCATTTTACCCATGAAGAAACTGAGGTTCAAAGATGTTAATTAAAGAGCTTTCCCAAGGTCACACAGAGAGTAAGTTGAAAACCCAGAATTAGAAATTAAATTTTTAGGATTCCAGAGCATAAGATCAGAGCTTCTGAATCTTAACAGGAAGAAGATATTGAAGATGTGGGTAAAAAGGATGTGAATAAGTGATAGAGGAACACCTTAGAGGATATGATATGAAGACCCTGTGGGAGATGGGCCATAGGCTAAAGGAAAGATGTGTGGTTTTTGGAGACGGAAGAAGTGGAAGAGAGAGAAGGTGATATTTTAGAGAGATCCTGAGGAAGAAAAAATGTTAGCTGAGAAACTTAGATTGATATGTAAGTTGTTATTCAATTAGACATTGAAGTTTTCCACTTAGAAAGGACAGGGTTAGGAATATGAAGGATGAAAATGTAGAACAATCACTGTGAGAGATTTGATAAGGAATCTTGAAAGAGTTTAATAACTCTAATTCAACTTTGTAAATTAAATGAACCCAAAACAACACTGTGAAAACCTGGATCCAGGAAAAGTTATTTCTCAAGTGTTCTATCTCTTTAATGCTTCGGGCAAATAGTAGATGGGGAGAATTTTTGCCAGATTAGACATGATTGCTATGGTCATATTTGTCTATATTGCAACTATTTTCGAAGAAGACCTAAATTACATACATGTTTCCCTCTATTCTTGGTTTCCTTTACTGC
>NW_012149141.1:648388-649324 GCF_000956105.1 Propithecus coquereli | reverse complement strand
TCAAGAGTCTTGGCTCCTCAAATGGGTGGGGAATGCACCATTGGTCCCTTCTCTTTGGATGTCTTGTGCAACATCACTTGTGAACCCTGCTTATTGTTCAGTACCTTGATCAGAGGAGGCAAACAGTTTAGAAGGTCCTATAGTTGTCATCCCATAAAAGCCTCTTTCCATTCCTGACTCCTGTACCACATTTGCCATCCGAAAGAGAAGGATACTCAGATTATTCCATTCTGATTGGGAAGAAACACTGTGAATTTTGCGTTGCATCCATAATTTTAAAATAAGAAACTAGTTAAAGTATGTTATGTCCAGTAGAATGCTTTTGGCTCCCAGTCATAGAATATTCTTATAAGAGATGATTAAACATAAAGAATGTATTATCCCACATAACAGGAAGTCTGAAAATAGGGCAGTTCTTGTGTTGGTTCTTCAGGGGCTCAGCAATGTCCTTGTTAGCTGCTCCGATCCCTTGTTTTTGCCCTCATGATCCAATATGGCTGTGACAGCACCAACCATCACATCTTCAGGCAACGACATCCAAAACCAGGAAGAGGCAGTTCCTTGTTTTGTCACCCTTTCTGCAAGTGAAGAAAATTTCCCTTTTTGTCTCATTGTACTATCCATAAGAGTTGTTATAGGTCTGTTCCTACCTCAATCACTAACAAGAGGAATAGAATTACCTTGATTCTCAGACAACTTTTTTAATATCTATGATCTATCTGTCTTCTTCTTGTTACTGTTACTGTCTATTTATGCCTTCTCTTTTTAAAAATTAGTCTTGCTAGAAGTTTGCCTATTTTTCTGAGAATCAGTTTGTGACCTCTCTCTTGTATTTTTATTTTCAATTTTACTTGTTTCTTCATAATGTTTGTCATTTTTTCTTCTGATTTTTGGGGGGTTTATTTTTCTAAAATTTTTGTTTAGATCCTCATTTAA
>NW_012149141.1:647747-648280 GCF_000956105.1 Propithecus coquereli | reverse complement strand
TAAAGTTCTAAACATGTGGTCTTCTAGCTACTTTTTAATTTTTGATTTCTAGTTTAATTTTATTATAGTCAAATAATATAGTCACTATGGTATTGAAATTTGTTGACATTTCTTTGTAGATGTAGTTAATTAATATAAATGGCACCTTTGTATTTAAAAACAATGTATAGGTACCGATTTCAATATGTTGCTATTAAATCAAACATATTCATTCTGTTTTCAGATCTTATCTATCCTCATTAAGTTTTTGTTAGCTTGGTCATCCATTTTTAATACAGTTGTGATAAAAGTTCCCAGTTTCAACTTGTCTTTACATATATATTAGGTAATGTTGTTAGATGTGCATAAATTAATGATTATTATATTTTTTAGCAAGTTATTCTTTGTGTTGTCATTATTAGTATTCTTGTTTAACCCCAGTAATAGTTTGGACTTAGGTTCTATTTTATCTGATGTTATATTGGAACCCTAGATATTTGTGGATTACCATTTTGCTGGCATACTTTTTCGTTTTCTTTCTTTTAATCTTTCTT
>NW_012149141.1:642027-644252 GCF_000956105.1 Propithecus coquereli | reverse complement strand
GAGTGCTAGGATTACAGGCATGAGCCACCGCGCCTGGCCAAAAGGTGATTTTCTAAGGGAGGCCTGAATTAGGAAATTGGAAAGGTAAATGAGAACACTAGTCAATGACCCCATTATTCAGGGATCAACCAGTAGTGGAGCTTCATAATGCTCAGAAAATGTTCATAAAAGCATTTTTAACACTTTTTGAATTAGATAACTAAGTATGGCTCATCTCGGCTAAAGTAATTTTATGACATTGTGCTACTGTTTATTACATGTGCATTTTCTTGCTGTTATTTTGTTGTATTATTCCACCAATTCACTGAGATGAACAAATGGCTGGAAATGGTTCAAGTTTAAAATTAGTGATGAAAAAACTAAAATTATTTACTTTTTATTATTTACAATAAGCTAAGATGAAATTGTAAGGATAAAGAGTAAATACAGAATCTGAATCTGTGTTTGCTGGAGCAAGCAAACTTACAGGTACGAGGAGACTAATCAAGTCATCAAAACAGCAAAACATGTCTAAAAAGTACAATGATGAACACAGGAAAGTTGGATTTTCTAGGACCTTTGGATAGCCCAACACTCAATGTATCAACAGTTTCTTAAGAAAATAATGTCGTAAAATATTTTATACTTTTTATCTTTTCCAAATTTTAACTTGTAAGCTAATTGTGCTTTCTCAGAATAAGACATGCAAAATAAAGTTTCCAGTACAAAGTTGAATTGTGTTGATAAGGGCAGAGAAGGGAACAGAACTGCACAAGGGGCATTGTTCAGAGTTGCATTCTCGTGGCAAAAGTGGCAGAGTTAGTGAGATACTCGGAGAGGAAGCTGAGTGAACTTCTCGTACAATTCTTTCGTCACGTGACCATTGATGGTCATTATATAATGCAAGCGGCATACACCGGGGAGTAGAAAGCGCGTTGTGTGAGTTGGCAGGTGCTCTGCATCACATCTGAATAACGTGTGTGGTATATCTAAGAAAGAGAAATGCTTAATGACTTTTTATTTTGTTTACCATTGAACATCCATTCTACAGAAGAGATATTTTGTTTGATGGTAAAAGCTATGAGGTGGAATAGGAAATGTATGTTGCGATCAGTGGTGAAGGAGCGCCAACTACATATGTTGCAACGAAGGACTTTGAATTAGAGGAGTTCAGCCTGATTATCAATCCAACACTGTTATTTACAGAGAATAAAGTAGTCAGTATGTCTCCGGATCTTGATTTAGTATTGAAGAAAAGTAGAAGGTATGAATATTATTAAATCATGGCTATTGATTTTAACTCTTTACAGAGTACTGTGCAAAGGAACATGTAGCAATTTCAAAATTCTACTTTTCCACAGTGCTATTGAGGGAAAAGATGCTTAAATGACCTGTAAAGATGAGAGATGAGATTTAAAAATCACATTTCTTTGTTACACTGATGACGCCAGTAGAGACTATTTCTATCATTTTAGATGGTTTGCTCAAGTGGCAGATTTTAGTGATTTATTCAGTCTTGAATGCATGCACCCAACACTGCAAGGAAACATTGTCATTATTTTTTTTTTTATTGTTGGAGATAAGACATCAGGATTTCTTAAGAAGAACAAATTGTAGTACAAACACCTCAGTCTTTGCAAATTTGAATTCATTTCAAATGCTTAGTGTATTTCCCCCACCTCCTCCCACTCAGCTATGAAGGAAATCATTGACATGTATTGGGAATGATTAAACACCCATCCAAAATCTACAACAGCAAAAGAAAACAATTTCGTAGAGCTGAAGACAACCAGAGCTGATTAGGATTCCATCCACTGTGATCCTTCAAGTTCCAATATTTGAGTGTGATATGTGGTATGATTATTATCTTCAGTACCAGATAATGAACTGACATGGTCTTCAAGGAGAAATTCTCCAACATCTGGGTCTACATTTGGCCCAGATGTCAGTTTACAGAAATAAATGATATAAAAATAATAAACTGAGTGGGTAAGGCACCTGTCCTACCGGTAATGTTACCTACACAAGTGGCTAATGTACCTTACTTTTTATGATATTAGCTTATGTTATTAGCATATTACAAAACCATCTCTCTCATTGACATGTACTTTTTATTATCATTAAATAGTAAATGTTGCATTCTTACTATATTTTAATATATTAATACTGTGTATGGCAATGTGCATGTCTGAAAGATTTGTTAATTGATCTATAGATGTCATAATTTGAAAAATACTGGTCTAAGT
>NW_012149141.1:632289-640887 GCF_000956105.1 Propithecus coquereli | reverse complement strand
GACTCAGCCTAAGGCAGCGGCCCCATCCAAAGATGTGCTTGTGGCAAAGGGAAAGAATAAAACACTGAGCCACCCTATATAAGTTGCTCTGAAAACTAATGCATAGGCTGGGCACATATCTCATGCTTACGTTCCATTGATCCTAGTGAGTCCCACAGCCACTGGCAAACATCAATGCAGTGGGGGAAGCACACCCCGGTCACAGGAGCCCACAAGTCAGTGAGCAAGGGAGGATGACCAACCCTCCAACAAGGAAGGGTAGGTGGTGGGGTGGGAATAATTGTGGAAAATAATACTGTCCACCTCATGCATATGTGTATATTAATACAGTACATATACAATTGAATGAAAATTTCACAAAATAATAATTACCCTTACAATGTTGGATGCATTCTGATATTTCCTATTCTATTATGTTTTAGTTTTTTTCTAATGCTGGTTGCAACCTAATAAGTTGAATATTTGGCCCACTACTGGTATTTTGAAAAGGACTACTCTATTGGCCTAAGCAAGTTCTTGCAGTTTCTGGGGTGTCACAGTGAGAAGGTGAATGGGTCCTTGATAGTAGGTTTTCTGACAGTTGAAGGAGACAGGCCCTTTCTTGATTCTGAATTTGAGGATACGTGATACATAGAGTAGAACAGTAGAGTTTGGTTCTGGCTTAGCCATTGACTGGCTGTGTGACTCACTCACCCTTTCTAAGCCTCAGTTTCCCCATTTATGAAATGGGAATAATGATAGCTGCCTATCCTACCTTGAGTGATAAATGAAACTTAAATGCTGCCTGGTACTATTCTGAGCACTTTACATTTACTAATTTGTTTAACCCATATACCAACCCTCTAGATATTAGGTACTATTATTATCCTTGTTTTGCAGAAAAAGAAACTGAAGCACAGAGAGGTTAATGATTTATAAGTGGTAGATCCAAAACGCAAAGCCATGCAGTCTGGCTTCACAGTCCCTGCTCTCAAACATTATGCCATTTGGCCTCTATCGTGGAAACATTTTAAGTGTGTAAAACCACCACCTTTAAAATTGTGCATTGTTATTCTTATTGTTCATTCTTTGGGAAACTAATGGGCTATTTTTGACTTTTCAATGTGTCCCTGGTGAAAATTACACATCCACTAACAGTGAGATTGGACATGATTCTGATGGGCAGATGTCTTGGTCCCAAGTCAGAGACCCATAGCAGATGCAGCTTCCTCTTTAGTTCTGGCATATCCCTTGATCAGTTGAGTCTCTGTCCTGGGGCAAATTAAAAACCAGTAGTTAGGCTCAGAAAGCATGACTGTGCATTCACCTACTAACAATAAGCAGCCAGGATCACCGCACATGGACCCCAAATGTTAGTTTATTAAAATTCAGCCCCATTCAGCTTTTGGTATGTTACTTATGCTAGTAAGTAAATGAGGTCCATCATTTGTCCTGTAGGTTTATATTCCTGATCTCCGCAATGTAATCACTTTCTGAGTTGCTCTTTAAAAGGCTTGTTTCCAGTGACATCCAATCTTACTGTAATGAAGTCATTGCTCTAGGAAAAACACCAAATCTGTGTTAAATTTCTTTCTATTTTTTTTTTCGAAAGAACCAATTTTGTCAGGTTCAAAACAAAGTGTTTGAGAAAGCACTCTGTAATGAGAGAATATATAAAGACTTGAATACAAGGAAACTCTGTGTTTGCTGAAGAATTATTTACGGAAGAAAACTGCCTTGTATCCAGATACAATTTCCACTTCATAGATTCTATCATATAACTAAGAGTCTTTATCCTAAAAATAGATATGCATTTTTGGGCCCATTTGTGACCAAATGTGTCAATCTCTGACCACTTAATGAAGGAATACTTTGCAATGGTGTGTAAAATTGCTTTTTAAAAGAAACTGGCTATAGTAGATAAAGTATTTAGTGTTTACCAAGGCTATCAAAATGTTTGTGCCATCACTTGGCATTAGTATTCCATCTAGAGGATTTATGACCTAGCAAAATCTGATGGCGGATGTGAAAATTTTCTTTTATGGTTTATGCTTTTTGTGTCCTAGGAAATCTTTGCCTAACCCAAAGTGACAAAGATTTCCTCTTACGTTTTCTTCTAGAAGTTTCTCATTTATTTGTTCTTAAAGCATTTTTATAGGTTCCTTAGAGTTTTCCACAAAGACAGTCATATCAGCTATAAATAAGGAGATTTTACTTTTTCTTTTCCAGTCTTTTCTTGCCTTATTGCATGAGTGACAATGAATATAATATAAAGTTAGATAAAAGTTGTAAGAGAGGACATCCCTAAATTGTTCTTAAGAGAAACACAATGTGCATAATTATTAACCATAGCTTATTTTGTAGATACCAAACTTACCAAGTTGAGAAAGCTGCTTTTTTTAGTTTCTAATTTACTGATAATTTTTGTCGTGACTAGATATTGAATTTTGTCAAATGCTTTTTCTGCATCCATTGAGATGACTACAAGATTTTTCTTTTTTAGTCTGTAATATAATTTTTGAATATTAAACCAACCTTACCTCCAATGATGAATCTTATGGGGCATAATGTATTATCCATTTTATAAATTTCTAGGTTCAATTCCTAAATGTTTGTTAAGGACTTTTGCATCTATGCTCATGATGAATGTTGGTTTGGAATTATCTCTTTTTTGTACTGTCTTTGATTTGGTATCAAAGAAATAATGGCCTTATAAAATGAATTGAAAGAGATTTCCTTTTCCTGTATTTCCTGGAAGAGCTTAAGTGGAATTGGTATTATTTTTTCTTTAAATGGTAGATTGTCACTGCTAGTTAAGACTGTAGTTTTCATTATGGGAAAGTTTTTAGCCACAAATTCAAGGTTATTTTTTGTTGTTGTTGTTTTGAAATTGAAAATAAAAATACTGCTTTTATAATACTAAAAGAAAAGATGGATATTTTTCCTAAACAAAACAGCATTTGCTTTGTTTTTAAAGTGAGTTTAAGCACTACATGTGAATATCAAGAGATTATAAGACATTACTTCTCCTTTACACTTTTCACTCTCTACAAGTATAAAAACTCAATTTTTCTTCTAGGAATGCTATTTTAAATCAATCTTTATATGTCAGTGATTATTCCTATGACTGTATAGATTACCTGTTACTGAAATGTGAGTTCCAGTTTTCAATCATTTGTAATATAGTTTAATTTTCTATTCAGCTAATTTAGGAAATTTGTTCACTTTAATTGGAACAAGTGTGGCTATATGATTGAAGTCCTCTTTTAATTTATATATTGAGTCCTGCTAAATACTTCTGTGTGTTATCTTCAGGATTGTTATGTCAATTACACTCATTCCATTCTGTCTGGAAGAATAAGATGTAGGCCTTTTCATCTTGCGGGCTTTCCACTCTGTAGAGAGGATTTTAGTACTGCATCTCTGAAAAACTCTTCATGCTTAGATCTTTGTTCATTCCTAATTAATGCCATTTCGCCTTTCCTTACCAGTTGTTCTGAACATTGTTTCCTACTTTTAAATTTACTTTTTCTTTATAATATTACTTCTGATAAGAAAATCAAGGCAATTTATTATTAAATTTCTCAACTGGATACTTCATAAAATGTATCCACATATTCATTTCTTTTTTTCCTTTCCATTCAATGAAAATGATATTTATTGCTCTCCCACCAAGTGTGCTTTTTGGCTGTGATTAACAGTGAACTTTATATTAGTAATTCTAGAAGAAAATAAATTTCTATACTGAATTTATCTAAAAAGAATCAACTCAGTAAAAAATGATATGTGAGATAATTGCATATTAATTAGCTCAATTTAGCCATTTCACAATGTATACATATTTCAGAACATCATGTTGTATATGATAAATACATACAATTTTTATTTTCCAATTAAAACATAAAGAAACCCAACAAAGAATTAACAATATCATTGGAACCAAGATAAAATTAAAAATAGATAAAACTCTCAGGACTCTTTTTGCTGGTTGCTACCTAACCTTTTAATTTAAGTCTGATTTATGGAAGTATAATTTACACAGAATAAAACTGAATAATTTTTATTGTATATTTCAATGTATTTTAACAAACATAGTGCTGTAATAACCCCTATAATCAAGATATACCTATCATTAAATATGAAATGTCCTATTTTGAATCAAAAGTGTGGTTTATTATGTCTCAAACAAGAATCAGTATACTTAATCAAAGTACGCACCTAAACTCTTGACACAATTTTGTCATCTTAACAACAGCTTGTTTATGCAGCAGCAAAGAAGCTGGAGAGCGAGTGGGGATGAAATTACAAAAGGTGTTTTCTACAGCTGGTTGAGAATTGAATATTTTTCCTTGCAAGAAGTGGTCCAAAGCCTGGAAGAAGTGGTACTCAGTTGATGCAAGGTCTGGTGAATACAGTGGATGACAGAGAGTTTCCAAGTCCAGCTTCTGTAGTTTGAGCAGTGTTGTTTGTGCAACATGTAGTCAAGCGTTGTCTTACAAGAGGATTGGCCTGTCTGTAGTGACCAACCTCGGCTGCTTAATCACAAGCATCCTCATCATTTCATCCAATCAGTTGCAGTAGACATCCGCTGTGATCAATTGACCAGGTTTCATGAAGCCGTGGTGGATAATACCAGCGCTGGACCCTTGAACAGACACCGTTAGCTTTTTTGGATGAATATTTTGGATGAATTTTTGGATGACTGTTTCGGCACTTCATCTTTATCCAACCATTGTGCCTAACGCTTGCGATTGTCAAAAAGAATCCATTTTTCATCACACCTAACAATACGGTGTAGAAATAGTTGGCTTTTATGTAGTGACAGCAAAGAAAGACAAACTTTCAGACGATTTCTCTTCTGGCGCTCGTTTAATTCATGCAGAACCCATCTATACAGCTTCTTTATCTTGCCAATTTGTGTCAAATGCTCAAATGTTGTTGGAGTAGCAACGTGAAACCTTGCAGCTAATTCATGTATAGGTTGAGATGGATTCACTTCCACTACAGCTTTCAGCTTATCATTATCCACCTTCGTCTCAGGTCGTCCACGTGGTTCAAGATTAAAATCACCAGAACGGAACTTCTCAAACCATCAACATACTGTGTGTTCATTAGCCACATCCTTCCCAAACACTTCATTGATATTTTGAGCTGTCTGTGCTGCATTGGTTTCATGATGGAACACATATTCAAAAATAACTTCAATTTTTGACTTATTAGTGGTTTCGCAAAAATTACTCTAAAAAAAATTTGAAAGATAATCACAAGCCAAACCGTGCATTTGAAAAACTGAGGATTTACCTTCCCAATAAAAATAAAATAAGAAGTGTCAAAGTGAAATATCAGAGATATCAACTGTCAAACTTAGTCCTTAAGGAAATTGGACATTGCAGTACTTAATAACCTAAGTTATTAAGAAAAAAGTTATTAATAGAACAGTTATTGCATCCAAAAAGTTTTCCCATTGCCCCTTGTAATCCACCCTTCCCCTCCACTTCCAGCCACAGAAAACTGCTGATCTGTTTTGTCTCTATTGTTTGCCTTTTGTGATAATGCTGTATAAATGGAATGAAACAGCACATAGCCCTTAAGTCTGTCTTCTTTCACTTAGCGTAATTCATTTGATAGTCATCCACACTGTTGCATGTATAGTAGTTCATTCCTTTTTATTGCTGGATGGTATTTCATTGCATGGATGTACCACAGTTCTTTTTTTATCAACTCATCAACTGAAGGATATTTGAATTGAGTGGATTGTTGAGTTAAATGGTAAATATCTGTTTAGCTTTATAAAAACCTGCCAGTCTGCTTTTCAAAGTAGCTGTACCATTTTGCATTCCCACTATCAATATATGAGAGCTGCAGCTGCTCTGCATTCTCAAAAGCACTTCATATTCTCAGAATTTTTAATTTAATTTTACCCATTGTAATAGATGTGTGCAGTATCTCACTGGGGTTTTAATTTGAATTTTCCTAATAAGTTATGATATTGGACATTTTTTTGTCTTCTTATTTGCCATCTGAGGACTTGGTTCACTGCATCATGTGGAATAATAAATGAAATAAAGTAAAATAAAATTATAACTGCTTTCAGAGAAGGCTGGACCTGGTCACATAGACATAGACACAGCTATGAAGACCATGGTACCAGTTCCATAACTATGTGTATAAATTAGCCAGGGGCCAGTGGGTGTGGACCCAGCCTTAGGTAAACTTTGTCTGAATGGCACTTGTCTTAAGCTAGATTTCCTCAAAAAACAGTGCTTGATAAGGGCTTTCATGTAGTCATTCATTTTTTAAATTTATTCTAAGGGATAGGATTAGAAGTTGGGGTAGATGAGACAAAAATTTAAGAGTCTTTTTGAGCTGATCGCTTCTGGGGCAGCTGTACCTCAATTTGGGATCTAGGCTTGGCTTCCCTGAAGCAACTATGATGACATTGCCTTTGATTTCCTTCTTGTTTTATTTTTTTCCTTCTCTTTCTTCTCCCCAACCCTTCTTTTCACCATCTTTCCTAATTTCCTTTCCCGAGTAGCTAGGACTACAGTTGTAACTGTCAGGAGAAGTGTACAACAAAGAGTGAAGGATTACCTTCTTGTCCAAAAAAGAGAAAAAGGGCCCACTTCTCTTAACATCATGATTACTAAGTCTGTGAGCACTTTGAGGAAAAAAAATGCTTTATTCTTTCTCTATATCCAGTCTGTGCACAGAAGCTGGAATATAGTGGTTGCTCAAAGACTGTATTTTGAATAAGTGCATGAATGAATGAATGAGGATTTAGGCCATTCCCACATGACTAGAAGGTTTTTCCCTTTTTTCTGTCTAGATAAAAACAAAACTATGGCACTAACTATGCCAAATCTTGTAAACTCTTCCCAAGGTTCCTGAAATATTGTTCTTAAAAATTTATCATTCTTGCTATTATATGGGGTGCAAACTTTACAACTAGGTCACCACTCCTTGCAGTGCCTTCTCCGAGGCTCTCAAAAACATCTCTTTTTATATCAGAACAGAAACCTATGGAAATTTCTGAGTGGCATTTGCATTTGAAGCATGCCTGATAAACCAGTGTTCCTCTTCCTATAATTCATGCTCCATGACACTGGTTTTACTCACTCAGGCCTATGAACCATGATCTATCCACCCAACTTAGTAATATTAAGTCAAATTTATGTGGGTAGGCTTTCAGCATATTTCCCATTTGGAGCTGCATTCTTTTTCTGTAGCTTGAATATGAACAACAGCTTTAGTTATAAATGTCTCCCAGTGAACCAGCACTCCAGATGATAGAAATGAAACTTATTGTAGTTCTTACAAAATTCTGACATGAACCCCACCAATCATTATGACATGCAACTGAGCAACTCCATTTGGCTTTGCAACTGGTGTTGTATCATTCTAAAGTGAACAGGTGAGACTTAAAAGACTTCTGATCAGGTAACTTTTTTAAGAGGATGAGTAGAGTATTGTCAAGCAAACATATTCTTGATTGTCAGGGAGCAGAGGGACCAGTTCACTCCATAGAAGTGATCAACTCCTACCTTGAATAATAATAATAATTGGCAATCCTGTTTTAAAAAGGAAAAGGGGGCAGTAGAAAGTATGTTTTGTGTGATAAAATGCCTTTCAACTTTGTCATTTTTCTGATTCCATATCCCACTTTTTTCATCCTTTTGGTATGTGACCATCTTGTCTGTGTCAATTGAATAATTTGAAAGAGAAAATTTAATTTGTGTATCACTGTTGCTCATGGATAAAATAAAGAAATGGGGGTGCCAATTTGATAGTCTGTTGAATACCAGTTCTCTCTCTCACTCTCTCTAATACACGTACCCATTCACTCACTCACGCACAAACTATACTGAATATCGTTCCTAATACTGGCATAACAACTTAGCTTACAAAGCATTCCCACACCCCTCTTGCTTCTCATTTAGTCCCTGCCACACATCAGTAAGTAGCTCTCATACCCATTTCAGCTAAGGAAGTTGATGCCCAGGGAGATTCAGCAACTTGAACCTACATTGTCCTACTATTGGCTTGATGCTTTTCTAGTCTACTTGTGGGGACAATACAATCATCTACCTTAAATGGTTATTGTGTGGATTACATGAAATAATACACAGACAGCACTTACCACATGGTCTGGCATATAGAAAGGGCTGAGTAAACAGTAGCTAAATTTACGAATGTCCTAGGGAAAACGTATATCGTACCAAATCTTTGTCTGTCCCCTTTCACAGCCTACTGTGACAGATACATCCTCATGGGACACATTTCTCTAAAGGTCATTCCTCTTAATCAGCCTTAAAATAGTGCCACTTTCCAAAACCACAAGAATCTTGTACTTTTAACACAGATTTGTGTGTCAGTCACCTACCTAAGAAGACAAGTTGGCCATATCAAGTTTTTAATGTAGAAATCCATATTAAGAGAATGAATACTACATGGACTTTTTTTTTTTTTTGAGACAGAGTGTCACTCTTTTGCCCGGGCTGGAGTGAGTGCCGTGGCGTCAGCCTAGCTCACAGCAACCTCACGCTTCTGGGCTCAGGCGATCCTTCTGCCTCAGCCTCCCGAGTAGCTAGGACTACAGGCATGCGCCACCATGCCCGGCTA
>NW_012149141.1:621792-631880 GCF_000956105.1 Propithecus coquereli | reverse complement strand
TCTCGCTCTTGCTCAGGCTGGTTTTGAACTCCTGAGCTCAAACAATCCACCCGCCTCGGCCTCCCAGAGTGCTAGGATTACAGGCGTGAGCCACAACGCCTGGCCTACATGGACTTTTATAAAACTCACTGTTTGGTATTATCATATCTCCAGTTGAAATTCTGACCTTTGAGGTTTTTACATATTTATAAGAAAATAGATCATAATAACTGTCTTCAGTTAGGTTCCTTAGGAAGCAAACTCTGCAATAGAGGTTAGCATGTGGGAATTTTATTGAAGAATGTCCCTGGGATCAACATCTGTGAGGGGTGAGAGAGGCAGGCCTGGCAGAGAGAGGATATTGCACCCACAACAGGTCCTCAGTTGGAACCTGGGATGGCCATCAGAGGTGGCCTATGTGGGCCTTTAAACACCCTCATCCACCAGTCATTTCATGCTGACTCTCTTTGACTAAAGGTTTGGCCTGGAGAGCACCTCAGCGTGGACTCAAGCCATCAGTACTCTCAGCAACTAGCCCGATGAGGGGACCACTACAAGATAGCATCTATTGCATCACCACTTCCTGCATCTCTCCCAAGTACTTTATTTATTCTTGATGCTTTCTTGACCTCATTCTAAGAGACATGGTGGGCAGAATGATATTTCTAATGCTTCTCTTTTGGATTTGTCAGTGTGATTTTATTATCATTGATTTTGCCTCTTTACCTTTAAAGATAGTAGGGTTAGGAGTTTTTTAAAGCACTTAACTGGACTCTTTTCCAGCTAATGGTCATAATTCAAGTTAAGGCCAAGGATCTTGGCAGGAAACAAATGGCACACTCAAATGGGGATAACCAAGGAGAGCTCAATGAAGGGACTACTTAGAAATGTGTGATGAGTGATGAACCCTGTGTGGGCAACAGTGAGAAACCATTGCTACCTTAGCAAGGAGTAGTAAAGATTACAGAAACTGGAGAGAGCTGTAGTCTGATAAGAGCTGTGCTCTTTGCAAGAGGAATGCAACCAGTAATGGTCTACTGATCTAGCAGGGAGGGAGCTGGCTCAGTAAATGCCCTAACCTCACTCCTGCCTCCCTCTGCTCTCCTGTTGGTGCCACCCGTTGTCTGAACATACCAGAAGACATCAGGTAGGTGAACCTGTGGAGTTAGTCCCTGTGGGCCAGCCTCCCAGGCACACAGCAGGGTAGAGTAGGTCTGAGGCAGCATGTGGAAGATCTCCCTTTATGGCCTTATACAATTTGCAGTATCTTTAAAGTTTGTAACATTCATTTAAATTTTTTGAGCCATTTTATATACAGTGAACTCTAGTTCATATCATCCTCAACTGCTTCCATTCTTGCCTCTTACAAATCTTTTTTCACCCAGTAATCAGAATGCTATTTTTAAAGTGCAATTTGTCTCCTGATACTTACTTGCTGAAAAAATTCCTCGATGTCTACTCACTGCTCTTACAGACAAAGACCAATCATTTTAACATGACCCCCATGACTCCTGGTCTGATCCTGCGTACACCTACCCTGGCCTCATTCATGCCAGGCATCCCCTTGTTCTTTGCCTGGACATGCTGCACTTCTCTGAGGTCACTGAACAATCAATCTATAGTCCCATCAAGTCCCGTTCTTCTCTTCCCTCGTCCTAGAACACACTGTGCTTCTCCTGGTCTTAACTCTCCTAGAGTTAACCTCTCCCAGTCTTTCACATCCCAGCTCAGAGATCTGCTTCTGCAGGAAAACTTTCTCTGACCCTTGCTCGTCCACCCCAGAACAGTTCAGGATACCCTATCAACTGGTTTCTTAGCACCTTTACTTCTTCATAGCACTCTTCTAAATTAGCAATTTTGTAGAATTGTTGACTGTCCATTTCCCCGTAACCTGTAAGGTTGAGAAGGGCAGAATCTAGCACAATGTCTTCTGGCACATGGTAGCTACTCAGGAAATATTTATTGAATGAATGGATAAATGAGTGAATTGGACTGGGTGGGAAACACACTAGCTTGCTCACATCTGCTTAAAGGGGCAGCTATAGAGAATCCCTGAAGATTACAGGTTCAGGGATACCAAAAGGTGACTTTTTGAAAAATTGAAGCCAAGGACATTCTTGATCTTGTGCAAAAATATTCTGATTTTTTTAAATGTTGGTCACTAATTCTAACTTGTTTTAAAATACTATACAACCTGAAGAAAACGCTTTGTGGGCTACATTCAACCCAGGGACTACCTGTTTTAATTCCTTGTGTCAGCTTTCAGAGATGGTAAATTTCACACCTGAGGTACTCTCTGTTTAGCATGTAGACCCAATGCATTTTTTTTCTAATACTGTTATTAATGTCTGGGTTTAACTCGAATTTATTTGTAGTCAATTAATAGTCTACCTTAGCTTACACTTAACCATAATAAATCAAAATATTTTAAAGGAACATTTCAGCAGAGGACAAGATCTATGGAGTAGTCAAATACCCCTACTAAAAATATGAATTTGTAAACACTGGCTTCCTGGCCTTCTTATTGATTGCTCACAGAAACCGCATTAATTAAAATGGATAGTGTTGTTTTCTTAATGACACATTATTTTTTCACAGACATGAAACTTTGCTGGAAGACAGGTTGTACCACAGGAAAACATGTTTCTGTAGAATTCATTAGTCATTTCAGCCCCTGTTTCTATGAGGACTTCTTAGAGTGCAGTCAGCGAAACTCTATGTAGAACAAATGCCGAAGACATGAAATCGGAGGGGAACGAGGGGACGATTACACTGTGGAGCAAACAGAGCCACCTGGGAGACTAACTGAACGGTGCATAGCACACTGTCTTTCGGAAACACTGCATAGGGTTTTGAACACCCTCCTGAGGAGGAACTGGAGCATCGAGAGTACTCTGTTAGGAATTAGAATTTCCTCGCCACTCCAAACCACAGTTTTCTCAACAGGGATTTAGATCTCAGACCTCTTTTGGTTTTCTATTTTCACAAGCTGTTTTTTATTTCCGCCCATTCTGCCATTGCTTAGAATGAGAAAACAAATCAAAAGTACTCATGTCAAATGCTGTGGACATCAAATGTCCTTCACTCAGGGCTGGGTTTCCTGCCGTCTTTAGAGCTTTTCACCTTGGAAGGGGGCTTGTCACAGGCAATATTTTTCAAGTGGAGAAGCATATGGTATAATAAGGCCATATAACACAGGCATATTTTTCCAACCAGCCTCCCTAGTATGTAGGCTCTCGACTTAGTCTGCATAGTAATTAGAGTATCATCAAATTGAAGACATCCTGACTGCCCTGGTCATAGTAAGGAATCATTTATAAACCCTCATTCCATTCTCCCAAGTAGGAAGTTTCACCCTTAAGCTGAAGATGGACTGTGTATTTTCAAACTTGGGAGCAAATTTTGAGCAGTAGATACATTTTTCCTTTCAAATGAAAGATGTCATTACAAAGAGAACTTTTATAAAGAGATCTGATTTTATAATGTCCTGGCCAAACTTCTCTATATAATAACAGTTCATTTTTTTTTAATGTAATAGTCTACAACTAAGGCCAGTGCTTTCCAGATATTTTCATGTCAAAACATACATAAAATATATGTGCAAGATACCAGAGGCTCCTTGTGGTCTGGGGGCTCCCAAAAGGCAGCCCTGCAATATGTAGAGATTACCATCCTTGCATACTTTTAAATCCATTCAGGGCACACTGGTTGGGAAGTCCTGATTAGGATCACCTATCTGTATTAACATTGGGTTTATAGAACAATTTCATATAACAAAGAGCAATGATGAAAATATTTTAAATATTTTGTTTCCAATAAGTATCATTTCCATTCATTTACCAAACATAACTTGCTATGTTAAAAGATTATTTTATTATTATCCCTGAGACTGATATTGTCTATGTAAGTAGAAATCTTTTTAAGCAAATATTTTTCATGTTAAGTACAGCAGTATCTGGGACCCCTTCAAGATGGAAAGTATAACGCCAAACCATTTGGTGTTTGTCACTCGACGTAAATTCCCATTTTGTAAGTGGATAGGTTTTCTCTTTTGAGATAAGGAGTTCTATGACATTTTGGGTAAGATAAATAACAAGTGCTTGAGAGTCAGTTCTTTTGATTTGAATTTAATAATCCATAAAATGCTCCCTGAAGATGGGTGAGGAAGATGAAAAGAAAAAAAGAACTCCTAGCATCAAAACTCTCTCATTGACTCTCTCATTTATGTTTTAATGTTAGAGAAAGCTCCAGAATGGTTTATGTAACATTTTTTCCTGAATCTTCTACCACCAGTTGAACCACAAAAACTCTTGGGAATTTATAAAACTTTCAGAAGTTTCCACTGCCATGTCTCATTAAAAATATGTATACATTTTCAATATGAAAACATATAGTAGCATACTTTATCCACCATAAAGAGGCAAATTAAACAATACCAAAAACTAGAATAAGTGAAAATAAGAGTGAAGTACCATCTGTCTTTCCTTACTTAAAACAATTACTATAATGAGAAAATCTAGCACTAGAAATGAAATAATTTAACCTGAGTTAATTACTGGCACAGCTAATTTGGTATGCCACCGTATGGTGTCATATCTATTAAAAGATGTTAATAGTTTCTATATCCTTCTCAATAAAGTAGAAAATTGTCTCAAAATCAGTACAGATGGTCCCCAACTTACTATGGCTCAACTTATGATTTTTTGACTTTATGATAGTGCAAAAGCAATATGCATTCAGTAGAAAGCAGTAAAATATTCTCTTGCACAGCTCCCAGTCAGCCACATGAGCATGAGGGCTATTTATATAACCAATACTCTACAGTGGAGTGTTGCCAGATGCTTTTGTCTACTTGTGGGCTAAAGTAAGTGTTTTGAGCTCATTTAAGGTAGGCTAGGCTAAGCTATGATGTTCAGTAAGTTAGGTTTATTTAAAAGCATTTTCAACCTATGATATTTTCCATAATCTATTGCCATTCTTTGTAATCACGAATCCATCTTCCTTTCCCATTTTCTGTTTGCTCTGTGTCCTCCTCTATAGGATTCCATGGGAAAGTATTGGCATTAGTATCAGTCATGGGCACCAGGTTTCAGATGCTTCCTCTTTCTCAAGTCTTGTAGTAATTACACACGCAATACCATTTGAATACTAAAGATGTAGCCATGCTGCTTCCAAAGTTGATTCCATACTTTTTTGAGCCCCAAAGAAGCTGAAAATAAAAATGGATCTTCTAATTGTGCACTATTTTAGGGGGATAAAATAATATTAAAGTGCTAATGCTGAGAAATGCATACACTCAGTTACTCAGCTGAAATTTGTGAGAAAATAGGAAAGCAAAAGCAGTCATATGCTACCTTCACCAACTTTTTCAAAACTGCTCTCTAAACAGACTTCTCTGTGTGACTGTCTCCTTCTAGGTGGTATAAGTACTCTCTCTTCCTTGCAATATCACTTTTGTAAGTAGTTGTCGGTACTTTTTTGTAAATAATTTCTGTAAAATAAACCCTCCTCTAATTATTCTAACTTGAGTAAGCTCTCTGTTTCCTATTGGAACCTATTCATAAACCATCTCACCAATCATAGACGTGTGGTGCTTCTTACTGGGTGTTGCGTTGCACGTGGCTTACATTTAATATCACTGGATACGGTCATATTAGCCATGTGGATTTTGTGAAAGATTAACATAGTTTTGTCACTCTGAGAATCACTTAATAACAGATCAGCAAATAAAACACTCAAGCCTAAACTGAGAGATGAAGCAAAAGCTGAAAGGAGTTTGAGAACAAGAAACAAGGCTTTTAAAAAGTTTGTAATTGGCTTCTAATTTTGGCATAAATCTCCAAGCAAAGGCTTGGTTTGAATCTCCACAGAGTAACATTTCTTGTTACACTGTACTAGTGAGATGACTTTGACTACTGGCAGAAGCGAAACTCAGAGCAAGGGAAATGGACGCTTGACTGACATCACACAACAATTATAAATCACACTCAAATCTGGCCAGTGTGGATTTGCAATAGGGTTTTTTTTTTTTTTAATTTGCTGGACAAGAACTTTTGTTTCTAGAAAGATAAAATAAATGTACTTTTCCCTATTTCTCCCAGTAAATACAGCAAAAAACCCTGGACATTATATGTTAAACAAACTTAGGAAGACTCTAAAAGATGGAAAAAAGAAGAAAAGCCAGGTAGGGACCTTGGAATGAGAACTCACATGGTGGTGAGTTCCCAGAGTTTTCTTTTTGCCTCATATGATATCCCATATCTGGAGACAAAGAAGTCAACAATCCAAAAATGCCAACGGGTGATATAAAACATGCCCCAACAAACAGTCTGCTCTCTCTGGCCAGAGAACCAGGAAAGGGGAAGTCATGCAAGACTTAAAAAAAAGAAAAAAACCCACAATACATTAATTAATTAATTAAATTTATTTATTTCAAAATATTAAAGGGGAACAAATGTTTTTGTTACATGGATACCCTGTATAATGCTGAAGTCAGGGCTTTCACTGTGCCCATGACTAGAACAGTGTTCATTGTACCCAATCGATAAGTTTTTACACATCACTCCCTTTCAATCCTCCCCACTTCTTAGTTTACAATGTCATTTATATCTCTCTGTGCCTGTGTGTACATGTCATTTACCTCTAATAAGTGAGAACATGTGGTGTTTATTTGTCCATTCCTGCAAAACTTCACTTAGGATAATGGACTCCAGTTCTATCCAAGTTGCTGCAAAAGACATTATTTCATTCCTTTTTATGGCTGTGTAGTACTCCATGGCATATATATACACCACATTTTCTTTATCCATTCATGAATTAATAGGCATTTAGGTTGATTCCACATCTTTGCAATTTTGAACTGTGCTCTGATAAACATTTGAGTGCAAGTGTCTTTCTGATAAAATAATTTCCTTTGGGTAGATACCCAGTAGTGGGATTGCTGGATCTGATGTAGATCCACTTTTAGTTCTTTGAGGAATCTCCATACTCTTTTCCATAGCAGTTGTACTAGTTTACAGTTCCACCAACAGTGTATGAGCATTTCTTTTTCTCTGCATCCGTGCCAGCATCTGTTGTTTTGTGACTTTTTAATAATGGCCATTCTGAAGGAGGTAAGGTGGTATATCATTATTGTTTTAATTTGCATTTCTGTGATGATTAGTGATGTTGAACATTTTTTCATATGTGTGTTGTTCCTTTTTCTATCTTCTTTTGAAACAATTCTGTTTGTGTCTTTTGCCCATTTTTTTGATGGGGTTGTTTGTTTTTTTCTTGCTGATTTCTTTGAGTTCTTTGTAAATTCTGGATATTAGTCCTTTGCCAGACATACAGATTGTGAATATTTTCTCCCATATTTCAGATTGCCTGTTTACTCTGTTGATTATTTTCTTTGCTGTGCAGAGCTTTTAAATTTAATTAAGTCCCATGTATTTATTTTTGTTGCTGCTATATTTGCCTTTAAGGTTTTAGTCATAAATTCTTTTCCTAGGCTTATGTCTAAAAGAATTTTTCCTACATTTTGTTGTGTAATTTTGATGATTTCATGCCCTACATTTAAGTCTTTAATCCATCTTGAAGTAATTTTTATATATGGCAAGAGATAGGGGTCCTGCTTCATTCTTCTGCATGTGGCTATCCAATTTTCCCAGCACCGTTTATTGGATAGGGCTTCCTTTCCCCAGTGTCTGTTTTTGTCTGCTCTGTCAAAGATTAGTTGGTCATAGCTATGTGGTTTTATTTCTGGGTTTCCTATTCTGTTCCATGGGTTTATGTCTCTACTTTTATCCAGCTGTTATGGTTACGATAGCCTGGTAGTATAACTTGAAGTCAGGTAATGTGATGCCTCCAGATTCATTCTTTTTGCTTAAGATTGCTGTGGCTATCTGGCCTCTTTTTTGGTACCAAATGAAGCTTAGGATTATTTTTTTTCTAGGTCTGTGAAATAAGACATTGGTATTTTGATGAAAATTGCATTGAATCTGTAAATCACTTTGGGTAGTCTGGACATTTTATGGATGTTGATTCTACCAACTCATGAGCATGGGATGTTTTTCCATTTGCTTGTATCATCTACAGCTTCTTTCATCAGTTCTCCTTGTAGAGTTCTTTCACCTCCTTCATTAAGTATATTCCTAGGTATTTTATTTTCTTTGTAGCTATTGTAAATGGTCTAGAGTCCTTAATTTGGCTCTCAGCTTGATTGATATTAGTATATAGATTTGTGTACATGGATTTTGTAACCTGATACTTTGCTGAATTTATTTGCCAATTCTAGGAGATTTTTTGTGGAGTCTTTAGGGTTTTCTAGATTTAAGATCATACTGTTGGCAAACAGAGAGAATTTGTTTTCCTCTTTCCTAATTGAATGCCCTTTATTTGTTTCTTTTGACTTATTGCTCTGGCTAGTACTTCCAGTACTATAATAGAAGTGGTGACAGTGGGCCCCCTTGTCTTCTTCTAATTTTTGGGGGGAAGGCTTTTGACTTTTCACCATTCAATATTATATTGGCTGTGGGTTTTTCATGTTATAGATTTTATAATTTTGCGTTATCTTCCTTCTATGCCTGGTTTGTTAAGGGTTTTTATTATGAAAGATTTTATTGAATGCTTTTCTCCATCTATTGAGATGATCATATGGTCTTTGTTTTTACTTCTGTTTATGTGGTAAATCGCATTTCTTGATTTCCATATGTTGAACCATCCTTGCATCCTTGGGATGAAACCTATCTGATTGTAGTGAATTATCTTTTTGATGTGCTGTTGAATTCAGTTTGCTAGTATTTTGTTGATGATTTTTACATCTATGTTTATGAGGGATATTGGTCTGTAATTTGTTGTTGTCATTGCTGTGGTGATGGTGTCCTTTCCTGACTTTAGTATTAAGGTGATATTGGCTTCATAGAATGAGTTAGGAAAGATGCCTTCCTTCTCAATGTTGTGGAGTAATTTCTGCAGAATGAGTGCCAGTTCTTCCTTGCAGCTCTGATAGAATTTGGCTGTGAATCCATCTGGTCTGAGACCATTTTTTGGGGGGGAGGTTTCTTATTACTGCCTCAGTCTCACTGCTTGTCATTGGTCTGTTCATGATTTCTATTTCTTCCTAAATCAGGCTTGGGAGATCGTGTGTTTCCAGGAATTTATCCATTTCCTCCAGATTTTCTAGTTTTTGTGTATAGAGGTTTTTGTAGTATTCCTGAATGATTTTGCATTTCTGTGGTATCAGTTGTAAAGTGTCCTTTGTCATTTCTGATTGAGGTTATTTGAGTCTTTTCTCTTCTACTTTTGGTTAATCTTGCTAGTGCTCTATTGATTTTGTTTATCTTTTCAAATAACCCACTTTTTGTTTCATTGATGCTTTGTATTGTTTTTTGGGTTTCCATTGCATTTAGTTCTTCCCTGAGTTTTGTTATTTCTGTTCTTCTGCTAGCTTTGGGTTTTATTTGTTCTTCATTTTCTAGTTCCTTGAGAGGTGACATTAGGTTGTTAATTTGTGATCTTTCTGTCTTACTGATATAAGTATTTAAGGCAATGAACTTTCACCTTAGAACAGCTTTTTCTGTATCCCATAGGTTTTGAAAACTTGTGTTCCCTTTCTCATTCACTTTGAAGAATCTTTTTATTTCCATTTTAATTTCATCATTGACCCAAGGATTGATCAACAGCAGGTTATCAAATTTCCATAACTTTATGTGGATTTGAGAGTTTCTCTTGGAATACATTTCTAGTTTTATTCCACTGTGGTCTGAGAAGATACATAGTATGATTTCAGTTTTTCTGAATTTTCTGAGACTTGTTTTGTGACCTAAGATATGATCAATCCTGGAAAATACCCCACATGTTGATGAGAAGAATGTATATTCTGTAGTTTATGGGTAGAATGTTCTGTAGATGTGTGTTAGGTCCATTTGTTCTAGAGCCCCATTTCAATCAAATCTTTCTTTGTTGATTTTCTTCTTCAATGATCTGTCCAGATCTGTCAGTGGGATGTTAAGCACCCGGTGATTATGATGCTACTGTTTATTTCTTTGTTTAGATCTAGTAGGATTTGCTTTATGAATCTGGGAGCTTCTGTTTTAGGTGCATTTATATTTAGGATTGTTATGTATATC
>NW_012149141.1:617304-620336 GCF_000956105.1 Propithecus coquereli | reverse complement strand
AAGTAGCTGGGACTACAGGCATGTGCCACCATGCCCGGCTAATTTTTTCTATATATTTTTAGCTGTCCAATTAATTTCTTTCTACTTTTTGGTAGAGACGGGGTCTCGCTCTTCCTCAGGCTGGTCTCAAACTCCTGAGCTCAAAGGATCCACCCTCCCAGAGTGCTAGGATTACAGGTGTGAGCCACCGTGCCCGGCCTGCCCAGAATCCTATAACCAATGAAAATATTCTTTAAAAATGTGAATAAGAAATCAAGAGATTCTCAGTTAAAGGAAAACTAAGAGAATTTGTTGCCAGTAGACCCAATCTAAAAGAATTGCTAAAGGAAATTCTCTGAATAAAAAGGAAAGTATAAAAGAAGAAATCTTGGAACATAAGAAAGGAAGAGAGAACAATGGAAAGAGCAAAATATTATTGGCTTTCCTTCTCTTCTTGAATTTTTTAAATTATGTTTGACAATTGAACTAAAAATTATAATAATACATAATATAGATCTCAATGTATATAGAGAATAGATATATTTAAGGCAATTGTACTCTAAGTGGGGAAGGATAATGAAATATAAAGGTGGTAAGATTTTTGTACTTTATTCAAACTAGTAAAATAATGACACCAGTAGACTATGATAAGTTATGTATATATACCTAGAGAAACCACTAAAAGAGTTATACATATAAAAATATATACTCAAAAAACATTATAGATAAATCAAAACATAATTCTAAAAGATATTCAAGTAACCTATAGAAATACAGGAGAAAAGAAAACAGAAAAAAAAGGCAGGAAAAAAACACAGAAAACAAAACATAAAATGGTAGACTTATGCCCTAATGTGCCAATAATTACATTAAATATAAATGGTATAAGTGTACCAATTAAAAAACAGAAAGTGGTAGAATGGATTTAAAACATGACCTAACTATATTCTGTCTCCAAGAAACTCACTGAAGTTATTATATAGGTAGGCTGAAAGTAAAAGAATGAAAGGAGATTTCCATGCAAACATTAATTACACCATACAAAATATTAGCTCAAAATGGATTATCATCCTAAATGTAAGAGCTAAAGCTATGAAACTCTTAGAACACAATGTAGGAGTAAATCTTTATGACCTTGAGTTAGGCAATGTTTTTTTAAGTATGACACCAGTGCAAATATAAAAGCAACAACAAAAAATAGATAAATTGAACTTCTTCAGAATTTAAAACTTTTGTGCTTCCAAGGACACTATTGAGAAAGTGAAAACGAAGTCCACACAATGGGAGAAAATATTCACAAATCATGTATGTGTAAGGGATTTTATCCAGAATACATAAAGTACTCTTACAACTCAACAAATAACCCAACTTTAAAAATGAGCAAAAGGTTTAATAAACATTTTTTTCAAAGAAAATATTCCATTGGCCAATAAACACATTAAAAGATATTCATTATCATTAGTCATTCAAAAAATGTAAAGCAAATCCACAGTAAGATACCATTTAGCATCCACTAAGGTAGCTAAATCAAAAAGACAGACAATAACTAGCATTGGTGAGGATGTGGAAAATGAGAAGTTTCATACATTGTTGGTGAGATTGTAAAATGGTGAAGTCACTTTGGAAGACAGTTTGGCATTTCTTCAAAAAGATAAATATAGTTACCATATGACTCAGCAGTTACAATTCTAGGTATAGACCCAAGAGAAATGAAAACATATGTAAACAAAAACTTGTACATTAATGTTCATAGTAGTATTATTCATAATAGCCAAAAGATACAAAC
The DNA here is from genome assembly GCF_000956105.1 of Propithecus coquereli. NCBI lineage: Eukaryota > Metazoa > Chordata > Mammalia > Primates > Indriidae > Propithecus > Propithecus coquereli. The sequence continues at coordinate 618,571 of NW_012149141.1, read as the reverse complement.
AACCCAAATATCCAACAACTAATGAATGGATAAGTAAAATGTGGTATATCCATACAATGGAATATTATTCAGCTGTATGTCAATAATGTATTGACATATTCTACAACATGGTGAAGCTTGAACACATTATGCTAAGTGAAAGAAGTCAGTCATACAAGGCCATGTGTTGTATAATTCTATTTATTTGAAATGCCCAGAATAGCTAAATCCATAGAGACCAAAGGTAGGTTAGTAATTGCCAGGGGCTAAATAGAGGGAGGAATGGGAAGTGACTGAATGGTTATGGGGTTTCTTTTTGATGATGAAAATATCCTAAAATTAGTGATGACAGTTGTATAACTCCATGATTACACTAAAAACCACTTAATTGTACAGCTTAAAAGGGTGAATTTTATGGCATGTGAATTATATGCCAGTGAAGATGTTATTTTTGAGAAAGAAAAGAAAAGAAGAAGAAACCAGGAGTGATTATATTAACATCAGATAAAATAAACTTCGAACCAAAGAAAATGACCAGGGACTGAGAAGGACATTATTTATAATAAAAATGTTAGTCCACCAAGAAGACATAGGGCTCCTAAATGTGTATGCAACAAATAACATAGCCACAAAGTATGTGAAGCAAAAACTGATAGAACTTAAAGAAGAAATAGCTAAACCCATAATTATATTTGGAGACTTCAACACTCTTCTCTCAACAACTGATTGAACAACTGTACAGAAAATCAGCAAGCATATATCATCAATACCATCAACCAACAGGACCTAATCAATACTATGGAATACTCCACCCAACTATAGCAGAATACACATTCTATTCAAGCACTCACAGAACATGTAACAATGTTGTCCATAATTTGGGCCTTAAAACTAACCTTAATACATTTAAAATAATTGAAATCATACAAGTGTGTTCTCAAACTAGAAGTGAATAATAGAAAAATGGGAAAATCTCCAAATACTTGGAAACTAAATAACATAATTCTAATGAATTCATGGAATTAGAAAAGATGAAAAGCCTAAAATCAATATTCTCCTATCTTAGGAAAGTAGAAAAATAAGGGTAAATTGAAATCAAAGCAAGCAAAAGAAAGGAAATAATAAATATAAGCCAGAAATTAATAATATTGAAAATAATAGATAAAATCAAGGAAACAAGCAAGATATCTCCCAGTAGGTGAATGTTTAAATAAAGTGTTGTACATCCATATCATAGAATGCCATGCAGCAATAAAAAAGGATGAATTATTACTCTTTTATTTATTTA
>NW_012149141.1:608558-616859 GCF_000956105.1 Propithecus coquereli | reverse complement strand
TATACTATCATCACAAATTCCTGTGACTATAATTATTTCAAATTAGAAAGTTTTAAAGAAAGTTTGCTGGATGAATTTCTTCTTTATCCTTCTAGGACTAGGCATGTTTATTATTTATAAATGCCCATTTAGGAATACTTTGGTTTGAATACTTATTCAAAAAACAGAGAAAGCATTAGAAAATCTGTTTTTAAGTTCTGTTTTATCTGCATTTCACCTTTGTGGCTTTGGGAAAATAAATTCACCTCTATGCAGCTCTCAACTCTATTTAAAGGAGTTGCATTTGGTATACTTTGTGTTCTGTATTCTGTTAAGCATGAAGCTGAGGATACCTAGCCTGCTTATGCCCACAAAGTGCTTGAAAAGATCAAGTGATATGTTATCATGATTTGCACATAGTAAGTGCTCAGTAACTACTTGCTGGATTTAATTGGATTGAATCATAGATAAAGATCATGTGTAAATTATTAAGAGATGTACAATATAGGGTATTACTGTGGCTGCTTGTGGTGTGTAATGCCTCCAGACAGGAAAAAGTCTTTCAAAGACAGAGTTCAATAAACAACGCTGCCTTTGGGAGACATTAAAGCGATGAATGAATTTTGCATATGAGGGGATGGAGTATGTAGTCCAAATGGTTCCCTATAACCAGAATATCCACAGTGGATGTTTTTGATGCCAAGATCTCCTTTTCTAGGGAGGTTCACTCATCTCCCAGCTGCTATGAGTGTTGTTGCTAGCAGCTGACATTTACCTTCTTCGTCAGAGAATTATCAGCAAAGAAGGTTATTCTCACCTAGAAGGTTATTCCCAGCCCTGGGGCTGCCCACAGCCAATGCCTAACACAGAGAACAAAAGGCCAACCCCTTGGCTTCAAAGTGGGACCAACTCTCTGGTGCAGTTTATGCTTTAGAGCTGATGTTGGGATCGGCTGAAGTTAGGTCCCAGCTGAGCTCACATCCTTGCTTGGCTCCCGTTCCCTGCCCTGTTCTGCCCCACTCCCTGGCTCCCTTTATCCTGAGAGCCCATCAATCACATGTGCCTGGATCCCTGTCTCAGCACCTGCTCGATTCAAATCCCCACAGGGGCCAGTGAAGTGGATTGAGGTTTGAGGACAGATTAGGTATAGAGATAGGGTTTCCGGATAAAATACAGGATGCCCTGTCAAATTTGAATTTCAAGAAACAACAAATTTTTTTTAATATAAATGTATCTTAAATATTGCATGAAACATACTAAATTTTTTTAAAAATTCAGTATTCTTGAAATTCAAATTTAACTGGGCATTAAGTATTTATTTTGGTAAAATCTGGCAATGCTATATAAAGCGGGATTGTGGTTGACTAGAATCTCAAAATGTGATCCGTAAAGTGGAAGCAGGGCAGCATTTTAGAGTTTGTTAGAAATGCAGCCTCTCAGGCCTCATCTAGGACCTGCTGAATTAGGACCTACATTTTAACAATATTCCCCAGATGATACACATGCACATTAACATTTAAGAAACCATAGACTAAAGGAGTTGGACACTGTGGGATCTTGACACCCCCCAGCTCCAGTCAGTTGTTAGCATTACAGGACTGTGAGTCCAGTGTTGCCGTGTCTTTTACTTTTTCAAAAGAAGACGGAGGTCTGTATTTTTATATAAAACTTCCCGATGTATAAATGTTGGCAACAAATTCAAAGTGTCTTAAATAGTTTGTGAACCAAATAAAGTGAGTTTATGGATTGGACCCAACTTCTGGGACATCTATTTTGTTACCACTGATCTAAAACAATTCCTACAGAGGTTCTTGAATGCAGACTTTTATAAAAGTAACAAAACGACTGAATGAAAATGACTGAGCCCTCATGCCAATAATAAGAACTATCTGCAGTTTAGTAAAGAGTAAATAAAGTGTGAATGAGCATTGTTGCATGTGTGCATATGTCCAGGTATGTGTGCATGTATGTTGTGAATGTGTGGAGGTGTGCAAGTGTGCAGATTTTGTATGTGCATGCCTGTGAATTTTTATGCACGTGTATATCCTTACATGTGTGCATATTTGTATGTATGTTTGCATGTTTGTGGGTGTGTGCAAGTGTGTGGGTGCTATGGTCTGAATGTTCGTGTCCCTGCTCCAATTTGTATGTTGAAATTCTAATTCCCGAGGTATGGTATTAGAAGGTGGGTCTTTTGGGATTACGATCATTAATGGCATTAATGCCCTTATAAAAAAGACCTCAGAGAGATCTCTCGCCTCTTTTTGCCATGTGAGGTTACAGCAAAAAGACAGCTTGTCTTAATCTTGGACTTCTCAGGCTCCAAAAGTGTAAGAAATAAATTTCTGTTGTTTACGAGCCACCCAGTCTGTGATATTTTCTTCTAGCAGCCTGAACAGACTAAGACAGTAGGCATGTGTTTGCATGTCTGTGTGGGTGTGTGTGTATGTGTGTTTGTGTGTATGTATGCGTATATATGTAGTTACAATGAGGCTCTTATATTTCACTTTTCCTTTTTTCTTAGAAGCTGCTGAAAACCTTTGGCTGGAAGTTTTAATCTTTTCCTTTAAGTATCTACCATGCTTGTCCTACTCTGGGATGTGCTAGGGGAGCCAATTCCCATATCATGGATTTGATACTTCCCTAGAAGAACTCTAGCATCAAATGTAGATTAGCTTTTTTAAGTAGAGAGTTTTTTTCCCTCTAACGTTTAAAGGACGGTGCCTTTGTGACTCCTCTGTGGAAGGGCTTCTCCTGATTGTATAGTCCTGTAGCTTTCTGTCTCTCTCCCTTACATCTTTGTATCTGTGCTGTTTTTTTCTGCCTGTGCTACATGAACTTTCATACCTCTTTCCTTTGGAGGCACAAGCTGTAAGGATCTTTCTGATTCTAGAAACATAGACTTGTTGATTCCCTCCCCCCTTTTGCTATAAGAGCCCAAAATTTCTCAGGATTACTACGTTACCCCCGGCACATTAGTCATAGTAAAATGTGTGCATATACAGATACATACATTAACTCACAAGTTCACAGACCTCACATATGTGCTGCATAATCATGTCCACCGAGCCAGGGACTCACACCAGTGGGTAAACCATAGAAGCCCTATGAATGCCTCTATGCTCAACTGGTCGGACTATTCTGCATCTGGATGGTCAGAATCCCTTCAATGTGGAATGAGCAATGTTTTTTAAGGGGGCGATGATCTCTTCTGCTTGGTGAGGTCAGAATCTCCCCAGTGCCTAACCTTAACTGGATAGATGATGCATTTGACTGGATGAATTACATTTGAAAGTGCCTGTCCCTGGTTTATGGGAATGAATATTATCATGTATATTTTAGCTATGTTGATAAAAATTGTCATTAAGTTATTCCTAATTACAGAAAAGACTATACTCATAACCATTGGAGTTAAATATGTTTCTTTAAAATCAACTATTTTTATATAAAATTTATATGAAATTTTCATTGTATCCCTTATTAGTTCATGTTTGCTAAGTTTTTAAGTTTTAAATTATACGGAATAAAATTTATACCTTTGGCAATTATGTCAATTTAATAAGTATGATAGTTTTTCATTAACTATTTTTTACTTTCTGAATTTTCTTTGGGGAATGAATAATAATGAGAAAATAGTACTTAAAATAGAAAAACATTGTAAAATATTTTGTCTGCTTAAAACATACATATGTCCATGAAATCTTTTTTCCTTATATATTATTATAAAATAGTTGCTTTAGCTCTCTCACTGTACTTTGATTTATAAGAGATTTCTCTAACATCAGCCAAGAACTTTTTAACTTTTTATAAGCCTGCTATACTGGTTTTGTACAGTGAATACACACAAGTGGCTATAACCAGAGTCATGTTCTTTAGCAATAAATGCGACACTCAGGGATGCGTTAACAGCTCTAATATCTCTGTTACTTAAGTGGCCCAAAAGAGATAGCAAAGCTTCCGAAAGGGTTTATCTTACTTCTAAAGAAAAATCTGGCTCGCTCACTAACACACAGATAAAAAAATATACACACTTTGAGCAAGCTTTATGATTGCAGTATGTGAGAGTATATATTCCCTTCACTTTCTGCTTGTGAAAATTAGATATAATTGCACATTTATGTTAGGATGGGGAGAAAAGCAAACCTGTGTTTCCGAAACATGAAAGCAAATAAAGGACAGGCAGTTTTTCCGCCTGGAATTTATCTTCATCTCTGCATTTTTGCTGTCTCTATCTATGAAAATGGTGTTGGCATATGTTCATATATTAATTCAACGAACATTAATGGAGGACTATGTAGATAAGTGGGTTTGATAGCAACCAAGACAGACATCACCCCTGCCTTCGGGATGCTGACATTGTCCTAGGGAGAAGGACAAAGAAAAGGATCAGTACGAAAAATAATTGCAGATTTTGATAAGCACAACAAAGGAAACTCCTGAGTCTCTACTGTAGCTGCTGCAGTCAAGAGGAGAGGCTGTTTTAGCTGACAGATGAGGAAAGAAGAGAATGAAGAGTGGTTCAGGCAGATGGAACAGCAGACCTGCAAGTAGGACAGAAAATGAGGATGGCCAAGGAGTATGGGTATGGTGTTGTTGGCTCCTTGGGAAATCCGGCTAGGCAGAGAAGCAGATGCCAGATCTCGGAGGGTTTGAGTCTAATATGTTTGGGTTTATTCTAAATGCAAGGGGAAGCTGTTGAAGATTTGAAGCAAGATCAATATAATCTGATTATTCTTGTGCTTTGTGGTAGATGGATTAGAGGAGGCCAAGGATGGAGAGATTAAAAAAAAAAACTTTTTAGGAGACTAGTCAACCAGAGATGATAGTCTGAACCAAGCTGGAGCTAACAAAAAAGTGACAAATTTGTGATATATGTTGGAAAGAAAAATTGACAGAAGTTGTTGATGGCTTGGAAGTGGGAGGAAAGGTAAAGGAAAGAAGCAGAGATGACTTCTTTCTTTCTGGTTTAAGCATCCAAGTGGATCTTGGTGCCCTTTACTAACATGGGCCAGACTACCTTTATATTTCACATCTGCATGAGGAGTATGACAGCTACTCTTAATTATTAGTGTGTCAAGTGGTGGTGAGACATACATAAGACCTTAGCCTTTTATCTCACACTTTCAGCTATTTTCTTTTGCATCATAAGGGTAGATTACTGTGATTACATGATCCATTACCTGGATAGTGTTGATACTAGCCATTGTTTTTAAAAATGAGGAAAAAATCTCTTAACAGCAATTTCTTGCATAAATCCAGTGAGTGACACTAAGCTTTATCATAAACATGAAAGTTGATGTAAAGCTTTCTTTCAAGTGGCCATTGTGTAGTCCATAATTCACCCTGAAGAGCAGGTACGGTGATAGCAAGAGGCCTCCCAAATATATTCATAACAATATACAACCATAGATTTCTGTTTTATACAGGTCAGTGGAGAACCATCACTGCTGAATCAATGTATCTAACTTCTTGAATGTCTACATTTAAAAAGAATACATTACTGCTAAGATTCCTATCTGCTCTTGCTGATCATGTTTCATAAAAGCAAATTCTCATAAGGTGGGCTTTTAAAAGGACCAATTTTCTGCTTCTCTTGACTATATAAGACATTCAGGAATTAATGAAAAAAGCAATGCCTGTCTGGTTTGTAAGCATCACCGTCTTATTTCTGCATAAATTCTCACAGGTTAACTCAAAAAACAGTTCAGGGTCAAAATCTCATCTAGTCACCTAGATTAAAAACTAATTTCTCTAAAGTATATCCTATATTGAAGCTTTTTCATGCAAATAAATAGCAAGGGCCTTATCCTCTCTTCCTTTATTAGTTGGGCATGTCATGAATTTGAACAGAACATTTTGTTCTGTACTCTAATTACATGCATTATCAGGAAAAATCTATTCCTTGCATACATATTATTAGAAGCAGCTCTGAGAGTACAGTTCTATCATAGGGCTCGTCACGGCAGTTCATCGTAATATTGACAGTTTAATCTTTTTGTTTCATACAAGATTAAAAGTCGCATGATATCCATTTCTTCATAGCTTGGACGGTGAATCCAATTGTACTCAATCCGTATCTAAATACCATCTCTATCGTGAAGATGGACTCCATTTTCCCAAATATACTAGGTAATTATCTGCTGTTTTGGGAAAAATACTCCATTGATGAGAAAACCCAAGAAAACTGATTTTCTAAAAAATAATGTTTACTCACAGCTAAGTGGCTGAACAAGAGAAATCAACAGTATCTTTTCCCTTCAGACGAAGTGACAAACCAGAATTGTCACTCACTCACCTCCTGTTTGGCGGTTTGAGCACATCATTCTATTTGGTCATTTGGTTTATTGGCTGTTGAAATGTGATGGCTACCTTTGAAATAAAATGACTTTTCAAAGCCCTTTATTGAATCTCAGGATATGTCAGTAAAGGAAAAGAAAAAATAAACAGATGGAATTTGGACACAAAGAAAAACGGCCTTCACTCAAAAACTGTTTATTAAAATGATAGTACAATGCACTTCGTCTGTGCGGTGGCAAGTTACAAAGAAGAAATATGGGAAGCTGTTGAGCTGTTAGAATTTAAATTATGTGGCAGCTTTCCATCAGAAATGCAACAGTAATTTAGAGTTAGGTTCTTCTGGGAGATTTATGTTTCGGTAAACAAACAAAAGGACTTCCTTGACTGCAATGCCAGCTGCAAGAAAAGAATCACATGGATTGGAGGGAATGTTGGGGAATTTCTATGTCTTATTCCTCTCTTTTAATAAACTCACGTATTTCACCTGTACTTGTATTCATGTTAAGGGTCAAATTAATATGAATCCCATCAGAATGTACTGAAACACCACACGTTAGAATAGCTGCAGAGTGGGGTGTTGGGAAGAGGATGCATTTTTCAATACTTTGTAATCCTGTGAAATTTCTGGTTTAACTTCTGGTCCATGTCATGGGTGTTATTTCACAACTGAGATAAGTACTTAGTACTGTGAAAATGAGGACATGTTTTGGTACTCAGTAAAAATGAATAAAGTGGGTTTAAAAGAAATGAGAATTTTGAAGAGTGATTTTTGAACATTTGGGAGAGTGTGTTTGTACTTGGCAAGAAGCAGCAGACAGGTTCCCTGTTGCCTGATAGGGGCTTCCCGCTCACCTTGTTTCCCCGAGATAACAGTGGGCAGTATTGGATCTTCGTGCCTATCAACATTGCAGCAGTTCCTTTGAGAAACATGGGATCCCTGGGAGCTTTCCTGGAGCCCCAAACTTTTTCATCCAAAAGGCTTAGAGGCAGATGATGAGGTTATGGGGTCAAGCAATGGAAAGGCTGGTCTTCTAGTTCTCTCTGAGCAGGTAATCCTGAGTAACTGATGGCTGTGGACAAACCCGCTAGCCCTTGTCAGTGAGTTGATCAAATTCAGCTCCTGAGTATGGCTGCGTATCTTGGGGGTGATCTTTAAACATTTTCTTCTATTTCCTATTTTGTTACCCCTAGCCTCTACATGCTTCTAGGATGTATGGCCAAGAGATTATTAAGGATGTTCACTGTCTGTTTCCACAGCCTTCCTCCTCTCGAACACAGATGAGGCTACATATCTAATCCAATCTAATATAGGCACTTTGGAGGAATGTCTGTGGGTTGTGTCTGGTTATTACTGATCTATGAAATGATCTTGAAGTCCAACTTTTAGAAACTTTTGTTTGAATTCCAAAGACTTGCTCTGGGCCGAAATGTGTTAAACAATGGCCGCTTTCATCTCTTCTCTCCAACTCTGGTGTTAGTCAGTAATGGTAATAGGGCTATTATAGAAACTAAAATGCTCTGTCATAGGAACTCCTCAGATGGCAGACATAAAGCAAATGAGTCATGATTGAATAATTATTAGACAGTAAGAATACTTTTCAGGAAAGGATATATCTTGACCTTTTCTAAATAGCAAGCACCCTCTCCACCTTAGAGGAGAGATATAATTTACTTTATTAAGTGTAATATCTGAGGATGTTAAGAAGAAATCGGCCACACAAGAAGAGGGAATACAAAAATAGATCAAGATTCCAATTAGAATTGTCCTTTAAAGGATGCACACTTCCTTGTGAGTTATAAAAAATCCATTCAACTTAAACGTGGCAAGTACCTGTGAGATAACAAACAAAAAGGAATATTTATAATGTAGTGACTATGTAATTTGTGAAAAATGATGTCTTGTTATATTATAACTGCACTATTGCTACTTTGGACTTTTTGCTGTTAATGAATCAGGCAAATTGTTCTATGTATAAAGATATGTATTTTATATAAATATAAATAATATAAATGTATACTACACAT
>NW_012149141.1:605503-606765 GCF_000956105.1 Propithecus coquereli | reverse complement strand
AAAAAAAAAAAAAAACTTAACTCAAAATATTACCTAATTATTATTATTTTTACCTATCAAATTAGTAGGAATTTAAGATTTGATACTCTCCAATGCTGGCAAAAATGTGAAGAATGTGCATTCAGATACTGTTGGGGATAGTGTATGTTGGTATGATATTTCAAAGCATATTTTGGCAATAGTTATCAAATGTTTAAATGGAAACATACATTCTTTGACCTGGGAATTTTGCTGCTAAGAATTAAATCTATGAAATATCCCATGAAAGTATGGCAAGATCTATGTAAGGGCCTGGAAATCACAAATTTAGACATTTACCTCTCGACCTACCTTAGGCAGAGGCTGAATCTAATAAGTTTCAAGCATGTTCTCAGCTACAGGAATTTATGGTTTCCTGAAGAAATTTGAACATCCTGAGTTCTACTTGACACAAGAAATCGCCATCCTACTCACATTCGAATTTCTTTCCCAATCAGTAATGACTTCTCACAGAGCTAAATATTGTATGATTCTTCTTTTACTCTAGTTTCCTGTCAAATCATCTGTTACAATTTGCAAATTTGGGTCTTGCTTAGCAACACTCCACCAAGTAAATCCCTGTCTTTCATCTATTTCACATTTGGGCTGGTTCTGTGATCTCCATAAGGTAGACTGCAGTAGACTTTGTTGATTACCTCTTTGCAGCCTTTTCTTCCTTCCTCCTTTATTTAGGGCTCAGTCTAACACATCTCCCTAAAACATCATGTGATGCCCCAGAAGCCATTTCTATCCCAAGTACCAAGTCCAGTCATGTCAGTCTATCCTTTCTGCTGTGATCATTCCAGAAACCCAAGCACAGCCATGTCTCCCAACCAATCCAACCACAGGAAGGCCTTTAGGGTTGGGATTAATTTCACTCCCTTGCATTGCCCTAGTTGATACTGATAGCCGAACTGCAGACAAAAGGGAATTTACCTAAGAGCAAATCTTTCCTAGACAAAAGCTAAGGCAAGAACTGTGTCCCCCCTACCCAAAAAAAGAGCCAGAGCCATGATCATACTATACCTGCAGTCCACATTATAGTAATATCTCGATTGCTGGCTATGAAAGTATTTCTTACTGTTTGTTTCCATTTGACCTAGGTTTATTGATACATGGAGTATCATAAACCTTTATGAATTGAGACTTTTTTGTACTCTGAGGTTTAGCAAGGGTTGAATTCAAAACAACATTTTACCTGGCTTAGGATCAAATCAAGAGCAATATAATTTTTGAAGTATTAG
>NW_012149141.1:603900-605453 GCF_000956105.1 Propithecus coquereli | reverse complement strand
TTTTATATGTAAGTATTCACTTATATTCATATATACCCATACTTAATGAGAGCAAAGGGTTAGATTTTTCTTTCCTTTTGCTAGCGCTATTCTTTGACAGATATCATTAAATGGCAACTTCCAAGCCATGGATAATATATGTGACCAATTGCCTCTCTCCATAAATGTAATTAAACAGGAGAGTGAATGGAAGATATGCTTCCAGCTTCAAGTTCATTTTTATAGACATTTGGTAATGATGAACTGAGCAATCAAGTGTCAGTATAAACTGATGTAACTTCTCATACCCTGAGCATAATTATAGCTCTGGTTAAAAGTGTTACTGCAACACAAGCTAAATTGATAGCAAACATACTTTTAACCTGAAACATAGTCTCAATAGCACATATAATTACAGGATTTTTTTTTTGAGGAGGAGAGGTGAGGGGGCTTGAAAAATTGCAAATATTCTTCTGTTCATTAACAAAACAGAGATATTTTGCAAATTTAATGCAGACTAAATAATCAAGATTCTACTTCTCATGGAGCTTATTTTCTAGTAGGATAAATTATAAAATACATACATAAATAAGCAAAATACTTTTTTACTATGCCATTTTACATTTTTTAAAAGTGTACATTTAAATAATTATGATAAGTACCAAGGAAAAAACAAACAGAATCTTGTGATAAAAGATAGCTGGGGCCACCTCTGAGGAGAGGACCTTCCAACAGAGACTTGAAGGAAGATAAGAGCCAGTCTTGCTCAGAGCCCTGGAAGAAGGCTTGAAGGAGAAATAGCAAATGCAAAGGCCCTGGGGCAGGAGAGAGTTTGGCTGTTATAGGTACTCCCAGCAGGCTCTGAGCCTGAGGCTTAGTGAGTCAGGGGGAGAGCAGGACGAATGAATCTTTTGGATTTGGGGTTATGCAGAAAGGCAGGAGAAATGGAAATGGAAGTAGAGAAGCCCCTCTGTTAGCTGATCCTAACCATAAAATTTATGCTGTTAACCTGATTGCTCTCTAATCCAACACTGCTCCTGTTGCCTCTTTCAAAGAGAGATGCAAGAGGTCAAAAAAAAAAAAAAGGTTTCTTAACATTCAAAGACTATCATCCCTAACATATGAGTAGTCCCATCACCATTGATGTAGACTTTATTAGAAAATAAAGATCTCATCATATAAAAATCATGCCAACTTGTGTAATCACTCTGCTTACCTAAAGGCTGGTATTTAGGGCGAATAATCTAAGATGCATGCTTTGCATCTTCGGTATCCTTGGATCAAATAAAACTGATAAATTACAAACTAGGTCACAAAACTGTTTGGCGCCCTGAAAATGATCCTTCACTAAGATGTCCTATAATATTAATTCCTTAGTTCTTACAAATGGACATTCTAAAACACACCTAATCCCAGTGCAAATGGCCAATAAACATATGATAAATAACCACTGTAACAATAATTAAAGAAATGCTAATTAAAAGAGTTAATAAAATATAAAAAGATATTCATCCTTGTTCATATTAAAAAACTTAACTCGGCCGGGCGCGGTGGCTCACGCCTGTAATCCTAGC
>NW_012149141.1:574681-602187 GCF_000956105.1 Propithecus coquereli | reverse complement strand
AAGGCAAAAGAAGAAAAAAAAATAACCCAGAAAAACTGTATGCATTTAAAACATGTATTCTCCTTGAGAGTCTTAGCATTTTTAGTACATTCATATCCAGTTAACTTGTACTCCCCCAGCCCATCATGCATACACCCCCAATATTTTGGTTACATTCTACTTATGGCTATCCCTCCAATTATGGATTCTCTGTGCTATTTATTAAAGAATGGTAATTAATATTTCTTTATATTAACAATATTTTGAACATCCATACTAGGAAAATTATTTTACTTCCTTATACCCTTTTCCACATATGCCCATACACATGCTGGTTTAGTTTCTCAGCAAGTAAGAATAATTCATTCAATTCACATATTCAGGAGGACATGTCAATAACCTTCCAGATTTCTTTTCACCAGGTATTGCTTGATGGACAGCTCATACTTCTGAATTAAAGATAAGCTCCAGCTGATGAAGTTTAGTTACACAAACATTGGGAAACAATGAGGTTTCTATTACTCATGGAGAATAAATACAAATGATTCAAAGTCACTACTTAGGTTTTATGTTTTATAATAAAAAAGTTCTTGCACCCCCACTTCAAACATAGAGTTCAGTTCTTTCCAGAACAGTCTGTTCCCCAGTGAAAATTCCTTGTGGGAGGGGTGATGTTTGATATGAATTCTAACCAGAAAATGGACTATTCAGCCACAGTTTTTCATAGCTGCTCCAGACTTTGAAAATGGCTTGCATATTGGTCTTTGATATGGAAATGAAACCACGGGACTGAGTAGGTCACTCGTGGTTTTCTTCTATGAATTGAAATTTGCTTGCCTGATTGGTGAGTTAGGGCAGTTTGTGAAAAAAGGGCCTTTAGAGGGCAGGGGTGGGGGAGGAAGTGCCTACTTTAGAATTAGGATAAAAAATTGTGTTACTTACAAAGGAAAATGCTACTGATATGTCAACAGATCAGTGTTTAGAAGTATGATATCTTCCCAACATATGCTGTAAATTTTAGACTTTGGTAGCCATTTGAGTCAGATGAGGGTAAATGGTTTTATAGACATCATCTGATATATGTTTCAGGAATCAGACTTGGGTTTGTTTGTTTTTTTTTTAACTCTGAAATTTCTGCTTTTGTTTATTTCTACTGCTCCTGGTAAACATTGGACAAAGGTTTAAAAAATTGTTTTTAATCTTTGTGCTGCTTTATTTCTAATGAATTCTAGATGGATAATAATATACTTTTATCTGCACCACTGAAAAAACACTGATTGATCAGTTTCAATGCTTGAACCAAACCAGAGTAGAAATTGGCATGAAAAATAAGGTTCTGATTATTTCTTTTTAGGTGTTAAGGTTATTTTAGGATTTTTTTTTTTCTTGTAGCACCAGAAATATCACCAGGATTCTCCTGGTTATCCCCTCCTGTGGTCAAATTCCTTCCTGGAATTGCTTGAGTTGTATCAACTTTATGCAGCAACTCAGCTGCGTAAAACAATTGAGACATCTGGAGGAGGCCATCACTGATGCATCAAGGATCCAATTCTTCTAGCCACCTCTTTCCACCTTTTCTCTCCACCTTTTTGGAGTGAAGACCTTCATCTTCATGATAGTCACTTCATGATAACAAGACAGTTGTTTCATTTTTAGCTTCAGATCTTTTATCTAGGCAGGAGGTTCAAAAGCCCAAATGGTCATGCAAGTTGAGCCTGCTCCTTCTGTTCCTTTTTTAGAAACTTTCTTAGAAACCCCACCCAATAACAACTGCATATATCTTATTTGCTTGGGTTACTGGGCCACCTCTAACTGCATAGGACTCTGGAGAGTAAGTAATTTTAGTTGGGAACATTGTTGCCTGCACAAAATCAGGATGCTGTTAGCAAGGAAAAAGGGGAGAATAGATATTGAGTAGGCAATGCGCAATGTCTGCCATGCTATCAAAATGCTCCTCTTATCATTCATATTGTTTGATGTAGAAGTAAGCCAAGTGGTTGATGCTTATGGACACATTTTTGATTTTTTCTTTTCTCTTCTCTATTTTAAGTACAGCTGAACAGAGTGGTGCCTTTATCTTCTCTGGACCCTGTTTCCCTTGTAAACCAATACAGTTGGTTAGGAGGAAAGGCCCCCCCAACACTTATGTCTGAAGATGGCATTGCTATCCCATCTCCTGGTGGAGTTGTACTGAGATTTCTGTCTTCCAGAGATAAAAGTAGGTTGTCACTAAACTTCCATGCAGTCGTTTCTCTGGGACTTTTGGGTCATATCTAGAAATCATAGAAGGCATAACCTATGTCTAAAATAGAAAAGGGCAAAGTTAACTGGACTTGTCCTCATCATATACATTATTCACAAAGGAATCAGAGTGACTATTGAAAAACATGCCTCTGATTCTATCAGTACCAAGGTGTCATGATAGTTTTATACATGCCATCCCCTCTGATAGGATAAAACTCTGTTTAGCATGGCATATGACGACCTGTATTATGGCCCCTTCCCTCCACCAACAAATCCTTGGACTGGCCCTGTAGCCTCAAGCAGCATCAAATTCCTGCCCTTCCCTACCTGATAGGTACCTACCCCACCTGTCAGGCTGTTTCCCGCTACTTTGCCTTTGTTCTTGCTGTGACCTCTTTCTAGAGGGACTCCCACTCCCACCCCTGCCACTTCCTTACTTGTTCTTTAAGTCATCAATTCTCAGCTGGGGGATTTTGCTGAGATTTAAAAATGCTGCTTTAAGTATTGTCTCTTCCAGAAAGAAATTTTTTCCTGCACTTTCCAAGACTGGCGCAGGTATTTCCCTTAATGTTGCCACAATACTATTGAGAACTTCTTGAGAACTGTGTACCTTGGTGGTTAAGAGCTGGGTTTTTGAAGTAAGAATCTTTGATTTGGAATCCACTTCCACCATTCTGTGTCCTTTGGCAAGTTACTGAGCTTTGATTTTTTTAACTGCAAAATTGGTATCTAATTCATGGGATTGTTATGAGGATTTAATGAAATAATGCATGCAAAATGCTTAGCACAGGACTAGGTATCCAGCATACAGTAGCTGCTGCTGCCACTGTTATCATTGTTATTGTGCTTATCATGATTTATTACTCTATTTCTAGGATCAGAGGTGTGTTTCCAAGAAGCCAATGAAGCTGAAACTTGAGGGCCCCTAATTTTGCTTGGGGCCCTTCTAAAGCCCTATACTTAATTCTGTATTCAAGATTTTATATTATTGTCTGAAAGACTCTCCCTTTCCCTCACCCCATTGCATAAACTCCAGGCCCTATAGAATTTAGAACAACCCCTGGCCAGGGCCTAGTATAAAGCCTTGATATTTGGGGCACAGTAAATATTCGTTGATGCCAATGAGCTAACCAGGACTGTAGCCTCTTCAGCAAGTTATTAACCAGCCTGCAGAGAAGTGGGCTTATTCATTGTTATCTGGTTTTTAAAAAAATTTTCATTGCTTAAACTGCCATTGCTGCTTCTCTTCCTTGGTGGGGGCTTTTAGAAGCACCTATCATCCAGGAGTCCATAGCAACCCTCTCCTTTTGTTCTCTCTTTGCAGTTGAGGAGTCTCCATTGTAACAAAGACAATGAGGAAGGAAAGTATGTGTTATCACTGATTATTTACTGAAAAGAATTCTCATATAACTGCAACGGCAAAGCCCCGTTTCCATGGGGACTCCCTGGGCTTTGGAAGTGTGGAAGTGTTTGTTAGCACAAACTGAAAGTTATTGCGGTGTTTGCTGTATGGTTATCTGACTTTCATGGCTCCTCCCTCCCCAGCCCCAGCAGATTCCAACCTCAGCCCTGTGTTTCCAGGAAGAGCTGTGTGTGTGTCTGTGACTGGCTTCCAGCCTTGCAGCCTTCCTGTGTCAAGGTTGACATGACAGGAAGAAAAGAGCTAGACAGGTTAATAAGGAAAAACCCACGACGGTGGGGTAATGCCAAAGTCTAAGCGGGCAATGAAAATTACATGAGATATTGCAATTCTGACCACAGAGAAGTCCAGTGACAGACACCTAATGAAAATGGAAAGATAATAATAGAAAAAGGATTGCAAGAAAATTAAACTCTTGGGCTGGCAAGATTCAAATAAGGATGAGAAATAATAATACAAATATCACTTTTCTCACTGTGCAGCTGATGGTTCAAAGAAGATAGCTTGTAGCTTTTCTTGCTTTCAATTTGATCTCTTCTCTTTATCTGTAAGCATGCATCCTCCATGTTAGAACCCACCGGTCTTCTCTGAGAAACCATAGGCAACATCTCCTTGACTGATTTCCACCAGTGACTGCTTATTCTGATGAGAATGGAGCCGGGGTGGGAAGAGCCATATTTCATTATTTTGACCTAAGATAAAGTAGAGGATGGAGGGTAAAAGGAATGTTTCACCATGGAAAAAGCTCTTGCTTTCTTCTCTCTGAGACTCAATTTCTTCATTTGTAAAATGAGGTCAATAATATTCACCTATGGGATTGTTGCAGGGTGTAATGAGGTGAAGCCCGGGAGGTGTGTGTCTCATGGTACTTTCTTCTCAGAGACTCTTTCCCATGGGCCCATTGTTTCAATTAACCAGAAGGACATGCCAATGGCTTCCAGATTGATGACTCCAGTCCATACCTCTGGATTAAGCTCTAGACTTACATATTTGATGCCTCCTGGGACATCTCCATTTTGCCTTCTCCAGGGCACCTCCAGTCCACACAAACATGCTGAACTCATCATCTTTGCTCCCAGATCTGATCCTTTTCTAACATTCTCCAGCTCATGAATAGCACCTCTATTTATTTGAACAAACCAGAAATTCAAACATCAATTTCTAATTTTAAATAACTTCATTCTACTCAATATAGAGTTACAACATTTTGAATTTAGTCCCAGATTTCTTTACATCTAGGAAGATGGGAATATAAAAGAAAGGCAGAGATTATTTTTATGGACTTCAGGTCCTTTGATAAAGCACTGTGTGTTTGAATCCTTTTAGCACCTGGAGTTAACCAATAAATAAATACTAATCCCCGAACTGCTAACTAACAGGAAAGAAACCCTTTGCATAGGCAAAGAATCTTATGAAAAGAAGATGCTTATATGTAAATTAGACGTGATTTTGTTTGTTTTAGCTTCCCTACAAAGGGAAAGGAAAATTCAATAGATTTTAGACGAATGAAAAAGGATGAAAGAAAGCAGAGTCGAAATGCTATTTTCTTGCTTTCAAACACACATTTATTAAAGGAAATAAATATGACTCTTAAAAATGTTTGTCATTTCCTTTTAATTTTTATTCAATAACATCACTCACTATGCAGGCTGTTGGAGAATATAAAACGAGGTTGAGAGAATGTTCAATTATGTTTCCAACTTGATTTTATTTCTCATATGAATATATTTCAATATTCACAGTTGCCACTGATCACTGATTTAGGATTTCTGTTGAAATTCTAATGCACTAATTAAAAAAAATATTGTATAGAATCACAGAATTTAAGGCTCAAAGGGATATTTGGGATTATCAAGTTCATCACCTTCGTTTTCAAAACAAACTAGGATAGGTTGAGGTAGGATTTGTCCATAGTTTTCAAGATAGTGACTGAACTGAATCTAGAACTCAGACTTTGTGAATCTCTATCTGATTCCTTCCCTCTGGTACTGATATTCTCTACCTATTCTATTTTAAACTTTTAAAAAACATTTTTCTCTCACTAAAAGTTCACGGTGAAATTTTGTTAAATCTTTTTGACATACTTTATAACACTCTAATCATAATAAAAATAGAAAAAAACTTAACTTTGACACAAAACCAAGGAAAATAATTGTATCTTTTTTTTTCTTTTTTTAGAGACAGGGTCTCACTTTGTTGGCCAGGCTGGTCTTAAACTCCTGGCCACAAAGGATCCTCCTGCCTCAACCTCCCAAAGTGTTGGGATTACAGGTGTGACCTTAATTGTTGTATCTTGACTTGGACTTAATGTTGTATCTTGACCACTTTTCCTTTCCATGCTATTCTTTCCTCATTTTCTCTAAAATCCTCTATATCTACTGTTCTGAATCTTCTTTTGACCTTGATTATTTCACCAATTGCTGCAAACTTATCATTAATGGTCTTTTGAATTCATTATCAAAATAATCTAAACCTATTATTAAAACATTTATATCCTCAGTTGTCTACTTCTAAACATTAAACTTCCATTTAAAGTTAAATCCAATAAAATAACTATTTTTTAAACCTCTTGGTAACTGGCTTCTAACCATCTTTTTTTAAGGAGTTGAATTAATTATTAAAATAACAGATTATTTGCCTTAAGATTAACTGCTTGGTTTTTAAAGCCAATTTGTATGGGTAGACAGCCTGCTGTTCCCTGCATGTTAAAATTCAGGGTACACAAAGTCAATTTCAGTTTTGTTGAGCTTCTTTGCAGATCCCACATATTATAGCAACCTTGAATGCAGTGTGCTCATATGAAAAATCCTTAGCAACCGCATGTGAATGATATTCCTCTACATGTATCACAGGGCAACACAAGACCTCATAAATTAGCAGTGCTACCTCCATCAGAAATTATCATTTATCAGACACTGATACGTGTAATGAGGACAAATGCAAGGTTTTTTGTTTTTTGTTTTTTGTTTTTTTTTAGGTCCAGTAGTATTTTTACCTTACCCCCTGATGTATTAGAAAAACTAGGCAGGCATAGATAAAGCAAGCTAGAAATACTAGTAAAAGTTTATACTAACATTTCTGACCTGAGAGAAGTTTCTCTAAGTGACCTGGTGATTAGAGCTCTTCACTTGCACAGGAGAAGTGGACCCTGGCCACTGTGGTTGGTTCTGAAGTAGACATTTGTTCCAGTCAGAGCCTCTGAGAGTCAATACTTTTGTCAGAACTCTTAGGAAGGGAGATTCTTTCAGGGTGTGACAAGAACATAATTTTTATTTAGGATGCAAGCATACAATTTGCCTTGTACAGTTATACATTTCTTACAAAGAACTTTAAATCTGTGGTCCCCAACCCCCGGGCCACCTACCGGTACTGGTCCATGGCCTGTTAGGGACCAGGCTGCAGAGCTCCACCTCCAGCCCCTTGTCTTCCATGAAACTTAGGAACCGGGCCGCACAGCAGGAGTTGAATGGGGGACAAGCAGTGAAGCTTCGTCTGTATTTACAGCTGCTCCCCATCGCTTGCATCACTTCCTGAGCTCCGCCTCCTTGCCACCCCCCACAACCTTGGAAAAATTATCTTTCATGAAACCAGTCCCTGGTGCCAAAAAGGTTGGGGACAACTGCTTTAAATGAAATAAAATAGTCCATTCTGTGATTGATCAGACATGGAACTGATAAAATATTATATGATTATATTGGTTAACATATAATTAATATAACCAAGATCTTCAATGCTGACAGTCATTGGTTCAAAGTCTCTCTCTAAGTCCTATCTTTATTTCCTTAGGGAGATCAAGACTGTAATTGCTTTGGCCTTTATATTACAAGATATAGAGTAGATGGTCTTCTATACAGACTGTCCTAAGCTTCCCATAACTAACTCAATTATTTCCTACAACCTCTCCACCCTTCTGTGGTATAAAAGAATAACTAGGCTGATGTTTGCCTCTGTGGTTTATTTCTTGACCCCTTTTACCTGAATTTCTTTTCTCTAAGGTTTCCCAACCACTACAGTGAAAACCCAGGGCAAAAAGAAACTGTGTCAGGCAGAGGGCTAGATAAAATTGTGATCCCCATCACTGGCTTTTGGGAGATTCAGGGGCAGTCATGTGTTCCAGGAGACTTCACACTCATGGCTGAGTGGCAATGAGAAGCCTGTATTTGTATTTCAGTATTTGTAATATCAGTGAGTCACATTTTCTTGGGTTTATCTTTTCTGCCTTGTATTTATTGTTCCCTACTCCTGATATACCAATATGTGAGTTTCTAAGAGGAATTACCCTTCCCTACTGTTTCAATTTTTTCTCTTTTTTGCATTTTTTGTTGATATATCATAGTTCTACATATTTTTAGGGTTCATGTGATATTTTGATACATGTATACAATGTTTAATGATCAAATCAGGGTAATTAGGATGTTTATCACCTCAACTTTTACATTTTCTTTGTGTTGGGGACATTACAATTCTTCTCGCTATTTTGAAATATACAATAAATTATTCATGTTGTTTGGCTGGTGCCACATGGCCTGGGTTTGATCAACCACAGGATTGCACTTGAACCTACCAGAGGCTCTAAGATTTACATTCCAGAACTTTGGTCAGACTAATTAGAATTATTAGAAAGGGAGGGTCTTCTTTCATCCACTGGACTTGAATCTGGGCAGAGAGCCTGAGTAGCTGGCTCCTGCTGTAGACAGTGATAGTGTTGGCCTGCTCACAGCCCCTAAGCACTCCCCATTTCCATGCTTTGCAGTAGATACAAAGGTTTTCCTCTGTCTCTCTGCCTAAGGGCTTTCTCTGGTCTGGCGGCCCATTCAGCTGGCATATTCATGGGACAGGCTGTAAGTGCCGGAGAATTAATGCTCCCAGGGTAGCTTTCTGTCGGTGGCTGTCTGAAGTTGGTGTATCAAAACCCCAGCTCCCTCTCCCCTTGGTTAACAGATCTCTGAAGTGTGGAATTGAATTAACTATGTCAAACTATTATTTGTTATTTACCTTTGGATGGATATTTTTGTGTGTGTATATATATTTATTTGTGTTTGTATGACTATTATGTATGTATACATATTTAGATATACACATATATTTGTGTTGTATGAATATATGTATATACATGTATGGGCATATATATAGTAGTCATACAAATGCATATATGAATCATATTTTATATTAACATCTCTGACTTGGGAGTGGTATTTTTTTAGTATCTTTCCTAGCTCAATCATAGAATGCTAGCTCTAGAATTTGTGCTTGATTTTTTTTTATTATTTCAATCTCTTTGTTAAATTTCTCTATAAGCTTCTGAATTCCTTCTCTGTGTTGTCTTGAAGTTCATTGAGCTTCAGGATGGCTATTTTGAATTCTTTGTCTGAAAGGTTATCTATCTCCATCGCTCTGGGATTGGTCACTGGTGCCTTACATTGTTTGGTGAGGGTGTTACCGAAAGCTCAGCTACTTGTCCACGAGGCTGAATGAGGCTGAATAACAAAGACAAGTGATTTGAGGAAGAAGGAAAGAGTGAGTCTATTTTGCCCGCAAAGGAGGATATACAGTAGACCTTCTCATCTCAAAATCCCAAATTTCCCAAACATAGGCAGAAATACAGAGCTTTTAACGGGAGGGTTCTCAGCTTTAGGCAATTACTGTGGTTAACTATTTTAATCATCCCATCTCAGCCACAGACAAAGCCTGTGAACTCCCATCAGCAGCCCACCTGGGGGGCTGGAGCCACCTGGGAGTTTTTTTTTTTTTTTGAGACAGAATCTCACTCTGTTGCCCGGGCTAGAGTGTGGTGGCATCAGGCTAGCTCACAGCAACATCAAACTCCTGGGCTCAAGTGATCCTCCTGCCTCAGCCTCCCAGGTAGCTGGGACTACAGGCACGCACCACCATGCCCAGCTAATTTTTTCTATTTTTAGTTGTTTGGCCAGTTTCTTTCTATTTTTAGTAGAGACAGCGATCTCGCTCTTGCTCAGGCTCGTCTCAAACTACTGAGCTCAAACGATCTGCCTGCCTCAGCCTCCCAAGAGTGCTAGGATTACAGGCGTGAGCCACCGCGCCCAACCCAGGAGTTTTAACAAAAGACTTAACCTGCCTCAGGGATGCAGGCCAGGCTTCCATTCCCAAAAGAGTGGGGGAACTTTTAAGGGGACAGAAAATCTCTTTGCCATTTTTTTCAAGCCATTCTCTGTTACAAGGTCATGTCTTCCTGCAAGTTCTTGTTACTTGTGGGTATTTGTCGATATCTAGGCATTGAAGAGTTATTTAAATCTTCACAGTCTGGGCTTATTTGAACCTGTCCTTCTTGAGGTTTTCTAGACACTCAAAGGTAATTGAGTGTTGTGGTCAAAGTCTTTGGTCACTGCAACCGCCTTGGCACTGGAGATGCCCCAAGCCCAGTAATGCTGTGACTCTTGCAGACTCCTGGTGGTACCACCTTGGTGACCTTGGGTAAGATACAAGAGAATTCCCTAGATGACCAGGCAAAGTCTCTCACTCTCTTCCCTCACTCTCTGTGCTTGGCTGCTCTAATTAGGGGAGGAGTGACGTGGGCACTCCCTTGTAGCCACCAGTTCCAGGACACATTGAAGCCAGCCCAGTCTCACCCAAAGCCAGTGGTGACTGCTGCCTGGCTACTTCTGAGGTTTGTTCAAAGCCCAAGGGCTACTTAGTCAGCAGGTGGTGAATCCTGCCAGGACTGGGTCTTTCCCTTCAGGGCAGCATGTTTCCTTCTGGCCCAGGGTGAGTCCAGAAATGTGGTCCAGGAACTAAGGCCTGGATTCAGGGGCCTCAGGCATCTGCTTGGTGCTTTATTTTACTGTGGCTGAGCTGGTGCCCATGTTGCAAAATAGTCCTCTAAGCTCTTCCCTTTCCTTTCCTCAAGTGGAAGAAGACTCTGCCTGAGCCACGCTGAGGGAGTTGAGGGAGGGGTGACACAGGCACTGGCTTGGCCGCAGATGCTGGTGTCTCACCGGTGGACTATGTGCACCCCAAGTCCAGGAGCCAGCACAGCTGCAGGAATTGCTCAAGGACTGCAGCCTTGTGGCCCAACTGCCTTATATATTTAGTCCGGGCCCCAGGCTGCTTTTTGTCAGTCTACGGTGGAGCTAGCGGGAACTCGGGCTTTAGGACAGAGGATTTCTCTCTGGCTGAGCTGCTCAAAATGCTCCCTCCATGGACACTGGCAGAGTTCTGCCCTGTGCCGTGTTCCCCTGTGCCAGGGTGGCCCTGGGTTTCAATGCAAAGTCCCACAATCGCTTCACTCTTCCCGCCCCCAAACCCAACTGCTAGTGGTGCACTGCTGGGGGGTGAGGGAGGGGTGGTGTAAGCCATGCAAGACTGGCTCTTCTGCCCTCCTCAGTGCCTCTTTGCTTGATATAATATTAAAAACAGGTAGAATGATCACTCACCTGATTTTTGGTTCTTCTGAGAGTGTTTGATTTCGTGGATAGTTGTCGAATTAGGTGTTTGTGTGGAGAGATGATGACTGGGGGTTTCTATTTGGCCATCTTGCTCTGCCCTGTCTTCCTAAAATGTGTGTTTTTCAAATAAGGAAATATCCTTAGTTCGGTTAAAAATAAATGGAGAAAATAAAGAAATGGATATTTCTTAAGCACTTGAATTTTGAGCATAAAGAACCATACCTTCAATAGCCATATAGACCAGGCTCATGAAAAACAGTAGCTGTTCTTCTATAGTGAGACCATCAAGCCTAGACCAAGGGCTTGTTATCCTGTGAGGAATCCTAATGTCACTGTGTGTGGGAAGTGTTTCCTTGTATTTCCCATATGAAGGTGTTGGGGAAACTGTCTCAGCGCTCAGTGGGAGGCTAAGGTCAAGGTCTGCTGGCTCATGGTGATCTAATATCGTCCATGGCTTTTGATGTGCAGAAAACCAGGCACAGCTTCCCATGCCCTGGGACTGGGCACTTTTTGTTTGGTTTGCAAATGTCTCAACCAGGATTCTAATCTATTTGAGAATTTTTGCATTGTATGAATAACACCCCAAAGGCTTTAGAAGAGAAAAAATATGCATGATCCAACACAAAGATTTATGAGTTTCAGTGCAAAACAGTACAATGGGGAGATTTTTAAAATTAATTTGTATTCTAGGTAGCACAACATGGAGTATTTGAGGCATTTAAGAATTTTAAATATGAGAGAATGTGCTGAATGTGGAAGCTTTTCGCTTGAAATAGTGTATGAGAGTTTAGAACAGGTGGGGAAACTTACCTTTTCTTTTTAACTGGGGAAAATGTTGCAAAATTGAGTTTTGCTTTGCCCACACAGGAGTACTAAGAAACCAAATCACCAGCCTTCATCTCTGCTAAAGAGCTCTGAATATGTAATATTGCAGTCACTTCTGCACATTCAATACGAGCCACCATGTGTGTTTGTAAACAACTAAAAGACCCAGCTAATCTTGAGCAATACACAAATGAGCCATCTTTGAGAATGCCAGTCGCTTGCTAATAACTTTCTAAAATTGTTCTCCAGCACTAATTGAAACCATAAATCCTCATCACATTCAAAGCCTAACCACCGTATGCCATTAGCTCACTTCAATTCTTAATGTTCTTCTTCTGGGGTACTTTCTTACTGTATCCTTCTTCCCCTGGGAGTAGCTACATTTATTATTGCAGTTCAAATACCTTGAGATATTTCTGTTGGAGTGCTATATAACATCTCTCTAAGCATGTCAACGTGAGGGCTGCTTAATAGAAACATCCACCCCCATCCCATTGGAACAAGGTAAAAAAAATGTCAGTGCAATATATTTTCACTTATTTCATCCTAGATTCCTATAGGTAACATGTTTTGAAAGAATATTTAAATTCTGTTTTGTTAAGACAGGCTTCTTCTCTTATATAGTGGAGCAGGTAGGAGGCTATGGTTGCCTCTAGGCAATTTACCAGATAAGAAAAATGGCTTCACAGACCATCTGACAGCTTTATTCTTGTGGCTCTGGCAGAAAAATAGGCAAAAAAGATTGCAGAGGCGGATGAGTGGAATACAACACAAAGTTCAGAAAAATATTAACTGGTTGTAAAATGAGTGGGAGGATATAGTAAAGGAACTGGCATTTCAGTTATATAAAATCACTTATTACAACATTTTTATAGCCGAATTATGCTCCCTTTCTGTGCTATATCTTTGGGTCTGTTGCCCAAAATAGATGGTAAAGAATCCTTCCACGAGGCACAAAATGTTTATATGGAAGAAGAAGCTATGAATCATTTTATGGGTAAATCATGCTCCTGATCACAGTGAAGACCCCTTGGCAGTTTGGGTCTGATTTATATTAACCCCTGTGCTTTTGCAGGTCTATTCTGGCCACAGCTATTTGCCTGCACAGCCTGTCCTGGGCCTTCTAATGGACACTTATAATTAATGTGGATTGCTCTGATCCTTGTTTTGTGACAAGTCCATTTGGGAACCTTCAAATAGCCGGGACAGCAATGAAACCTGCAAGTTTTCTGTTCTTGTAGCAGAAAAGACTGACTCAATAAAGTATTTTCTTAGATAACAGTGCACTTTGGTAGCGTCATCCTCAGTTCATCTCTTTGAGCCAAACACACTCATTAAACACCGAAGAGAAGTCATTTCCTCTACCTTTTTGCAAGAAGTAGTGAGAACTTGGGCAGTCCCTTAAGAAACCTCTTTAGCGTGATAATTAGAGAATGTAGAGCATGTATCCTCTGTAATGATTAAGTCCTAAAGTTTCAAGAGCTATTAAGATGTGTTTGTTTGTAACAAAAAATCTGCAATTAAATAGCTGGGAAAACACTGGGTGAAAGAGAGTTAAATAGGTTTTCCCACTGCAGGACTTCCCAGCTCTTCTGGTATCCTCATTGGCCTTGCAGATCTTCACAGAATATATACATTTCTGATGCTGCTTATTTTACCACAGGAGTCTTTATCTTATGTAAACTCACATGTGATCATTGTTCCTTAGAATTCTCTAAGAAACAATGGTGTTTTTCATCTGAGAGTGAATTATACAAGGGAAACAATGTTTCTCTGTCAGGCAAATTTAAATTATTTCCTTTTCAAGATTTTTAAAAGAGCTCCCCATACTATAAAATAATGATCAAATGTCTTTTTTTTTTTTTTGCATTTAAAATTCTAGATAATCTGGCCCTAGCCTAACTTCTTCCTTTATGACCCATTAGTTAGTTTACCTGGCCTCTCCCAGTTAGTCAAACTTATTTCCTGCTGTTCTCTGCATACTCTTTGTGTCTGTCACCTCTATATCCTTGAATACAATGCTGCTTTTTTTCTAGAATAAACTTTCTCTTTACTTCCGCCTATTTGGTACTTAACTGTTTTTTTCCAAAATCATGCTGAGTGCCACCTTCCATGAAGCCTTCCCCAGCCTTGCTGTTGGGACTCAGTCTCTCCTGTCCCATTTTGTGTGGTCCTCTGCTCTAGCTTTTATCAACCAGTTTTCTGGTGGTTTGATGACCTCCATGTGTTCTTCTGCTTGAATATGAGTTTCTTGAGGGCAGGGACTATGTCTTGATCATCTTTGGGCACAGAGCATGTGACATTGTTGGAACAGACAGAATCTAGGTCAGACTAAATTGAGCCATGGCAGCCCCTAGTCCCCATTTCCACCTGGCACTCTCCCCACAGCTTTCCTGCAACGTTTTTGACATGGCTAGGCCATAGGATGCTGGCATGTTCCACCCTAGAGCTAGCCTACGGTCATCCTAGCAAGCCTGAATGTGCTGGACTGTGTTCCAATGTTACACTGTCTATTTCATAGCTCCAAGATTGACAGGGTGTTTCTGGATGACAGATTAGTTTCCCCAGACGTGTCTAGTTTACCTGTAGAATTTCTCTAGAGTTACACCATAAGGCTGTACCTGTGGGCTGAGGCGGAGGCAGTTGAGCTTACGAAAGGCCTAAAGAACTCCCTCTTTCTCAGATCTAGCAGCCACACATGTGCTCATCCTTGATGAGGATGCTATCTCCATGTTCTTGCCTCACTCACAGTCTTTAAAGCCCCCTCTCAAAGCCCCCAGGAGGACACTTGGCTCAGCTCACTGTGGCCTCATCATTAAAGACTATCGTAGCTCGAGGCTCTGCAGTTTGAGAGACAGAGACAATTTTCAGCCTCATGTTGAGTTTCTTTGCCCACCTTCAGTTCTGGGAACACCAGCTTGGGTTAGACACCTGGGCCTTCCCATTTTATCAGGACACACACCCAGGTACTTCGCATCATTCCAGGAAGCAACACAATACAGAGTTAAGAGTAAATATGAGCTCTGCAGTCAACATCCCAGTTCCAGCACTAAATAGCTGTAAGTTTGGACAAACTAACATTTGTGACCACAGTTTACTTAGCTATGACATAAGACGATATTATAGTAGTGCCTGTTGCACAAAGTTTTTGTGAGACTTAAAGGAAATGACATGGGTGCAGCACCTGGCACAATGTCTGGAGTGTTGTTAGGACTCAAGGGGTGGTAGCTTTTATTATTAGTGGAAGGACCACTTTAAATTCCAGGAAGCCCCATGGGCAACATGCTTAATATCCCCATGCGTCCTCCCCTGTAAAATGGGTGTTGGTTAGCTACCACTGCATAACAAAGTGCCAGAGACTTAGTGGCTTAGAACAACCCACATTTATGCTCTAACAGTTTCTGTGGGCCAGAGTCCCGGCGCAGCCTCGCTGGGGCCTCTGCAAGTCTGCAGTCAAGGTGTGAGCCACAGCTGGGCTGTCACCTGGAGATTCCACTGCGCAGAGTCCACTTCCAAGCTCAGCCAGGTTGTTGGCAGAATTTATTTCGTTGTGGCTATGGGACTCATGGCAGGTCATTTCTTCAAAGCCAACCATGGAGAGAGACGTTAGCATACAAACACCCACAGTGCAATCACACACATCTTGTCCCCTTCGGTGTATAACATTGGTTAGAGGCAGTCACAATTTTACCCACACATGAGGGGAGGGGATCACACAAAGGCATGAATACCAGGGGTGGGAATGATGGGGGCATCCGGTCTATGTGCCACAAGCCACATGGATATGATAATAACAGAAACCATCTCATGGTTTATTGTGAGAATTAAATTAATTAACACATAAAAAGCATTTTAAATTGTGCCTGCCACATAGTAGGTGCTCAATAAGCGTTTCCACTTATAATCAGGCCCATGAGTGAAGGAGAAGCCTGGGTTGGAAAGAATGAATGAATGAGGTGCTTTCAGGATTCATAACTGAGTAGATTCTTCCCAAGCAAGCTTTATGCAGGGCGAATTTCCCAGTGGTTTTAGATCGGCGGCTGCAAGCTCTGCCGTGGGTAGTGTTGAATGTCAACCGTAGGTGGGTATTACTTGCCTTAGTCATGTGTAACTAATTTAAAGTGTACACTGTGTTTTCAGGCAAGTGTCTGTAATTGCCATTTTTGCTAATTGTGAGAAGGACTTGTTTGCCATCCTCCCTCCCAACTATAACACAGAGAGTCAGGAATCGAGGAGTGGGCTCAAATAAATTGGCTTCCTCTGGTATGAGGAATCTGGGTATTGGTTTGGCATAACCGGTTGGCTTATAGGCAAAGTTCAGACAGTCGGCTGGGACCAGCTCAGAAATACTGCAGCCCAGCACAGGCTCAGCACTCATGTATTTTCTCATTCAACCTGGTATTGCTTCTGTTCCAGACTTTGTGCTAGATACTCAGGGAACAGTGAGAAAGGAACTTAGACAAAAATCATGCTTGTGGATCTTTAAAGTATAGCCCCCCAATTCTTTTACACTCCTCCCATTGAGGAGGAGGGGGAATCTATGTCTCCTCTTCTTGAATCTGAGCTCTGTGACTGTAGACCAATAGAATATGGCAGAAATGGTGCTGTGTCAGTTTCTAGTCTCAGGCCTTAAGAAACTTGCAACCTCTACTTCCTGTTTCTTAGATTTCCTTGTGGCTGTGGGACTCATGGCAGCTGCTATAAAAATCCAGTGGAGAGGCCACCACGTGCCGATGAAATGATAGCCAGGGCCACCCAGCAGCCATGTGGGCGAGCCATCTCGGAGTGCATCGTCCCGCTCTAGCAGAGCTGATACCATGTGGAACAGAGATGAGCTGTCCCCATCAACTCCTGCCCAAATTGCAGATCCATGAGCAAAATTATGGTGGTTGTTTTTAGCCATTAAATTTTGGGGTGATTTGTTACATAGCAATAAATAACTGAAACAATCCCCTTACAGCCTGGTAGAGAAACTTTTATAGTCTGGGAGAGACGACAGATACTAATCAAAGACTAAAACTAGCAATTGTGTATCTGTAGGCCCAGATACATGCTCTGCAGGATAGGAACATGGTTCTGTGAGGCCATTTGACAAAGGATCCTGACTTAGGCAACGCAGTCAGGGAGGGCTTCCCTGAGGAAGTGATGTTTGGGCTGAGATGGAAAGATTGAAAAGAAGTTAACTAGACGAAGGAGGGGCAAGAAACTGCTTGTGCCAAAGCCTGATGGTAAACAAGAGTATAAAGTACTTGGAGAATTGAAAGAAGATCAGTGTGGCTGGAGAGGAGAAGGAAGAATGACACAGGACATGCTGTTGAAGCAGATGTCCCAGTGAGGCCGTCTCGCATTGGGCAGTGCACTAGGGAGTTCTCCTGGGAGAGCAGGTGAGACTGGGGGGCTCGCGGCCATGTGCAGGATGAGTGGGAGAGAAAGGGGTGAGGCTTGATGGGGGTTTGGTGTCACCTGCCCATCTTACCTCCAAATGCAACCTATAGTGAGTGATCACGCTGCTGGATTAGTTTGTTCTGTGTTGCTACAACAGAATACCACAGACTAGGTAAATTGAAAGAACAGAGATTTGTTTCTTACAGTTCTAGAGAGTGGGAAGTCGAAGGTTGAGAGGGCTGAATCTGGGGAAGGCCTTGCTGCATTATCCCATGGCAGAAGGTGGACGGGTAAAAGAGCACAAAAGAGCAAGACAGAAAGGGGCCAACAACTTCCATTTATCAGGAACCCTTTCCCGCAATAACTAACCCACTCCCACTATAACAGCATTAATCCATTCATAAGGACAGAGCCTTCATGACCTAGTCACCTCTGTTAGGCCCCACCTCCCAAAGTTGTTGCACTGGGGATTAAATTCCCAACACATGAACTTTGGGGACACATTCAAACCATAGCAGGGGGGTTTGATCCAGTAGGGAAATAATTATTTCCTCACAGAAGAAAGACTGAAAAACATTCTCTTAAAAGTTCTGACTCCCTTTCTGAACTGCATTTCTCAGCTGACCTAATTCAGTAGCAGTGTCTGCAGGAGTTTTTAATAGATTCACAGGGGCTAGTGTTTCACAGGCTGCTCTCTATTTTTACATCTTTACAGCGAAGAAATTATTGCTTATAGCTAAGCATACTTGCTGGCATTTTAGCCTGTATTTTCTCTTCTTGCTTCTGGGTAGATGGGAAACCATTGAGCAGAGGCCTTTATATACATTTTGTTCATGTGCATGAAGACAGAGGCTTCATCCATCCTCTTTTTGTCCATTTTTTTATCCTTTCTTATTTTTCTGGCAGCATCATCTTCCCCTAACCCTCAAATTCATTTCTCCCTTTCCTTCCACATCCACAGCATGTCCACATCATCCTCAAACCTCAGTCTCAACAACATTCAAGCAACAAATATTTGTGAACACCTCTTACAGACCAGGCACTAGCAACTGTGGAATTGGGAATGAGGGCTAGCATAATTTGACCAGGTCAGTGGCTCTCAACTCCAGCAGCAGATTAGAATAACTGCGAGCTTTTGAAGCATGGTGATGCCTTGGCCCTATTTCCACAGATTCTGGTTTTGTTGGTATCTCCCTATTGGTGTAGGGAGTTACAAATAAGCCAGGGAAAGAGGCTAGACTGATCCATGTGGTCATCAGTTAGACTCAGAGACAGCAGTGTGAACCCATGTTTAGCCTGGTATAGACACAGAGAGTTACATGCAGAAATATTTATAAATGTATGTACATACATGGGTTAGTATATTCATATATTAATATACCTCCTTGCTTTGTTAGCTGGGACAGCCTAGAAGCAAGGCTACTTCAGTAACAATGAGCACACCTAGAGCCCAAATTTTGGTTTCTAACACCATTCTCCAACAGCAGGAACCAGAGATCCATGGAGAAATGACTAATTTTAGAACTGGGGCAGGAGATATACAAAATAAGCCTGGAACATCTTGTACAGACAGAAAATAAGGAAGTGCTTAAAAAACAAAGGAACAAACAAACAAACACCACAACATTGGGGTCATGCCAAAGCCACACTGAAAAGGCTCCCAGTGAAAATTTGGACAAGAAAATAAATAAAGTGGCATTGTATGATAACCCACAGCATAAAATAAATATCCATGAGTCCATACTAGATTACATAAATAATCGAATAGACAAATAAATGGGGAGACGAGAAATCTCCCCTGATTCTTAATAATTCACATACATACTTTGCCCTCAAGTAGCCCCACTCTTAAGTGTGAGCTACACATAGTGATTTTCTTTCAAAAAGTATTTAGAATGCGGACAGGGGGAAAATAGAAACTTTATATTGTAGAAAACTGACAATGACTCAGCCAGCCAGGTGACCAGGGTTGACATCAGTGGTTAAGTCATGTTGAGCTTGTACCCTTGATATGATTTGATGAAAAGGGCACTTTGCCTCTGTGATCTTCCTTTTAAAAACCTTTAACTCCAGTCTAACCATGAGAAAAACATCTGACAAATCCCAGTTGAGGAACACTCTGCAAAATACCTCACCTATGCTCCTTAAAACTATCAAGGTTATCAAATATAAGGGAATTCTGAGAAATTGTCATAACATAGAGGAGGCTTAGGAGACATGACAATGAAATGTGACATGATATGCTGGATGGAAACTGGAACAGAAAGAGTGCACCGGGGAAAACCTAAGAAAACCTGACTTAAGTATGGGATTTAGTTAAGAGTAGTGTATCGATGTTAGTTCATTAATTGTGACAAACGTACTATATTAATATAAGATGTTAACAGACGAAACTGGGTGTAGAGTATGTGGGGAAATCTCTATACTATCTGCTCGGTTTTTCTGTATGTCCCAAAGCTCTCTAAGTTAAATAGTTTATTTTAAAAAATAAAATATCTTTCATAATATTTTGGTCACCTCCATATTGTTTGTCTTCTGGACAACTAACTAGACTGTAAGTTCTTTGAAGACAAGGAACCCTCTTTCCTTTCATATTATTTTAGCATGTACTACAAGGTCCCCCACACAATAGGTAGGCAACCAATGTTTGTTAAATGTATTGCAATGGCTTGATAATGTGTAACCTTTAAGTAGCAAAGGTTTCTTTTATAAAATTGAGGAAGTTAGTTAAGCAAAAAAGAAGCATATTAAAATCACTCGTGATAACTTGATGTCTAAGAAGACCATTGTTAATGTTTTGATATTCTTTTAGATACTTTGTCTTTTCCACTATAAAAGTGGGATCATGCATTATCTACTGTTTTAAAACTTATTTCCAGTAATGGTTTGTTTTGAAGTTTTTTCCATTCCATATATAATCTTCTTAAACATAAAATGATAATATTAATGGATAATGTTAAATGGATAATGTTAAGCTCCTAAGTTTGTTCAAGACCATAGGAAAGGAAGGGGACAGGCAGACTAAAGAACAGGGCCAAGTAGGAACAGTGGTAGGTGACGGCGGTGTCTGGGGCACTGGGCATCAGGAGTGCTTGATTTGCTGGTGTGGTAGGAGTTAGGCAGGCAGAGGGAACACTAGTCTTCCTTGTGCCCCTAAATCCACTTTTCTGCAGACAAAAGAGCCTATGGAGGTAATTTTAATGTCTCCCCTTTTCTGCTGCAAACAGGCAGGAAGGGTATTCACCAGCAAGTCCAATAGCATCCAAAGTGCCATGTTATTTCTTCATCTCATTAGATGGATGATTCCAAGGCTTGGAGGTTAGTTGGCAGACGCCAAATAGCTCTGTTGTGTCTTTGTAGAGCTCCAGCTTTTTTAGCTCAAAGCCACTCTCTGGCCCATTTATACTGTGGTAGAGTATTGCCAGGAAAGAACTAATTGAGGGGGTGCTGGTTTTCCCTCCTGTCCTTAAAAGTATGTGAGAGCACAGAGTAACCAACAGGATATGGGAATTAACTCCATAATGCAAATCCTCCATCAATTTCTACCCAAAAAAAAAAAATCAACTTCCACAGAGCCCAGGCAGGTTTTTTGTCCATAGAATAAATTGTACTTGGGATATCCTCCGTAATCTTGCCTTGGTTTTTAGTTAAGGCAATGTTTATATTTCTTCTTTAGCCAATTATCTGGATACAGAAAAAGGAATTCAATAGGTCTTATAGAAACCAGTTTCTGGGTCCCTAATTCTATTCCCCCTTTGAACATTTGGAAGCAAAATTGAAGGGAAAACTTTATCTGAGTGGGTTGCTATGAATGGATACTTATTTTTGGCTGGCATAACAAGGACATTTAGAAAACAATGAATGTTTACATGGGGAGTGAGGGAGGCAGTCACGAAAGTGTGGGACCAGTGTGGATTTGGGGTTTTGAATAGCATGTGGGTGACTGCTGGCATTTGACAGCTTTTATCTGGGGTGGCTTACAGATGTAGAAACTAAATGCGTAGGCGTTTAATAATGCCAAAGCAACAGCTGATTCAATTTGGTGGAAAAAAAAATCCATGGGTTGATCAATCCTTTTGAGAAAGTTACTGTAAGATCATGTAGATAAGTATTTCTGGGTGTTAGAAAATGTCTGTGGTCATTGAAAACCAGCATTTCTGAAATAGTAGAATTTTAAAATTATTATTATTATTTGCTGTAGAGAAAATATCAGGATCCTGTGAGTCCATTATAAATCCCATCCAGGAAGGTTATTAGAGAAATAATTTAAAAGCCCTTCTTAAAAGTTGTCTTAACCGTGAGAGATTGTGTGTCACTGTAATATGTAGAATATGTCCTGGGAAAGTGAAATCAGAGGCTTGATTACTACCTTGCAATGCAAAGACAGCAAACACCAAATCATAGGCAATTACTTGTCACTGTGGAAAGTGCTGGTGATGTGGGATCTGAAAGTTTGGGTCCAAATCCTTGCTCAATTGTCTCCTAGCTATGGGGCCATAAACAAGTCACAGAACCTTTTTGAGCTTCAGTTTTCTCTACCATAAAATGAGGATACTAATAATGAATACTAGCCCTACAACCTCTATCATACTGCACTGTCTGAAGAATGAAAGGAGGAGGATGTGAAAGCCTTATGTAGATGACATCATTACCATATGAAATACTGGCACAGACCCAAAATTGGCATTGTCATGTGGTTCTAGTTTTGACCAAGGAAGCTTTAAGACATTGAAAATGTGTCATTTAATCATGTGAGCTTTTACCAACTTAGCTCACACAAAGCCAGACTAACTCTGTCCCTAGAGCAAAAGTAAAAGCTTTTGTCTGCAGGCATTTCTCCACCAGGGTGCCAAGAAACTGTTCAAAAAGGGGAAGGTTTTCCAGGGGAGGAGGCTTGACTGGCCAGGCACTATGTTTAAGTAAAAGTTGTTTGTGGTCACATCAAGCAGATCTTGAATTCCAAGCTGGTCCTGTGAATAATGCCAAAGCCAGTATTCCAGCTGGCCTAAGTGCTAGGGAAGGGATCTCTTCCTCTTAACTCTCTCTCCATGAATGAGGTCTTCACCAAGAAGGCAGCATTGACTGGGCCACTTCCCACAGCCTTGGCATGAAGAGGGGACCAAAGGTCCCCACAGCCAGGGCTCCCAGGACATAGGGTCTAGGAATCCCCCCCATTTTGGACTGTCGCTTAAATCTTTTTAAATTTATGCACCCTTGCCTGTCTCTCCCACTACTAACACGTAAGCTCCTTGAACACAGGGATGTGACTCGTTCATCGGCAAGAAAACATGTGGCAAATGAGGACAAAATATCTGATTTTGAGTTAGAAAAACCAGGTTCAAATATCACGTCTCAAATTCCTCAGCTGTGAAACATTAGGTAGGAAGCTCCTAAACCCCTCTGAGCCTTATTTTCTGTTTCTGGTTGATAGAATTATTATAGTCTCCAACAGGATAATTTGGTTTAGATTAAATTTACTTAGTATTTATACTATGTGCTAGAATGTGTGAACTTAGTGCTTTTCACATGTGTTCACTCCTGAAACCTCACAACTCAATTAGGTAACAATATTATTATTTCTGTTTTGTAGATTTTATCATTTGCCATTTTGAAGAAGCATTGAAATGTTCTGGGTCTCAGTTTTGGGTTGTTCTCTGCTCTTTTCCATGTAGATATCATCTGGCCTCATGACTTTAGATGCCAGCTGGATGCCAGTGACTTCCAACTTAACATATTGAGCCCAGACCACTCCCTGAAATTTGTGCCCACATACCCACTGCCCACTCAACATCTGAGCATGTTCAGGCATCAGACCTTGGTCTAAGCCAAGCTCCTCGTATTTCCTCCTTAAATGTGCTCCTTTTCTAGTTATACCCTTGCTATGGCTTGAATATGTTCCCCAAAGTTCTTGGTGTTGGAAACTTAATTCCCAAAGCAACTGTGTTGAGAGGTGAGACTTTTAAGAGGTGCTTAGAGCCCTCATGAAAGGATTAATGCTGTTATCTTGGAGTGGGTTAACAGGAGTGAGGACTAGATTCCAGCTTGCTCTCTCTCTCTCTTTCTCCCTCTCTCTCTCTGTCTTTCTCACCCTTCCACCTTCTGCCATAAGAAGACACAGCAAAAAGGCCCTTGCCAGATGTGTACTCCTTGACCTCGAACTTCCCAGTCTCCAGGACTATGAGAAATAAATTTCTGTTCTTCATAAATGACCCAGTCTCAGGCATCCTATTGTAGCAGCACAAAACAGACTAAGACAACCCTTCTCAGAAACTGTGAACTCTGTTCTTTGAACTGCTCAAGCCAAAAATCTTGGAACGACCCTTGAATCCTCTCTTAGTCTGACTTTCCACATCCATGAATAAAATCCTGCCAGCCCTGCCTCTCCCATCTGGGACCTCTCCCATCTGGGCTTCTACTGATACCCGCTAGTTCAAGCCACCATCATCTCTCACCTGGATTATTGTAAGAACTTCCTAACAGATCTCTGGGTTTCTGACTTTGAACTATTATGGCCAATTCTCAAAACAGCAACCGGGGTAATGCTGTTGGAAGATTGTCAGGTGATGGGTTCCCTCTGCTCTATATTCTCTGATGGTTGCCTGTCTTATCAAAGTAAAATCCAAGTCCTCACAGTGACCTACAAGGATGGACATGATCTACCACCTCCTCTCGGTCCCCCTGCCCTCATGGCCTGTTAACCTCAGCCACCTTTGCTCTTCTCCACACTTTTTGCAGCCCAGCTGCTTCTCTAACACACCAGGCACAGAGCCTTGGTGCTTGCTGCTCCCCTGCCTGGGATTCTTGGCTCCCAGGAATCCTCACAGCCCCTCCCCTCACTGCCTTTGGTCTTGTCTCAGATGTTCTCAGTGAGGTCTTTCCTGGCCACCCTTCCTAAAAAATACTGGCCCCCAAACACCCAGCTCCAACACTTCCAATCCCCCTTCCCTCACTTGCCCTTCTCCTTAGCATGCATCGTTGCTCACAGTATTACATATTTCACTTGTTCATTGTCTGCCTTTCCCTCTAGAATGAAAAG
Source organism: Propithecus coquereli (assembly GCF_000956105.1). Classification (NCBI taxonomy): domain Eukaryota; kingdom Metazoa; phylum Chordata; class Mammalia; order Primates; family Indriidae; genus Propithecus; species Propithecus coquereli. Next base: position 577,877 of record NW_012149141.1, on the reverse strand, counting down.
ACCTTCAGGGCACACATGTCTGTTTTGTTCATAGCTGTGTCCCCAGGGCCTAATGCCAGTGCCTGACACTTAGGAGGTGCTCAGTAAACATTTTGGGAATTAATGAATAAGAAAACAGAACCTCAGAGAGATTAAGAAATTACTCTCACTCAAAGAGGTCGAAACAGGCAGTGTTATTTGCAGCCTGAGCTTTAAGGTCTCTCTGAGATGGAGATAGGCGAGATTCAGTCTCTTCTGGCTTTGGTCCACTCGTTTCTGAAAGCCTCTGAAGTGATGCTCTTGCCAAAAAGTGTTTTTTAGAACTCTCAGCAAGGGTGCCCCTGTGAGTAAGGCCTGCCGGTGTGCCTGGCGCATAACAAGCTGACAGTGCTAACTCCTGGAGGTCTGTGTATAACCCAAATTCATAGCCCTTGACATAGCCTGTCAGCTTCCACTGCCTTCGCTTCTAAATTTGTATGATCTTAGCATAATTAGCCCAGTTTTTGTCATCCCACAACTGCTAAGTATGCAGTGGCTGTGGCGTGTTATGGCTCCTCTCGGAAGCAGATGACATATCATGCAATATTTATTAAAAAAACAAGTGCAGGCTTCCTTAATTCTTACCACTGACTGCATTCCCCTCAAAGTCCAGGAGAGGTGAGGCAGTGTACTGCAGAACTGCTTGAATATGATAATTTCCTTTTGATCTTTAATTTTCCTCTTATGCATTTGAGTACATTTTATGGCTTCTTTGAAAAGCTCCACTCAGCCTCACTGGCTGCTTGTTGATTTTCCCCAATCTGCAATGCCTTTTGTTTTATCTTTTACATTTCTTAGGCTGATTCAGATGAATAAATATTGCCCCAACTGTTCTAGCTTAATAAAACTATTATTGCTCATTAACTCTCTTGGCTAAAATTAGCCAGAAAATACACACTGGGGTTGTTTTCCTGTTCTTGTATATTGATATTAAAAAAACAATTTCTTTCTCTGGGGCCCCAGAAGTATATTTTTGGGAGTGGGGAGACAGGTCCTTGGGCACAAGTTAATGACTGCAGGTCATTGCTATGAAGGGCCTGTCTTGTCACTTAGGAGAAGTACCAGTTCTTGGGTGGGCAAGGAGAATTAGACAGTGAAAAGTGCTTCAGCTACTCACCAGGCCCCTGGAGCTCATAGGAGGAAAGAGTCATTAAAGCCAGTTAGTCTCACTCTCCTTCTCAGCCTGCTTCCTACCTCTCTTCTGTCTTCTTTCTGTTTCTTTCCTTTTTTTCCTCTTGTCCCACAGCTCCCTTCTATGTTAATATGAGAAACTCATTTAATAAACTGTCACATGTGACAAATTCCAGGGTGTCACACCTCCACCAAATGGACCCAAAGGGTGGAAAGCCTATTCTGTGTGACGATCATGAGATCATTAAGTAGACAGCCATATTACAGCAGGAACACAATAACATCATGCCCTTTCTTCTCTGTTCCAAGCCTGCCTCTTTTTGGAGAAGTGGAGGAACTGGAAATGGATGGAAACCTTTTGCACTAATATCTCAAAATGCAGTAGTCCCCCTTACCTGTGGAGGATACATCCTGAGACCCCCAGTGGATGCCTGAAACCATGGACAGTACCAAACCCTATATATACTATATTTTTTTCTACACATACATACCTACTAGAAAGTTTAATTTATAAATTAGGCACAGTAAGAAATTAACAACAATAACTAATAATAAAATTGAACAACTATGACAGTACTCGGAACAGTGTGCAATTTCAAACTTATGATTTGTTTATTTCTGAAATTTTCCATTTAATATTTGCAGACTACAGTTGGTCGTCGGTAACTGAAACCATGGAAGGTGAAACTGTGGATAAGGGGGGACTGTATTTACCATTACACTCTCCTAATGTGGGTAGTAGAAGCTAGTCTTATGATCCTCACTTCATAGATGGAAAAGCTGAAAACTTTGAAAAGCTAAGATCTAAAATTCAAGTGGAAACTGTGGAGTCTTTGAGAGAATACTTAATATATACAGAATACGTATCACAAGTGAGACATAAAACACAATAACAAAATGAATACTGAAAATGCACTGACTCCAGAACAGCATTAATACTATCGAATTCACCTGTGTATACCCCCAGTTAACTACTCTTAAATTTTGTGCTTATTATTTTCCTACTCTTTACAAAATAGCATCACCCCATTTGTATACATTTCTAGACAATATGTGATTTCATTTTGTTTTTAAACTCTATAAAATGGTAGCATATTGTAACTAGTTCTGTGACTTACTTTTTTTCACTAACACAACACAGGCCCATCGTAACCAATAGATGTGGTCCAAAAATTTCAAGCACATAAAATGTGGGGTCACATTATTTCCAGACTAATTAAATGATAAGAACAAGCCTGAAAAGCTAGTTGGCTAGAATTCTGAAAGTCCAGTTCAAATCCTCGTCCTGACTGCTGCTGGTGGCAGTTGTCTGCTCCTAACAGGGGGGACAATCCTGCAATCTATGTCAACATTTGGAAGAATATCACCAAGTAGAGTTAACTGACCTCCAGTGGGTTGTGATAGGAATGTTTTTAGGCCACTGAGATTTGGGTTGTTTTTTAAAGCACCTGGTTTTCATTACCCTAATCAATACAGCTCTCTTCTATCCCAAATGACTTTTTTTCAGATTTGTGCCTTCTCTGTTTGTCTGTGGCTCAACCTCACTAGAGATTTGTTGACTTCACTAATCTTTTCAAAGAACTGACTTTTGGCTTCATGGATCATCTCTGCTCAAACTTCGTGTTTTTTATTTCACTTTTTAAAAAATTTCCTTCTACTTCCCTTGAGTTTATGTGGTTGTTCTTTTTCTAATTTTTTTTAACTAGTTGCTTAGCTCATTAATATTTCAGCCTTATGTTCTTACATATACATCTAGAGCTATAACTGTTCTTGATTGAAACACTTGATTGATCCATGTCCCAAGTCTTGATTTGTATTAATTTTTGTATCAGTTAGCATAGTCTGGGTGTGCTGCAGTGATAAACAGCTCCAAATTCTTGTTTGATGAAGACAACAAAGGTTGTTTGTAACAAGTTCCCAGTTGGTGCTGGTGATGCTGGTTCACTGCTTTAAATTCATTTTTCCTCCTTACTAAATGGTACCTTAATCCAATAATAGCTATGAAATAAGCTCTAATGTACCTTAAGCTATGAAATAGATAATTATC
>NW_012149141.1:572704-574631 GCF_000956105.1 Propithecus coquereli | reverse complement strand
TTGACCTTTTTGAAACTTTTCCTTCCCCAAAAGATACATTAAAATTAGCCTGGATTAACTTAATATAATGCTGGGATAAATTTAAGATTATGTTCTAATGGCTACTTTATTTATTTATTGCTGCATATAATCAACTCACACTTTAGTGACTTAAAACAGCAATATTGGGGGAGGAGCCAAGATGGAGACGAGAAAAGCCACCAGTCAGAGTGTCTCTGCAAAAAAGACGAATTTTAGAAGAAAGAGAAAAAAATAAGCTAGCAGAGAAACATAGATCGGGTGAGGGTCGGAAGGAAGGGTGCCTGAAACTACAGGAGACTCCATGGGAAGACGTTGCGGAGGAGAACTGGAAGGAGAAATGTCCCGAGAGGCTTGGAGACCAGCGACAAGGGTAAGTGGAGCGGTTAACTTCCCCCTCCCTTGCATCTCGGACTGCTGGTGGCTCCTGAGCGGCTGGAGAGACCTGCCGATGCCAGCCCAGAGACGGCTGCTGCCAGTGAGCAGTGGCCTCTTGCGGACACGGCACCGGGCTCCTAGGCCCCTCAGAGCACCTTCTTGGGTGCAGACCCAAGCCTATCGACAGACACCATAGTGCTCCATTCTCTCCTTCCCCCTACTTACCCGTGGGTGCCGAGAGAGACAATTTAGCCATCACACGGAGACATCTTCAAGGAAGGGGGCCATTCCTTTTGGGGCCCTACAGCAGACTGAGGGGTACTCAGACTGCGAGTTCCCTATGCGCCAGCCTTCCCAGGTGCTACTTGCCTGGGGACTCCAGGAGAGTGGGGCAAATCCCAAGGTGGAATGAAATCGATCCAGCTTGGGCACCCTGTACGTGATTCAAGACCAGCACCCCTCCCCCTGGCAGGGTCAGGGATTGATCTCCAGGGTCCAGGTGACAGGTCTGCAGACCAGATGCCATACACCCAGGTCAGGATCGCACTGCCCCAGGGCACAGAAGAGAGATCTGTGAAAGAGCCTACTGAGGAGTGTGTGCCTTCAGGGGCAGATCAGTGTGCCTGAGCGGCAACTCTCCTCCCAAAGCAGGGCTGTGCACCCAGCTCAGGCTGCGATCCTGGGTAGGGAACCTCCCAGCCCACGTCACAGCCAGGGGAGATCCATCAGCCTGAGGTCCCGCTTGCTGGCAGTGGCCTGGGAGAGGCCACGGAAAGGGGGAGAGTGGAGGGGAGCGAGACCTGCTCCAGAGTGTGGGTCTTGGACAGCCCCAGCCTCCAAGCCCAGACTATCAGCTGAGTGGAGCCATTTCAGCCCCTCTCGGCAGCTTTGCACAGAAACAAAGAGCAGAACTTTGAACCTGCTAGCAGCAGTCGTGGAGCCTGAAGACAGTCTTGCCCAACCGAGCCCCACCCAGACTCACTCCTCCCACTGAGGGGGAGAATAAGGACACGCCTGGAAATCCCAGAACCCCACCCACCACCGGAGGCACAAGAGGGCCTCCCTAGAGGAATAAGAGCTAGCTACAGGACCCAAAAACAGCACCGCAGCTCGCTCCTCCCTGCAAGTGCCACCTACTGACAGAGAGGTCATCCTGCACACCCTTTTACTGCATCTACTGATTCATCGTAAAGGCTGTGGTCGAATCTCACCCACAAACACCACCTACTGGCTCAGAGACTAAACAGGGTGTGTCATTATCCAAACGAAAATTTAACGGCAAGAAGGAACAACTGATCCAGATGGGAAGGAACCAGAGAAAGAACTCTGGAAGTATGAAGACTCAAACGGAAAGCACACCCCCAAAGAGGAACAACAGCTCCCCAGCAATGGACATTAACCAAACTCAGAACTCTAAAATGACAGAAGAAGAATTTCAAACATGGATTGCAAGAAAACTGAATGATATCCAAGAAAAAATAGATAACCAACACAAAGAAACCACAAAAAAATCCAGGACTTGGAAGAAAAA
>NW_012149141.1:570730-572654 GCF_000956105.1 Propithecus coquereli | reverse complement strand
GTTATAGTTCCTGGGCTTCCCATGACATGAAGGTTAGAAGACTCTTCATGTATTAATACAAAAGGTTGAAAATTTTATTGTGGCAGGAGAGTTAAGAGAGTTTTTTTTTTTTTAAACAACCCTAGGCTGATAAGGACATAATTCTTGATTGTTCAAAAGGCAGTGGCCCTATCAAGGATGAGAAGTGGAAACGGTCTGCCCTTGGGCAGGGATGAATATTTTTAAATTGCCCGCAGGGTGATAATAAAAAAACAGGCTTGTGGGTTTTATTACTGTTCTCACATTTTCTATAGAAAAGGTACCTGTATCATTGTTTTCATGTTTTCTATAGAAGAGGCACCTGTATCTGGGACTGAGTTTCCTCATCAGATGTCCTTGGTATGCCACTGGCAAAAGGATAGGCTTCCAGGGGTTGAGGGCAGGAGCGGCGAAGAGCAAGAGTGAGGCTCCTCTTCATGGGGATTAGAAGGGAAAGAGTATATCCCTTTGTGTAGCTCCTAGGAGAAGCAGACTTATTATGGCTGTGGCCTGTGTACGTCTGGAGCATGAGGACTGTATGCTGGGGCTCGGGGTGCCAAATCCTAAAGGGGGTAGATGCGATGAGAATCTCTTAGTGAAGTTGGGGAACTTAGTTGAAGTACATCCAAGCTGCTACCCACAATGGACCATGAATATCTGGATCTCCTCCTCAAGCTCACAGGACTTCCATAGGTTCCAGGGCTCTTATTCACCCCTTTCTTCAAAATGACTAAGATTAGATTTCCTACCAATGTGGTAGTGGGGGATGGTACTAGATTTGCTTTGATTTAGAAAAAATAAGGAATATGATGTGTATTGTATCTGTGTGTCAAGAAGCAAACTTATAGCTATTATGCTATGTTGCTTACTTCCCTATTTATTCTTATAATAACTCCTGTGGCTTGAGGAAAACTGGGTGATCCTTTTTTCCTTGCAGATAAAAGGAGCCAAACTGGTTCAGAAACATATGTCAAAACGAGTCTTCCCCCATTTGCAGTTTTCTGGTCAAAGGTGGAGAATTACCCACTTTCACATGAAAGAGTCTCAGAAAATTAATTTCCGGTGCCAATTCTTTCCTCCCAGTGGTACCTGGAAGGCCCCTTTTCCTATTCAATGAGACATTCTCAGCAGTACTGAGTAGGAACCTGAGCCAATGAAAGGACAGGTGAGTCCTCAGGAAAAGGGAGGAAGGTTGGGTCTCCACAAATATAGGACATCTTCTTCTATTCTTCCTGCTGAACAAATAACTTACTTGGAAAGTCACGCATTCTCCATAGCCTGTCTGATCCTTCTGGGCAGTATGTATGGTCCTCTTTCACTGACTATTACATCTCTTGATGGTTACCAGCCCAGCCTGTGTCCTCCCCCAAAACAAATACTAATGCCTCCCTGACCTTGAAGTCACCATCAGATTATTATTGGGCTCTCAGAATTCTTTAACAGGAGGCTTCCAGAAGCCCCAATTTGCTGATACCTGGTGGATGGAGTTTTCTTTCAACACAGAAGAAAAGTCAGAGAGTATCTCAAGCTCTACCGAGAAAGATTTAAATTCTCACTACGTGATCAAATGTAGTGCCCCACTTTAACCAAATGATCAAATGTAACAGTAATGGTAGTGACATGTGCCTCTTGATGAAATGCAGTCTGAAGTAGTTATGTCATGTTGGCAGTATTGTTTTGCCAGAATATTAAATCTGAATCTAAGCAAGTGTTTAGACTTAACTTTTAGATTACAGGAAATAAAGGAGACAGAGGAACAACATCAGTTGAGAAAATAAATTAGGCAAATCCAGAATGTGGGACATTTAGAAGATACTTGGCTTGGTCTCATCAAAAAGTCTATGTCATTTTTAAAAAGAAAAGGTGGGGGGGATTGTTTTTTATTAAAGAGATATAATTAAATGCA
>NW_012149141.1:542059-565808 GCF_000956105.1 Propithecus coquereli | reverse complement strand
GGGCACACTTGAAACTTGGACTTGGTGGGGAGTGGGGAGGCAAGGGCAACATACATAACCTAAACATCTGTACCCCCATAATATGCTGAAAAAAAAAACCAGCAATATTGACATATTATCACTTCCAGTTTCTATTGGTCAGTTCTTGCTTGAGTCTCCTGTGTAGTTGCAGGGGCTACAGTCATATGGTCATGTGAAGGCTTGACTTTTGGGATGGCTCACTTACATGCCTGACAATATGATGCTGGCTGTTGGTTGGGGGCTCCAGTTCTTCTCCACTGGAGTGCTTCAGTGTTCTCAATGCATGGCAACTGGCTTCCTCAATAAAAGCCATCCAAAAGAAGGGTGGAAGCTGTGATTCCTTTTATGTCCTAGCCTTGGACATCGCTGCCATGTCCCCTGTATTCTATTGGTACAGCCAAATTATGCCGAGGTTCAGGGGAAGAGAGCACTGACCCTACTACCTGATGGAGGAGTGTTAATGTCACACTGTAAGAAGAGCACGTGGGGTGGTATATATATTATTACAGCCATTTTTGGAAAATATAATATACCCTAATGGCTGATAAAAATTTAATGAGTGCCCCAATGGGTAGTGTTAGAAACAGGGGTTACTTAGATTTCTGAGGGTACAAAGACTCACCACAGAGCCTCAATGCATAATGTTAGAAATAGAGTTGCTCCTTGTAATGTAATCTAGGATAGTAATCAGAAACCGTATATGAGAGATTCAGAAATGAGTGAGATTTAGGACCTGACTTGGAAGATCTCACAAGGTGAAGAAAAGCAAAATATTAGCGTTTCTAATTTGAGGAATTTAACTCTTCTCTCCTCCCCACGTTTGCTCAAAATAAAAAGCTCTGAGATAGTTTTTGCTTAGGTAAGCTCTGATTTCCTAAGACAAGTTCTTTGGGCTTTGGGGATGCAGAGATATGAGAATGGAGCTGGGAGAGTGGAGAGCGAAGTATCAAGAAGGGAGAAAAAGGTAAGGATTTAGGCCTACAGTGGTGCGCTGATCCACTTGACCACGGTGACCGGGAAGCTGAAGGGAAAGCACTTTGGCCTGGGGTACAGGGTGAGTTGGGAGTACAGTCGGGCAGTTGTTGGCTGTGAGGGTAGGCGAGGAATGAGGATTTCGTGTTTGGACAGTGCGTTTGACATTCTTTAGTATTCTTGATAGATTTGGGCAAAGGATGGGATTCCCTTTAGGTTAACTTTGCCCACTGACCTGTACTTTTAAAGTGGGATTCATCCCAAAGACAGAACCACTTGGGTGTTGGGGCTCAAGAGCCCAGAAGTGAAAGTTGTAGCTGAAAGTGTAATCTCTGAAGTCACACGGATCTGGGTACAAATCCTGGTTTATCGTGCACTTGCTTTGAAGTTTGAGGCAAATTATCCACAGTTCTATCCCTAGTCAAATGAGGTCACATGTCTCTAAGTCTTCTCTATTAAAATGCTGACTCTTCTCCAGCATTTTAAATTCTAGACCTGATGTGGTAGATTCAGCCCCACATCATCTGACTTCCTATAGTTTGGCATCCTGGCAAAATCAGGGCTTTGAAAAATAGAGTCCCTGAAACAGAATAATAAGGGAAGCCGCTTAAAATAGAGGTTCTCCTGCAAATCCAGGGCAAAGGCCTTTTCATTTAAGACAATTAAAATTTTTCAGCCTTTGCTGTGGAAACTGGGGCATGCTATCTGGCTCCTCAGCTTCTATCTGGCATATCTTTCGCATCAGGGAGGAAAATAAGTTGTAAAAGAATCAAGAAAAATTGTGCCAAAATCTTAAATTCTTTTAAAAACACCCAAACTCTGATGTCCTGATTAGATTTTGAATCTTCTTCCGAGCTATTTAAAATGAAGGTGAAAGTGAAAACTGAGACAAAATATCAACTTTTCCCTCAAAATTATCATTTTATTCTGGAAAATGTTCAGAGATTTCTTTATTTTTTTTCTTTTTACCAGAGGCTTAGATGGATTTTTCCTTCTCTGCTATTTAAAGGAAGAGTTTCAATATGATTCATACATAGTTTGAAATTATTATTTAAAGATTCTTTTTTTCTATCATTTTTTTCTAACCTGTAGGATTATACTTGAATCTGGAGTCTTAGGTTGCTGAAGGTAAGTAATTGAATATGAAAAATCTGCAATATTCTGAAGCCCTCATATACCTTCAAATCAGTCATTTATTTCTTCCTTCTCTTTTTTTCTCTTCCTCCTCTTCCTCTTTCTCTAGGCATCTATATGATCCCATCTCTGACATTTTTTGAGCCAGTCACAATACCTAGAACTTTTCATACATTCTCTCCTTTAATTTTCATGATAACTCTCTGATTCTCATTTTATTATCTCCAGTTCAGATGTGGGAAAACATGAACCAACATTGATAAATTATTATTAAATGGAATCCATAGTTTGTATTAAGGTTCTGTGTTGTACATTCTGTGGATTTTGACGAATGCATAATATCATGTATCCACCATTACAGTATCATACAGAACATTTTCACTGCCCTAGAACTCTCCTTTGTTTTACTTGTTCATTACTGCCCCCACCCAACTGCCTGAGCCCCTGGCAACTGTTTATATTTTCACTTTCCCTATAGTTTTGCCTTTTCCAGAATGTCATATGGTTGAAAACATACAGTATAATCTGCACAGTAAGTTGGCAGGCTAGAGATCCAGGGAAGAGGAGACATTGCAATTTAAGTTCAAAGGCAGTCTTCTGGAAGAATTTCCTCTTCTTCCAGGGGACCTCAGTCTTCTTCCATTAAGGCCTTCAACTAATTCGATGAGACCTACTCACGTTGTAAAGGGTAATCTGAGTTACTCAGCGTTTGCTGATTTAAGTGATAATCTCATCTAAAAAATATCCTCACAGAAACATCTAGAATAATGCTTGACCAAATATCTATCTGGGGCCCATGATCTAGCCATATTGACACATAAAATTAACCATGATACTTAACAACATGAATTTAAGGTCCCTCCGTGTCTTTTTGTGACTTGATAGCTTGTGTTTTTTTGCCACTGGATGCTATTCCACTGCATGCATGTACCAGTTTGTTTATCTGTTCACTTGTGATGAACATCCTGGTTGTCTCCAGTTCTTGGCAATTATGAATAGAGCTGCTTGCATTGTACACTTGTAATTCCCTAATGACATGTAATGTGGATCATCTTTCCTATGCTTATTTGCCATCTGTATATCTTATTAGGTGAGGTATGTGTTCAGATCTTTTGCCCATTTTTTAATTTAATTGTTTGTTTTCTTATTGTTGAGTTTTATGAGTTCTTTGTATATTATAGATACAAGTCCTTTATCAGATACATGTTCTGCAAATATTTTTCTCCTGGTCTGTGGATTGTCTTTTCATTCTCTTAGGTGTTGTTGCTTTACTAAGAGGGCCTTTCCAAATTATTAAAATTTAGAAATCTCCAGGTTCTGCAACTTTACCAGATATTGCCAGTTGAAGCAAACAAAACACCAAACCCTTGAAGAAGGAAAGTAAATAGTTTTTATTATTCATATTTATGTAATGATAATGAGTTTCCAAACATGGGAGTCCCTCTACCACTGGCTGTGCTCCATGACCACCAGAGTATCCACAGTATGGTACCACGTGCCACAGTTCTGCAAGTAGGTGGAAAATTGGACCACTGCTAATAAAAGTAGTCATTGAGATTGTTCCTTATCTTCTCTAGCCAAATGTGTTGTGTTCCCTGTTCTCAGTTATTCTCAGGTCTTCTAAGATTAGGCAGGTCTGTGATACTCTTCTTGTTCATTGTGTATTCACTCTACTGAACTGGCTGAGTTATCTTTGGAAATTTCTTTTTAGGTGTGATGGCTTCCACCCACCCCTTTGTATTTGTCAGCCTAGGCTAGATTCTGCTGCAGTGGCAATCCAAAAGCCTCAGAGGTTCAAAACCTCCATGACACTTCATGTCCATCAGGGGTATCCTCAGTGACGCAGGCTGATAGAGGCTCGACCATCTGGAACATTGCTGGTTGCCATGGCAAGGGAAATGGGAATGTGAGGATGGCATACTGGGTCCTAAATTTTTGGTCCAGAAATGATACTTGTTTTATGGGCCATACCGAGTCACAAGACCATATCAAACTTGAAAGTGGCAAGAAGTACAATCCTACCATGTACCTAAAGGAAGAGGCCAGACATATCAGTGAACATTCAGTCTTAATGACTGCCACAACCTCATGTCCTGAAACATGCTGAGACATCTAACAGGTATTATGGGGTCCTGAGTGGGTCTTTCCAGTTTTTGAGAAACTGGTAATAACCCTTATCTGAGGTCAAAACACACCCTGTTACCTTCACATTCAGTGAAATGACAGTTATTATGGGGTTTGCTAAGAAATACCAGTTTAATGGAACTACACACGACTATCCACCCTCTTCTCTTTGGGAGTGAGGGTGAGCTGGGACTCATTTGGTATCCCTTTGCAAGACCTTTTGAATCAGAATTTCAGGGGGTGGAGCCCAACATCCTACATTTTTAACAAACTCCTCCAGTGATTCTTACTCATTCTAGTTGTTAAGAGTCACTGAAATGAAACCATCTTGTTACTTTAGCTCTTTACTTTGTTAGAGCTTGCTGAGAACAGGGCACAGTACTCTAACACTTTACAAAGGGTGTCTCTTTTAGTCCTCGCAACTCTCCAAAGAAGTAGGTGCTATTAGCCCTATTTTACAGGTCAGAAAACTGAGGCACAGAGATTTAGGTAAAGTCACATAGCAAAGTCACAAAGCTAGTAGGTGGAAGAGCTGGGATTCAAACCTAGCCCTATTGGACTCATGAGCCCACAAGGTTAACTTCTGGACTCTACTGCTTCTGTTCATGTTCTGCTTTCTCGTTGCCTGGGTGTTCCAAGTCCTTTGAATTTAGCAAAAGATGTTGTTCTCTTCTGTCTGAAAAAAATCCAACATATGCCAGAGTCAGGCAACTTAACTCAGGTTAGATAAGCTCATTTTTCAGTCCTATGAAAAGCATCAAAAGATTGCTTTTAAAAGATGCTGTTTACACACTTATTTAGCTCTCAATAATTTATTAATCTATTAATGTCTCTCTCTTTTTTCAATCTTATTTTCAGAGGAAGCAGCCAAGTTTTCTCTTAGGGCATGTTTAATGTGAAGACTTGGAGAATAGGATTGTTAATGCGTTGTCCATTTTTGCTTGAGACTTTGCACCCTGAGAATATCAAAATCTGGAGGAAGGAATAGGGCAGGAAGAGATAAAAGAGCCCATTCAGTGCCTTGCCTCATTTTTTTCCTGAGATATCCATTTAGCCTAAGATCCTCTTAGATTCACACTTTCTTCCCCACTACAGCCTGACTTTAGAATCTCGTCCCTTTGTGCCTGTGCCACTGACTGAACCTCATAAATCTAGGTGTCCCCTTGAAGACATTTTGTGTGCTATGGTCCATATTTCTAGACTATATAGAGAACATTTTCCAGGTAATATGGCAGAGAGAGTTTACACAGGGATCTAGTTGCAGAGCGTTGGAAGAGCTGAGAGTAAACAGAGAAAGGTAAGCCAACTGAGCAGAGTTTAACAACTGTTAAGAAGGTGATGTTACTGCTCGGACTGGAGGGACCAAGAAAGGAGACACATTATCGGAGCCCAGGAGTCAGGAACACCTGGAGGGAGCTGGAGCCTGGAAGGAGGAGCTGGCCCAGGGGCCACGTGGCTTGGGCCACCAGGTGAAAGCTAGAATCCTGGAGGCCCAGCTACACAATGGGAGCTGGGACTAAAGGAGAAGTTGCCCAGAGGGAGTGAGGAGCCCAGAGGGAGTGTGTATCCAGCAGGAACCAAAAACATGCAAGAGATGCAGCCACTGACATGGTGCTGCCAGAAAGAGAAAAAGAGGAGCAGAGATATCCTGGCTGCTCCTTCCTTCCTGCCTGCCACTCTTTCAAAATCACCTCCCATTGGCTGAACCTAGTTAGAAGCCAGTTCACAAAGGAGCATGGGAGTTGTAGTTTTTAGCATTTCACTTTCTGGGACCAGAGAGTAGGAATGGATCTGAGAACCATCAGGCAAGTGATCAGCACAAACATTAAAGGGAAATGGCATCAATTATTATAGGTTCCAGCACAATTATTATAGGTTACAAACAAGGGGGCCACAGAGTCTGAAAACACAGAAGAATATACACAATATGTGGTTTATTGATATTAAATTATAATACCTATATGTTCAATGACATTAGAGGATTGGGTCTATGTTTTGACCCTCAGTAGTTGTACATAGTTCAATGCACTGTGAAAATTGCCTCAATAATGGTACACGAATGGATTTCCATCAATCTCTGCACAGGTGCCTGAGATCTATTGTCTCTCATAATTTGTGACTCTGATTTTCATTGTATAACCTGCATTTTTAGCATATACCAAAAGAACCACGAGCAATTTGTTAAAGGAAAAAAAATCTACATTTCCATATGTATTAACTTGTTTAATTAATGACTATTGAACATTAAATTCCATCTCCAGTTTATTCCAGAGAGAAAATCTGAGCTAAACTGTAGCAAACTAAACTTCCATTTTCACACACCCAATTTCATTACAAACCACTGAGAGCCTAGTGGTTAGTATGGGTTGAAGAAATAAATCAGATACAGACTCTGCCATGTGCCACAATGCATTTCAAAATGGTAGCTTGTAAGTATGGAAATCTAGAAATGGTATCTACTTGGCACTTAAATTCCTGGAGGATCACAATTTGAACAGAAAAGAAGATTTAAAGTTTATTCCTTACTGGTCCAAAAAGAAAAGCTCAAGGAAAGAGGAATGTAGGCAGGTTATTAGGTCAGAAGTTAATCTCAGAATTTTCAGACACTATGCACAATGGACAGGGCCTGTGTGCTATTTTCTCTTCTACCTTCTTAATGAAATTATTAGTGTTAACACCCACTTGGTTGTCCAAGCTGTAAATCTCAGACTTCCTCACTCCTTATTGCCTCCCATTTTCCTTGGCAACAAGTCCTATAAATTCTACCTCTTACACCTTTTTTCCCTAATCTATATTGTCTTGCTTATTTCCACAGACACTGCTTTATTTCAAGTCCAAATATACTCATGCCTTGTCCACTGCAATAGCTTCCTAATTGGCCTCGCATTTCGACACATGCATTCATTCAATAAATCTTCAGATTTCCATGTGGTAGCTAGAGTGATATTTCTAAAATACTGATCTAATCATGTAACTCCTCAGTTAAAACTATAGTGGTCCCTTTTCCTATTGACTAGAATTTGTTAAGACTTTCCATTGAACATAGAAAAAAACTACAAAATATTTTAGCAGCAGAGATAAGACCCTTCATCCTCTGACTCCAAACTAATTTTATAGCCCCTTTCCTACAATCTCCCTGTATTTCAGGCTTTTTTAAAATTCTTCTTTTTTTTAGACAGAGTCTTCCTCTATCACCCCGGGTGAAGTGCAGTGGCATTATCATAGCTCACTGCAACCTCAAACTTTTGGGCTCAAATGATCCTCCTGCCTCAGCCTCCTGAGTAGCTGGGACTACAAGTACGAGCCATTTTTCTATTTTTAGTAGAGATGGGGTCTCACTGTTGCTCAGGCTGGTCTTGAACTCCTGACCTTAAGCAATCCTCCTGTCTTGGCCTCTCAGAGTGCTAGGATTATAAGCGTGAACCGCTGTGCCTGCAAAGGCTTTTTTTAATTCTTAGTAATAGAACTTTATTCCAAATGTTTCCAGTGTGGATACAACCAAATATTCTCAGAGATCTGTTTCAGTCTTTAGTGCTGTTTGTCAAATATTTCTGGTTCTGGTACCTAGTGGAATTTTTCTTCCCTTTGTGTTGGTCAGGTAGGGCCGTGTGACTATTTCTGGCCAATGAGTTTTGAGTGGTAGTTTCCAGACTGCATCATTGAATTGATAGTGCAAGACTTTCTGAAGCTCTTTCTCTCTGCCACAATCTATGACAGTGTTTAACATCATGGTTCCTCTATCAGCCTCCTTCCTAGAGTAAGAAGACTTATAGCAAAGTCCCAAGATGATAGGTGGCATGTGTGAGAAATGAACTTTTCTTCTTACAAACTACATGCTTCTAAGATTTGATGGTAGTTCCCCCCACCCCAGCCCCAGCTTTATTGAGGTATAATTGACAAATAAAAAGAATTGTATCTGTTTAGAGTATACAATGTGTTGTTTTGATATATGTGTACATTATGAAATGATTACTACAATTAAGTTAATTAACGTATCCATCACCTCACAGTTACCGTGTGCGTGTGTATGTGCGCGCGTGTGTGTGTGTGTGTGTGTGTGTGTGTAGTGAGAACACTTGAGATCTACTCTCTTAGCAAATTCCAGGTGTACAGTTATATATTTCACATTTTCTTTAACCAATCACCTGCCAACACTTAGGTTGATCCCATATCTTGGCTATTGTGAATAAAGCTGCAATGAACCTGAGAGTGCAGGTATCTCTTTGAAATAGTGATTCTATTTCTATTGCATATATATTGTACCTAGAACTGACACTGCTGGATCATGTGGTAGTTTTATTTTTAATTTTTGAGGAAAAAAGGTATTTTTGAGGTAAATTTTTTTTTGAGACAGAGTCTCACTCTGGACTAGAGTGCAGTGGTGTCATCATAGCTCACTGCAACTTCAAACTCCCCAGCTCAAGTGATTGTCCTGCCTCAGCCTCCCGAGTAGCTGGGACTACAGGGGTGTACCACCAAGCTGAAATAATTTTTTCTATTTTTTTGTAGAGACGGGGGTCTCGCTATTGCTCAGGCTGGTCTCAAACTCCTGACGTCAAGTGATCCTCCTGCCTCGGCCTCCCAGAGTGCTAGGATTACAGACATAAGCCACTGCACCTCACCAAGCCACCACATCTGCCTGAGGTAAATTGATTATATCAATTTACATTCCCACTAACAGTGTACATGGGTTTCCTTTTCTCCATACCCTCACAGACACTTGTTATCTTTTGACTTTTTGGCAATAGCCATCATAAAAGGTATGAGCTGATATCTCACTGTAGTTTTGACTTGCATTTACCTTACGATTAGTGATGTTGAGTATCTTTTCCTATACCTGTTGGCCATTTGTGTGTCTTCTTTGAAAAAATGTCTATTCAGGTCCTTTTTCCATTTTTCAGTCAGATTATTATTATTATTTTCTGTTGAGTTGTGTGAGTTCCTTATGTGTTTTGGATATTAACCCCTCATCAGATATATGGTTTACAAATTATTTCTCCCATTTTGTAGGCTGCCTTTTTATTTTGTTGATTGTTTCCTTGGCTGTGCAGAAACTTTTTAGTTTGATGTAGACCCACTTGTTTATTTTTGCTCTTGTTACATGTGCTTTTGTTGCCAAATTCCAATGGCATTTTTCACAGAGGTGGAAAAACAATCCCAAAATTCATAGGAAACTATATAAAAGACTCCAACAACTAAAGCAATCTTGAGCAAGAAGAACAAAGCTGGAGGCATCACACTTCCTAATTTCAAACTATACTATTAATATAAAGTTAAGTAATTAAAACTGTATGGTATTGGCACGAAAACAGAGGCACACAGACCAATAGACAAGAATAGAAAGCCCAGAAATAAAAGCATGTATGTACGGTCAACTAGTTTTCAACAAAGGTGCCAAAAATACACAATGGGTAAAGGACAGAGTCTCCAATAAAGGGTGTTGGGAAAACTGGCTATTCCCATGCAAAAAAAAAAAAAAGAAGGAAAGAAAGGTTCCAGCATTTAATATGTGTACTGATTGCTTATAGTTTCTGAGATGCAGACAAGAAGTAAATAGAGCAATATGTACAATTCTCTTACGCCATAGACGAAAATCAATTCAAAATGGATTAAAGACTAAAACATAAGACATGAAGCCATCAAACTCCTGGGCCATTTATCCATTCTTGATCCAATCAGCAATAGCTGTGCAGGTAGTAGGTACAAAGTGAAAATGTTGACCTTTCCAGAGGCTGAGAGTGGGACAAGCTCTCCAAAAGGGACCATGAACAGGGACAGCTTACAGACTTTGAATAGAGTACCCTAACTAACATTTGTATATGCCCTCTCCAATCCTCTTGTTTTCTGTGGTCCCCATCCCCCTGTTTAGGAAAACAGGACCGCGTATCACTGCCTGAGTGCTGCCTCCCCATCAGCCTCCCCCTCTACCACCGCTCCGCACCTGGCGCCCGATCTGTGGAAAAATTGTCTTCCATGAAACGGGCCCCTTGGTGCCATAAAGGTTGGGGACTGCTGTACATGATGTACATGTCCCTGCTCTTCATATGGAAATCTTCAATCCATATTTCAAGACTCAGCCTCCTCTATGAGGGCTTTTATTAACCATAAACATCCTCCCATATCTGCCATCCAACTAAGTTAGTTGCTTCTCCTCTGTAGTGCCATAGTACCTTATACGAACATAATAAATTTATATAATGAAATAATAATAAAATACTCTCTTAAAAGGGGCTCAACTCGAGGGAAGAGACCATATTCACTATCATGACAGCTTTTCTTCCTTGTGGGGGTGCTACCTCCTCAGTCCCCGAGGGACACTGTCTGATCACCATTCCCA
This sequence comes from Propithecus coquereli, assembly GCF_000956105.1. Lineage (NCBI taxonomy): Eukaryota > Metazoa > Chordata > Mammalia > Primates > Indriidae > Propithecus > Propithecus coquereli. The sequence continues at coordinate 555,220 of NW_012149141.1, read as the reverse complement.
TCACTCTGTATTCAGATTAGTCTTTGGCATCCAGAGCTGAGGTCCTTAGTAACAACAACTACTACAAAATTAGAGATTCAATGAATTTATATTTTTCTTTAGCAGAACATCATGTTATTTTTATTAGAAATTTGTTTTTTATAAGTGCAGAAATTACAAAATCTGTAGGCAGCCACATGTAAAACTTAGCCCCTAAAATAAAATTCTAGCCCAAAGGGTAACACGAGGTAGAGAACTGTTTGTTGCCCATAGCCTACATTTCACATGATGGCTTTTGTTTGCAGTGCTGTGCAATGGTACAGACTTTTTAGTGAGTTGGGATATAGCTTCAGTTACCAAATCTCCACCAGCTGGTTTAACTTTAATAAAACATGAAGCTGCTAAATATGTCATGCCTTTTTGGTTCCAGCATTTAATATGTGTACTGATTGCTTACAGTTTCTGGGATGCAGACAAAAAGTAAATAGAGCAATATGTACAAAATACTTATTTATTTTGAATTACTATTTGGCAACATTTGGATCCCTTAATGTCATTTTAAGAAAAACATTTACAAATTTTTTTTTAAAAAACATCATGTCATTTTAAAAGTAGGGTTTTCACTCTTAAAAGGTCATTGAAAATGCCAAAGTTTGTGACCTGGAAACCCCTTGTAGTCATTTCCGTCAGGAATGGTTGATTGTTGGTTGATGGTGAACTCATTTTATTTTAGATTAACACATCCTTTTTTTTTTTTAGCTCTGAGATGGGCAGTAACATGTTCTATTTGAGTTCTCCACTGCTGTTGCTTGGGAGGAAGGACATTTGTAGGATGGTTAGATGTGGTGCAGAGGCTGGATGGTGGGAGTTGTAAGGAGGAAACAGGTGGAGTGGCCGGTAGGTGGGGTAAGGAGTAGTGTACCTGCTGCTGGAGGAGTTGCAGGAGAGAAGGGAAAGGTCAGTGTTTGGAGGCAAAGGAAGGGGGAAGTGGTCCCCAGAGAAAGAATGCAGGTTAAAAGAAAAATAACCCACGTTTTCATAGGACTTGACCATCCACCTATACACTGGCCTCTCATTGAGTGGTTGCTGGACTTTAGGATAAGTCTGAGGTGTTACGTATTGTTCCCATGGCCAAGGAACATACAGATCCTGCTGGCCCAGTCACCCATTTTCCCCATGAGGTCCTTGTGAGAAATACGTGCCAGGGAATGGTAATGGGTGACTAGGTGTTGTGGTTGAACCTAAATGTCAACGCAGAGTTCTTGCAAGATAGCTTGACTCAATTGAAGTTTCTTTTCTCCAAGCCAGTTAGGCCAAATCAGCCTCAGGCAAAGAAGATTGGGTAGGTTACTCTGACTGTCCATTTACCTCCCACAATGCTCAAAGGTAAGACTGGTTCAATCACCATGAGATAAGGGATGTGCAATGTTTACCAATAAAGGGCCGATGGAGCTAAAACAAGCTGGCCTGGGTTCCCTTCCCAAGCTACCCTGCAGGAAGGAAAAAGAGCATCTCAGGAGAGACAGAGAGATGTCAGGCCCTGCTGGAACAGCCCCAGGCTCTTACCATCTCTTGGGGGAACAAGAAAGAAATAGAAGAGAGGCCATGCTCACATGTGACATGATCTTTATCCCCTCTGAAAGTCCTACCCATCAACAACCTTAAATTTCAGCAACTCTTCTCTTCACAGAGGCTATGTTACTTGCCACTTATCCTAGAGAATTAAGAATCAGGTTAGGAGTGAGAAAAGAAGGAAACAGTCTTGATTCCCCCTAGAGACCAGTTGGGCCTTACTTTATTTCCTTATGTTATATAAATACACTGTGGACAAAAAATATGTCTACCAAGTGCAATATTCAGGTCATCCCAGACTTTTTTAAATTTCCATTGAACAAAACTTAACAATTATTTATAAACTCCTGCCCTTGGATCCTAAATATTACCAATATTTCAGACTTTCTCTGAACTCTTGGCCCTGATATGACCGCTCTTATATGACCCCTTTGCCTTCATTCTTTTCTTTCTAAATGCTGCTTGCTTGCCTGACTGTCTGAAGACCTGCCCCCAACTCCTCTAGAAGGGGCCTCGCATCTTTAACTCAAGATTCTGATTCTTGACTCTTAAGAGAATAAGCATTTCAGCAGCCCACATTTTCTGGTAGGAAAGCTTTTTTTATTCTTTCTTAAACAACAAAATAACTATTTACAAGGGACCAATTTAGCAACATTCATTTCCAAAGTCATTTTATTTTTATAGGCTGTAAATAAATTTGCAAAATCATGTAACTTCATGGTAATAACATGACCTGGAAATTACAAGGTAATTAAACTCAAAGCCTCTAAGTATAGTACTCTAAGAATAATTTATTTCTCGGTGCCAGGAGTCATCCTGGTGCCAGGATTTTTTTGCTGCTAAGCTCTAATGCAAAATGAATTAGCACTGAGAGTTCCAAGCTGCCACACTCCAGGAATTATGGGGGCTGCCTCTGTAGTTGCTGGCTGTAATTGATGTCCACATGCAATGGAAGCAGTGGTGTTGTAAGAATGTTTGGAGATGAGTGGTTACAAAAGTTTATTGTGATTTTAAAGCAACTACTATGTTCCTGGTAGAAGGCTAATATAGGCATCTAAGTGGCATATATAAATAACTATTGGCATAAAAGTTAGGGTTCAATCAAACCTGGGTGTATTCTAAGGTTTGAAAATGGAGGTGATAGTTTGATGGTATAGCTTGAGTTTTAGTTTCCTAGGAGACATCTTTGAAAATGTCCAAATTTGAAGCACTCTTAGAATATAAGATTTCTCTCATGATATGTAGTAATGTGTGATTGAAAAATGTAAGTCAGCCCCCTAGACCCCTAAGAAGAGAGAGATTATAAGCTCTGATGAGTAGAAAATTAGGCCAGTGGACAGGTGGCTGCTGGAAAGTCCATAAAGTTCGTTTACAAGCTCAGTGATTAGTTCACCTGGGTCAGACCCTAATAACTCCAGGATTCCAGAAAATCACACGTAGACATGCCATAGAGGCTCGGCACACTTCATGAGTAATCAGACATGTAAGTGTCCAATCCACGAATACCAAATGACCTGTGTCTTGTGGGTCTAGTTGGCTGTACCACTGGCCGAGGCACATGACAGCTGTGATCCAGGCATAGCTGTCCAAGGACAGAAAGCACTGGTGTGGATGCACATGTATGGGGCATGGAGATCATGAGAGGGTCTGGTGTGCGGACCACGAGGTACATGTGTGCTGTGGCTGCAGCAGGCCTGGAGGACAAAACAAATGTATTTATATAAACCAGAGAGAGTGGAGAAAGGTGAACTCCCAGATGACTACATTTCTAGTTCTTTTTAAGTCTTCACATTTGAAGGTTGTTTCTGTAAGGCTAGGGTCTAACTAAAGAATCAAGATAGATTAAACTTTTAATTATGTTCAAATATTTTATATATTTTTAATCATTTTGTCCGCTTGATTTATGAGTGACTAAAAGAGATGTGATAAAAATTTCTCATTCTGACTGTGTTTGTCAATTTCTGTCTAGTACCTCTTTTCTTCATCAATATAACTTATCTAACATGTATCCCATTTCCTGATCTTGGTTTTGCAAGGTGACAGTTATCTTCTCAGTTAATTTACCCTAACGCATTATTGATTGAAAATGAATTAATATGTTGTCTGAATCCACAGACTGTATCTAGAAAGCCCCTCTAGTTTCAATTGTGAAAGTTTCTATTCATAAGTGTAAGAGACCACTAATGCCTTTTGTGGCCATATTTAATGTGCTCTTGGTCTAGTGTGTATCTTTGTTCATATTTATAGCAGTTTGCATGGATGAGGGTTCCAATGTTGAGTGTGTAATTAGAGGATATTTTGGCATAACTCAAATTGCATATCTGCTCCACGAGGAAGGAACAAAAGGCAGGTTGGGAATCCTGGCAGATGTGCATTCAGATCTCCTTTTAAGAAAAGTGTCCTTGGTCAGCTGCAGGATGTGTGTGTGGTTAGCTGATAGCCTTCAGCTGTTATCTCCTTCCAGTCAACCCTAGCTTTTGAGTCAAGGTCATGCTCTTTCTGGGGTAGCACTGGCCAAAAACTGAACAGCACAATGATACAAGCGCTTAACATTTTCTGCCCACTGAAGGACTCCCCTAAAGGGCAGTCTGTGCTCTGGAGCACCCTATGGGGCCACCAGATCTGTGTATGGTAGCTGAAGGCTCTCCCTACCCAATTCTACTTCCTCCCTTTTCCTTTCACAAATGTTACTTTCCAATAAACCTTCTGCACTCCTAACTCAGTCTTAGCATGTACTCCCCAGAGGACCGAACTAACTGGAGTTAACCAAAAATGTCAGTTCCAATCTAATTCTTTTCCTCTCCATGCTGCATCTGTAATCCTTCAATAAGATTAAAGATTTTGTTTCAACATTGGAATCAGTTTTTATGTCAACCTGTGAAGTGATGTGCCCAACAGATTTATCGACAGGGGTAAGAAACCATTGAGTTTACTCAGGTAGAGTACCATGAGACTGAGTAAAGGTTGTAGGAATACTAGAAACCAATAGCATTGAGGCACAGGCATTATATTACAGATGCCATTTATCTCTTACAAGGTACTGGAAGGAAATGATTCATTGATTCCATCCAAGGGTGCCAATCTACATCTGTATGAGGAGAGACCATGCAGGGAGAAGCAGGTTTGATTCCAAATAGGAAGTTTTTGTTTTTGTTTTTGAAAGTTTGGACTCCATCTGTACCTTCACTGTTAATTATAATTATTATGATTATGACAGGCAATGAGCAGCAGAGTGGAGTGAGGTTAATTCCCAGGGAAGAAACACCTGGATTGCTAAGAAGCTTGAAGGAAGAAATGAGGATAACAACAGCAAAATCTGCTTTTACATGGCTTGCATCATTCAGAGGAATGATATCATGTGGCCAAATGCATATAGGGATGTTCTCACCATCCATTTCATACGAACTGAAGACTTTTAGCACTCCGGGCTCACTCCAGTAGTCATATCCTAACTTAGTAGTGAATATCCCATGATTATACAGGGTAGGCACATATTATGAGATGGAGTTGGGTGATGGTACCAGGCTGGTGCTGATGGTTCAGTGGGCCACATCCAATGTGGTCTATAAAGCCTCATAGGGTTTCCAAAAAGTAAATCAGATATGGTATTCACCACAACCTTTTCCTTTGATAATGCCCAGTGATGCCCAGATTCATATCTTTAAGCTATTTTAGTCTCTGTGTCAAGCTAATAACAGCTGGACTGTGATTCCTCCCTGACTGGGAGAAGAGTGTGTGTGTTGGGAGCAGGAGTGGGAGTGTTGGCACATTGGCATTAGGAAAAGAAAGTGAGGCATTCAATAAGCAGGCATTCGTTTACCTTGAGGTCTCTATTAAGGTGATCATAGACAATGAGTGATTTGGAACCAGATTCCTTCCCCTCTCTCTGTATGTCCTGGAGGCAAGTCCAGATGCCCAGGTGGAAAAGTGCCTGGGAAGAGTCAAAGGGTCATCTTGCTGTCGTTAATCACTTGTGGATGGCTGGTTCCCTGGGGCTCTCTCAGTCCTGCCCTAGCATGATCTATAGTATCTCATAGCAGCAAGGTGTGCAAAGGCTCAGTTTCTCCTTGTACGTATTTCTTCTCCAAACGTCAGCCTCAGAGAACCATCCTAGGGAGAAAAAATATGTTTCTTAGAGTTTCTTTAAAACAAAAGCATCCTTTATATGTATATTTTAAAAAGAGCAGTGCAAGGCTTACAACTTTTTTACTTTGAGTAACCCACCTAATGCAGTAGGTAGTGTCTAAAATAGAGATCATATACAAATAGAATTAGTGTGTACTTTTATCTATGTCTCCATACCTCAAAGGATTATTTTGCAAGCCCTCAAATAGTATGTCATTGCTATTTATTTGTCATACCTTATTGCCAGAATGTGTTCCGTGAAACACTAGTCCCTTGAGAGGCTCATGAGGAAACACATTTTGTTCATTTGGCCTTGGGATTTGCTTCCCACCATGGCTCATTTGCTAAAGGATCTGAGAAGTCCTGCAGTCAAGAACCCTATTTAACTTTGTTGAATTTAGTGTCTCTTACACTCACTTGATGATGGAACCCTTTTTGTGTGTGTGTCACATTTATTGATAACCCTAATACTGTAGCTGTGTGCTGAGGACATACAGTATAGTGATAAGAGCCTGTGCACTAACAATTGGGATTGAATCTTAGTTTTGCCATTAATTGGCTGTGTGACCTTGGACAAGTTGATTTTCCTTTCCATGCTGCAAGCTTCTCATCTGAAGAATGAAAATAATAACAATAATATTGCATTAGGGTTGCTGAGAGGTTCAAATAAGATCAAATATTTAAAGTGCTTAAAATGCCTGTCACCTAGTAAGCATTCCATAATGTTTCCTGTTATTATTGTGGCTTTCTGTGTTCATCTTCAGAGAACAACTTTGGCCTAATAATAACAATAAATAAGTGAATATAATTTTACAGTTGACAAATTTTCTGATATACTCATATTTAATCTGCATATGGATTTTAAGAGGTATGTGTTATTGTTGTTATGCCCATATTACAGATTAGGAAGGAAAGACTAAGAAATCTGGAGTGGTTTCACATGCACAGTGAAGGAGAGAGCCAGGAATCAAACATGGATCTTTTGACATCAGCTATTGTACATTTTCTATCGAATATATGTGGTTTTCCTGTGATTCCAAATTAAAATGTGAAAACTGTCCATTTAGAATAGCTGAGAAGGTCTGCCTTTTGTAAGATGTCTGGCTTAACCCACTTTAAATAAACTGGATTATATACAGAAGTTGGAAATTAAAGGCATTAGAGTAGATGAAGTGTGAGAAAAGCAAATGAGAAAGGGACCTTCTGAGTTATAAAGCTCCTGGCTAGTATTGCAGAAGAATGAAGGACACTTACATGAGATATAAATACATTTACCACCTCATAAACTAAAAATCAGTACATATAATCTAACCAAGGATCATTATACTTCTTTCACATGCAAGAGATAATTCTAGATGTTGAAATACTGAATTTCTATGACAGTTTGATAGTTATGAGGACAATGAATATGAATATTTGAAATCTAGATTTGAGTTAAAAAGAACTGATTGGTTCTTGTTTTAGCACAATTTATGATCTCCTTTAGCCACGCAGAATCTGACATTCAGAAAAATCAAGCTTCAGGCACTTAAAGTTACCTAGAAAATTCAAACTTTGGTCCTGTTGCTCCTTAGACTGGTATGGTGCTATCATCATTGACTCATCTTTGGGTCTCTGATTAATGTTGGAATAACTAGGTGATCTTTGGAACGTTTTTTAGGGGGTGGTTTCAGGGGTGCCATGTCAAACTAGCCAAGATGTTTGTATAACACTTTTTGTTTAAAGGTGGCAATGATGGAGGGTGGGAGCAGGGCCATAATTCTACCAATTTGCCTTTGACCGTTTTTATAACTAAGACAATCTCATTAAAGGTTAGATTTCTGTTCAAAAAAGTTAGCAAAATAAAGTAAAATGCCTGTATGGAGGTGTGGGCAGGAAGAGAGAGGAAAATACTTCCTTCTGCCGATATCACAGTGATCCAATGATGTGACACCAGATTGTTCCAACTCGATAAATAAAGTCACATCTTCCTTTCCTTTAGGTCACTTCCTAGATTTCAGTGTCCCTCTCCCTTTATCCCCCTCCTCACCAAAAAAGTTTGTCTTTTCTTGTGAACTACTTTGCTTCTTTTGATTAAAAATAGGAACTATTTCTCCTTTTTCTTTGCCTGCAAGGGCTCTCAGAGCTAAACTTGATGCCAAATAATCATCATAATTGCACATATCTGAAACCTGTTACAGTTCTCATCATCTTTGCAGCCATGAATGCTTATATTAATTTCTCTTTATATAAATTTGGATATTTGTGTACTGATACTTATGTGCTTTTTGTTGTCTCTAAAAATAGTAGAAATGAGAGTGAAAAGAAGGAGGGAAGGAAAGACGAATGACATTTAGAGAAAGATTTTCAACAGGGAGCACTGAAATATTAAAGATTTTCTTCTCTTGTTTAGCACTCAATTAACAAGGTCCCTCCTCCCCCAAACATTTTATTTAGCGGGACTGTTACTACAATAATTACACTTAAACATTGGCGTCGTGAGAAAAATGAAAATTATGTTCAGATGCGAACAAGGGAGGATGGGAAGACTGAACCCAATCAGTACCTATGACTTTCATGAAAGATTCAAAGGAAACAGTGACCAAAATTAAGATAACCATTTTGCAGAGTAGAGAGAACCTGATACTTTCATCTATTGGGAGAGCAGTCAAAATGACAAAGAGAACTGAAGAGTGAGTTTAGGGGAAAAGATACCTACATTATGTAGGTTGTTGCAGAGGGCACTTTCCTAATTACAACGGTCTGAGACATTTCACCTGACTCTCAGGTCTTTGCATTTCCAGTCACTGTTTAAATGTTTCTTTTTTTCTCCTGGGCACCAGAAAGGAAATCCCTGGGATACTTGGGGAGACATTTCAGAGGAGAAAGGGGATCCATTTCCAAGCAGTTTGGAATGGAAGCAAATCTGGCCTGGGAGTCCCTCCAAAATTCTCCCTTCCAACAACGCCAGGGGTTAATGGCTAGGAGACTGTTAGCAACAGAAAGAGTAAAAAGAGAAAATGAGCCATGGAGCTGGCGCTTCCCCTCTTGCCAGGAAATGCTGAAACATTCGCTCCTGGTACTTCTTCAGGCATCTCCTAATGCCTATGGGTATTTCAACATTGCTATTTTGTTGTCGTTCTTTTTATCTCAGATCACATCACAGTTTGCAAACTTGCATCTTTCTGAAGAGCAGTAACTATTTATAAGCCTCAAATAGCCATTAAGGGTGTACGTGGAGGCAAGTGGAATTGCTGCTGAATGCATAAAGTAAATTGATTTGTACCTACAATTTACATTTATTTTCTGGGTATATTTGACACTAATGTTGTGACTGAACTGCCATGATGAAGATTAATTACGTAAACATTTTTTGCTGACTTTGTAAGCAGCCGAGTTGATTGTTTTACTTGATTTTCCAAGTTTGGTGCCTAATAGTATGACAGGACACATTTCTTGGTTTTGCCCAGCACCTTCATAGATTAAGTGCCCCAGACCAGTCTTACTTAAAAAACATTTGGGACAAGATTTTTGGTAGCTACAGTGTTCTAGTTTACTTGATTGTAAAGGAAGAAGTAAAAGACAACTACTCAGTTCTTGAAATTTTGCAAACATTTGAATTTTGGCAGGATTCCTTACAACACAAAAAGTATTGTGTTTCTAGCGTGGGATAAATTGTGTTTATACACAGAACTGATAAATTTGTTCAGTTTTACTTACTCAACCAATATTGGCCTTCCCCTCCCCCCAAACCTTGAGCTGGAGGAGTTTAGGCTCTCAGAGGCTCTGTTTTCTCCTTTGTAAAATTGGAGTAATTATAGTATCTGCCTCACTGTGATCAAAGGACTACTCACATCAGCATTGCTGGAGCACATGCTAAAAATGTATTTTAAGGGTTCAACCTGAGTCACACCAAATCAGAATCGCTGCGGTGAAGTAGGTTATTGCAGGAGTGGGGGGGTGCTTCTACTCTCCCTTGGGATTATAGAGAAATCTTGGGGGGCTTACACGGTCCTACAACACTAACTAGAAAGGCCTCTAGTTGTCAGCATATCATGGTTACTGCTATAGGATTCATTGTCCAAGCCCATGTGTGCATTCAAAGAGGGTGGCTCAGATCCTCCTGCAGGAGGTTTGGAGCAGGAATTCTGACAAGGTTCAGAAATCCTTAGGGCCTGATATTTTAGGCCTTTGACATCCATAGCTCCTTTACATGAAGTCTTCTTAGGAGTGGAGGTGACTTCTCAAAACCAGATGACTTCCAGCACCCAGCCTACCTCCTGAGCATCTACTCCCAAATAAAGCCGGTGTTTCTAGGTCTGCTGGTAACAGCTGTTTTCATTCCTGAAATACAAAACTCAAGCTGAATGAACTCCTGAAGCAAGAAAGCCCAGATTTAGCAAACAAAGCCTTATAACCTTTGTGCACTGGGCCTAGGGAAAAAATATCCCTTGTTTTTCAAGTCCCATATGTGAGCCAAAACAAAGCATAATGTATATTTTCAGAAATTTTCCTGCCTTGCTTGTAGTTGAATTCACTTTCCTGATGTATGTTTGGGTGCATTAATCAGAATCCCAGAAACAGAGGACAAAGGTGTGGGCACAGTGTAGGAAAACCAGAGGAATATTCCGGTTCCCCAAGGTTATTAACAGTAGGGAGCAGTTAGCACCCATTGACCTGGAGGAGCAAAGAGAAGGAGCATTTATGGGGATTTGAAGACAAAGAGGCTAGGTGAAAAGGGCGGCTCCGTGTCCACGTTGTTGAGGGATGCTGTTCAAAGGAAATAATATCCCTGATCTCATATCGGAAGTCAGAAAAGGCAAGAAAGCATGTTGACGTTGTCCATGCTGGCTAACCTCAGGGCAGGGAACAGAATGGAGAAGGGTGGAGTGGGGCCACTATGGGCTTTTTTCATATTAGCTGACATTCCTTGGGTACTAATCGTGGGCATTAAATAATGCCAGGCACTGTTTATGTATTTATATATCTTAATATATGTTTTAGATACATTATCTAATTTAACCCTCACAACACAATTGTGGGGTAGGCATGATTATTTCAAGGATGAGAAAATGAAGGTTTAGAGAGGTTAAAGAATCCAGGTCTTCTGCATTCAAAAGTCATTCCATAATCAGGACGCTAACGTTGTCTATGGAATTAACAGACCAAAAAGCCACATCTCCACTTAAGTTTGCCAGTAGGTGAGATAGCTGATCCTCTAGGTCTATACTGACAACTGGTGGAGGGACTTTTTGTTGTTAGCTATCGTTAAGGAGGCTCAAATCTAGCAGACGGTGATGCCCTGCTTTCTCAGAAAGGCCACCTACCTTGGGATAACACAGGTTTTGTTTTATCTGGACAGGAACTGTATGGATCCTCTGGAAATATAATGGAATGTATAGGTGAGCAGGCAGGCAAGAATCATTTTCCAAACACCCAGCATCCCTGGGGGGAGGTGAGCCGGTACAGAAGACCATAGTTGTGTCACTGTGCAGAGTTGCCCTCCAACATTATTGCTGGTGTCTGCTTAATAACAAGATGTCACCCTGCCTGTTCACCTTTAAACTGGAGGCCGGAACATGCTTCCTGTCTTTCATTACCCAGCAACCTCTCCTATTAGCAGCCTGTGGCTGTGAATTCTTTATCCTGTGAGCTTTGCTGCCACATGTGATTCTGATGGAAGATGGAATGAAGCCTTGGGCTGGGCCGGCAGGTGCAAGCTTCAAGGGAGTACAGTAGGTTTACATTTAATATTGTCAGGAAAGGTTTCATTTCATTTTTGCCCCTGAGGGCGAACATTTGGGTTTGTCTGTGAAGGAGGAAACTTGCATTGTCTTTCTACCCTTGTCTGGTCCTGAATTGCTGAGAACAGAAGACGTGTGGGGCAATGAAGGTGGGGAAGTGATGTGGGCAGAGATGCTGCCACAAAGAACTCCAGCCTCCAGGCCTGCCAGGGGCCAACTCTTGGGCTTCATGGTGTGATTTGTTGGAATGCTTTTCTTTTCTTTCGTTCTTTCCTTTCAGATATTTTATTGAGGACAAATGTATCCTCACTGGTCAGGCATTTCAGTCCCCTTAAGTTGGTTTTGTAGCTCTGAGAGGGTCAACTTTACAGCTGGTTATTGGAACAGATATCCCAAAACCCTCCCTAATCACAGGCTAGTAGTCCTTGGAGCTTTGCGTGTCCTCTGCACATCTGCCACAGCAGAACTTGACTTTGCCTTCATGAACTATCTGCTAAAAGGAAAAAACTCGACATGACGATTTTGTCTGTCCCTGAACAAGAAGTCTCAAAAAGACTGAGAACATGGACAAGAGAGGCAGAAATAATACTTACTTTACAGAATTAGGGAATCCTTTAAGCCAGAATGGCAAAACCTCCAGGGAAATTTTGATGCACATAATTTGAGCCCAGGTAGACAACAATAATCAATAACTGTGCTCCTTTCTGCTAAGCCTGGACAAGCCTCAGAATCATTCTTAACACCGTTTTTCTGGTAGCTACTATTAGGAAATAAAATGTAAGTTTAAACAGATTTCCCATTCCTGATTTAAGTAAAATCACTTTTGAATAGATAGTATATTAGGAACGATAACAACATAATAGCTAACATGTACTGAGTGTTTATTATCTGCCAGGCATTGTTCTACATGCTTAATATGGATTCATTCATATAATGTAAACCACATGAGTGAAGACTTTGTTTGGATTATTGCTGCATCACCAGTGCCTAGAAGAGTCTGTCGTACATAGTAGGTGCTTAAAAATTAGTTACCTAAATGAATTCTAAAAATAACTATTATTGTTCCCATATTCCAGATAAGGAAACTGAGGCCCAGAGAGCTTATATGACTCTCCTAAGCTAGTAAGGGCTGGAGCTCTGATTTGATACCGCTTTAGTATTTTGCTTATACTTTTAACCACTTTACTGTTTCTCATGGCAACTGTTTGATATCTTTCTTCTTATTTCTTAATGTCCAGTATGTAGGTTATTCAGTCTCCTGGCTTCTCTTTATTACTCCTGCTTCCATCCTTTTTGATATTTTAGAGAAGTCTCACCTATGAGACAAAAAAGGGAAGAGGAGGAATTGAAATCCAAGCGCCTATGGGGTTTAGTCAGAGACAGGCCAGGGGGAAAGCTGGGGTGGGGCGGTTGCCGAGGACATACCCTTTGGGCAGCTGCTCTCAGCTCCAGCAGCAAGTGCAGCCACGGAGAATGCAAACCAGTACTGCCAGTTCGTGCTGTTTTTTTTTTAAGAGAACTAGGAAAGCTAGATTTTGATATGAAAATATCACATGGAAATATCAGCATGAAAAATATATATAAAATGTGGACAAGGAAGGCAATTTAAAAAACCAAAACAAAACATTGCAAGTCAAATAAAACATCTCTGTGTGCTCAATCTAGCCCGTTGGTCTGTAGTTAGCAACCTATAGGACAGAGTGCAGAAATGGAAACAGAAGTAGAAGAAGTGGCTTTGGATGACTGAATCTGTAGTTCTGGT
>NW_012149141.1:537062-540224 GCF_000956105.1 Propithecus coquereli | reverse complement strand
AATTAGGATGATTGCTCTCTCTTTCACACACACACACACACACACACAAAGCCCTATTCTGCATTTCAGCAATTGACTGGAGCTGCACAGCTAGAGCATTTGCTTTCTGGTTTTCATCAGACCCCACTGCTCCCTGTTGTTTTAAACTGAGCTCCATTCCACTTGTTGATCTTGCCTTCCTTGCCCCTGAAGGCAGCTGAGCTTCCACCCTTGGCTTAGGCAGAGGCAGTAGCCAACCACCTGTCATGGGAGTGGCAGAAGTGGCTCTATGTCAAGGAGAATGGACCAGATGAGCTCTCCAGGCTTTTCACCCCAAGATGCCTTGATTCATGATGAATAACCATGCCTCGTTCACCACAGTGAAAACAGCACTAGTCCCTGGTGTCAACCAACTCACAGGCACTTCCTTCAACCCAGTCAATCCATCAGAAGGAGCCTACCTCAATCGCAACATTCCCAGGTCCAGATGGTACTAAGTGTCCTCAGAGTTCTGTCTTCCCAAGATGAATAGTTAAGGCAACATCTTCATTCCACTCGTTGCCCGCTCCCTTCCCAATTACATAGGTCCCCTCCAGCTGCATACACAGATGCATCCCTCCAGGATCAAATCAAGGGGTTGCAGGAAATGGGGGGTGGGGAACTCATGGAAAGGAGTTGTTACCAATTAGTGACATCAGTGTGCAGAAGAGCTGGAACTGAGCAAGTTTACAGGGAGGTGGGATCAGTTCGAATGTAAAGGTTGCCATGGTTGTGCTAAATGCTAATCACTTTTGATGACATTGCCTAATGGGTGTGGAATATTTGGCTCAAGTCCTTTTTAGCTATTCCAGGCTAGCTCCTGAGAGAGCTGCAGAGTTCTGGCTTCAGCTGTGCCCCTTCCTCTTTTCTCTCTTTAAAGAACATGAATTATTCTCACATATAGGTCCCTAAAATTTAGACAATGATGCACAGGAGAGCAGGGGAGGCAGCGAGAGCAAAACACAAGTCACCTGCGTAGGATTCGAGGTCCAATCATTGACAACACACCTAATCAGGTCGAATTGGTACTAAAACGCTGCGTGTAAGTGCCTTCGCTATCTTACAGGTGCTGCATAACCATATTAGAAAAGGCCAAATTGTCATATTACTCATTGGCGAATGGGAGACAGTGAAATTCTTTTTAGGTGAATCTAATGTACATTCACCCAGCAAATGCTGAATAAATACCAGCAATGCTGGAGAAGCCATTTGCATGGATCCACAGTATATGGTTCAGCTGGGTTGAGACCTCTGTGTTTTCATCATCCCTCAGGCCCCATAAGCCAGGGGCAGGATGGTGTCCTTGGACCACACATGTTTTGGTCCCAGAGTCAGTGTCCAATATGTCAGCCCATCAAGGCAGATGGTGAGCAGGACATTGTTTTGGGACTTTGGAAAATATACCACTTGAGAGCCCAGCCAGGGAAATGCCTGAAATTGGAAAATAATGTAATAGAATATTTGATTTGCCACCAAAGACCTTAACTGGGAAGATTGCCACATTGAAATGAGAGGACAGCTTGGCTGACTTCGGTCTTTTGGCTCTGCTTGGTAATTGCCTATCTGTGGGCTGGGTCCTGGACTCCCAGTGGGTCTCCAAAGTACCTTTTTACCTCTCCCTTCCCCAAATGCTACATATCTACAAGCGTATACCCCAAAAAAGGTCTGGGGATATATCTATGAAGTTGCAACAGTAGCCTAAGAGCAAAGGTCTGGGCCAGTGGTCACTGGACGTTTTTTCAGAGGGACTGTAGGTGGCCGTCGGGATGGATGGCAAGGTAAATGAAATGTCATTTCCATTTAATTCAATTTGCTTTTTCTCCATGCTGCCAGCTGATTTGGCCTCTTGGAAGCAAAGCAGTTTTTCTGTGATTCACCAGAAACTTTCTGGACCAGAATACCTCAGTCCTCCTAGGTTAGCCTCACTGAGCCACTAAGTGCTGTCCCCTGTCCATTCAGGTAAAATATCTGTCATTTCTGCCTCCAGCCCCCCATATTCCCTGAACTTCTCAGAGAATGTTCCTTTGGCCTGCAGCCTACGGGAGGCTGCTTATTTTAAACACCTGCAATTAATTCTCTGTTCCTCACCTCACCCCCTTCCCCAGCCAAGGGATCACTCAGCAAATCTAAAGTGCTGGAGAGTTAATGGTTCCAGAAGCAGCCTTCAGCCAATAGCAGATAGGAAGCCAGCAGAAAATCCTCCAGCTTCTTTGCCTCTCAGTCGGGACAATTGTCGGAAGCTTGTTCTACACAGTCTCCCCATAGTTTTCCAGTGAGGTTGAACTCCACCTGTCCACAGTGGGATCTGACTTGACAACACATTTTTTATTTGCACGGTTTGTTTTCTGGCTCACTTACCTACGCCCCTCTGAGTGTTTCCCGGGGCTTTGCAAATAAACTATTTACACTAGAATTTCCCCTCTCAGTGTCTGCTTTGGGAGAATCCAAACTAAGAGAATCAGTCTCCATGCAGTAGGGAGGCTGTGCAAATTAGATAGATGAGGCTGTGCATCTAGGGGTCTGCACCCAGGCCTTGCAGTACCAGGAAGCATTGGTTCTCTACAGGAAGAGTACAAAAAGCAAAGAAAACTACAGAAAAACTTGGTGGATGAACATTAGAATGGAGAAGGTTGGCATTTGTTAAAATACAAAGATGTCCAACATTTTTATTCTTGGAAATAGATATGTTAATATATAATAGATATTAACATATCTATCTCCCACAGAGCATTGTAAGTCCCAAAGAGGACAGGGTCATGATGGTTTTTGTTTACCTGTGTGTCCCCATAAGGTAGACACACCATAATATTAAGCAGATCTCTTATGATAGTGCTATCCCTAGTTGAATGGTTTCTGTGCACTAACTGGTTAATTGGAGCAGAAAAGCTCCAGCCCTTTGGATGGCACAGCTCCGTTGGTTAATGGTGCCCTTTTAATGTTAGAAGGAGGAGGCCTGGTGCTCTCAGTGCTGTTCTGGTGGGTGAACAGAGAACTGGCAGGTTCACACACAGGGGGAACTGCCTTTGCCCTAGGAACCAGTGAAGGGGACTTTTTTTTTTGTGTGTGTGATAGAGTCTTCTTCTGTCACCCAGGCTAGAGTGCCGTGGGGTCAGCCTAGCTCACAGCAACCTCAAACTCCTGGGC
>NW_012149141.1:534410-537012 GCF_000956105.1 Propithecus coquereli | reverse complement strand
GGACAAGGAAGGCAATTTAAAAAACCAAAACAAAACATTGCAAGTCAAATAAAACATCTCTGTGTGCTCAATCTAGCTCGTTGGTCTGTAGTTAGCAACCTATAGGACAGAGTGCAGAAATGGAAACAGAAGTAGAAGAAGTGGCTTTGGATGACTGAATCTGTAGTTCTGGTAAAAAAAAAAAAAAAAGAAGAAAGAAAAAAAAAGAAAGAAAAGAACATGATGAGAGACAGGTTGTAACTATTTGTTAAGATCTTACAGTAGGGGTTTCTGGGAAACAGAACTACCATAATGATAGTATTTCAATACTTTTGCATAGTGATTCATATTTTTCAACTCACTTCTGTATAGGCATTTGAATCTTCCAGCAAATCATTTTGATGGTTCAATTACTTGGTCAGTATTAAACAGTAGAATTCAGGAACAGACTCTAATCTCCCAATTCTCAACCCAGTTTTCTTTGAGCTGCACAAACCCTGAGCAGTAATAAGTGACCATCAATATTTATAATTCTTACAGGCCTATGTTTTCTCATCACATATAATCAAGAGGTAAAATACTAGGATAAGAGACAGAGCTCATGCCCAATTACTGATGACTGTTCAGGTAGGAGAGAACCAGGACAATCATTTGAGGATACGTGTATAATTGTTAGAGCTTGTTATTCTTGGCAGATCCAGGTTGTTGATTTCCATTTGGTCCTCCCCAAATCATCTCTAATTACAAAAATACATAGCTAGCAAAGGTTGAATGAATAATGTAATCGTGGCCTAATCATTGTGTACATTCTTAAACACTCACCTAATGACTAGTAGTTTTGGGGTTTGGTATTCCCAGTGCGGCTTACTGCCAGCCAGAGCTGAAATGTGGCATGTTTTGCAGGTTCCACGGAAGCCATTTTAAATTAAGCGGATTTGAAAAATCATTACATGGAGGGAGATTTTTCTGATCGCTGGGTCTGTGTGGGCCTCTCGGATGTCAGTTCTGTGCAGGAAGGGCTCTTGGCATTTGATGCCTTTCTGCCAGGTTGTGTATTTGACAGCTGTTCTGGGGTGTCTTTTCCCAGCCACTGGCCTGGCTACTGTCATAAAGCCAATTAGAGTGTCAGGCAATTAATGTTATTTTCCTCAAGTGCTCCTGGAACTGCTTATATCATGTAGCACTTCAGCATGAAATCTGTGACCTTTGGAAATACAGGCACAAGAACAGCAAATAAGCTTGGCTACGCATGCACTGTGTGCCATTAAGTTTCAAAGCATATGAAAACAAATTGTAGTTGCTGGGTGCAGAGATGTCCATGGAGCACTTTATATCTTAGGATTCTTAGAAATGAAGATATGTGTCCACACCAAACCCAGATAAACCACAAAAGTGTGGTAAGTATACCAAACAGCAGTGCACTTGCATATGTTCAGCAAATTATTTAACAAAATTTATGAATTGAAACACATTCAGAATGGGGCTCCATAACTAGTAGTTTATACTTGTTTGACAGCATTTTAAGAAGGAAATAAAAAGAGAAACCCTGACTTTTTAGGAAAGGTTGGAAAGAATGGGTCTGTTTAATCTAGAAAGATTAGACTTTGGGGTAAGGACAGGGGAGTTATCCTGTAATAGGTAAAACGAACTCTCCATGAGAAAGTTTGTCTTATTCCCTGGGATTCCTTGTAACCCTTGGTTGAGAAGAGGGCGTAGAGCACAGTAGGTACTTAATAAAAATATATTGACTGAGTCAAAAAAAAAAATAGGAGCAATAGTGCAAGACACTTGAGAAGAGATGAATACATGAAAAAAGCTGCTACATGCAAGGAGTGGCTTTGTGAGGTATGCTCCCTGTTACCTGCATGAGCCAGGGCTGCAAACTGGTAGCCTATAACCATCACTTACACATGGATGGGCATTGTTTGCTCACTCAGTGTTTTCTTAAATTTTGGTGTTTAAAAAACCATTTTAATTAGGATGATTGCTCTCTCTTTCACACACACACACACACACACACAAAGCCCTATTCTGCATTTCAGCAATTGACTGGAGCTGCACAGCTAGAGCATTTGCTTTCTGGTTTTCATCAGACCCCACTGCTCCCTGTTGTTTTAAACTGAGCTCCATTCCACTTGTTGATCTTGCCTTCCTTGCCCCTGAAGGCAGCTGACCTTCCACCCTTGGCTTAGGCAGAGGCAGTAGCCAACCACCTGTCATGGGAGTGGCAGAAGTGGCTCTATGTCAAGGAGAATGGACCAGATGAGGTCTCCAGGCTTTTCACTCCAAGATGCCTTGATTCATGATGAATAACCATGCCTCGTTCACCACAGTGAAAACAGCACTAGTCCCTGGTGTCAACCAACTCACAGGCACTTCCTTCAACCCAGTCAATCCATCAGAAGGAGCCTACCTCAATCGCAACATTCCCAGGTCCAGATGGTACTAAGTGTCCTCAGAGTTCTGTCTTCCCAAGATGAATAGTTAAGGCAACATCTTCATTCCACTCGTTGCCCGCTCCCTTCCCAATTACATAGGTCCCCTCCAGCTGCATACACAGATGCATCCCTCCAGGATCAAATCAAGGGGTTGCAGGAAATGGGGGGTGGGGAACTCATGGAAA
>NW_012149141.1:515743-527885 GCF_000956105.1 Propithecus coquereli | reverse complement strand
CTCAGCCCCAGGCAGCCACTAATCTACTTTATTTCTCTATAGATTTGCCTTTCCTAGACATTTAATATAAATGAATTATCTAATATGTGGCCTACTTGCCTGGCTTTTTTCACTTAGTATAATGTTTTTGAGGCTTATCCACGTCGTAGCATGTATTAGTGCTTCATTCCTCTGTATTGCTTCATTGGTTCTATTGTATGGATATATTATATTTCGTCTATCCAGTCACCAGTTGACTGACATCACAATTGTGTCCACTTTGGTAAATGGTGTTGCTTTGACTATTCATGTACAAGTCTTTACATGGGCTTATATTTTTATATATTTTGGTTGGAGACTTTTGAGTGGATTTTCTGGGTCATATGGTAGCTCCTTGTTTAGCTTTTTAAGAAATTACCAAACTATTTTCCAAAGTGGCTCTTTTATCTTCCCATCAGCAATGTATGGAGAATTTCTCCACATTCCCACCAACACTCATTGTTGTCTGTCTCTGTGCCTATCACCATCCTTGTGGATGTGAAGTGGTGTCTCCTTGTTTTTATTGGCACCTCCCTAATGCCTAATGATGTTGAGCATCTTTTTATGCGCTTACTAGCCATTCATATATTTTATTTAGTAAAACATCCATTCATATCTTTCACCCATTGAGTTGTTTTTTGAATTGTAAGAATTCTTTATATATTCTGGATATGTCTTTTATCAGATATATATACTTTTGACATATTTTCTTCCAGTTTGCAGCTTGTCTTTTCATTTTTTTTAGCAATATCTTTTGAAGCACAAAACCTCTTAATTTTAATTAGGTTCAATTTATCAACTTCATTTTTTATAGTTTGTGTTTTTGATATCATATCTAAAAACTCTCTGCTTAACCCAAGGTCACAAAGATTTGCTTCTATGTTTTCTTCTAAAAGTTCTGTAGTTGCACTTTTGTATTTAGGTTTGTGATCCATTTGAGCTAATGTTTGTGTGTGGTGTGAGGTAAGGATCCAAATTCATCACTTTGCATGTGGATATCCAATTGTTCCAGCCCTGTTTGTTGAAAAGAATATCCTTTTCCCTATTGACTTACATTGCTACCTTCGTCTAAAATCAACTGATTTTAAATGTAACAGTTTATTTCTGGACTCTCAATTCTGTCCCATATATCTGTATTTGTAGCCTTATACTAGTGTTACAGTCCTGATTACTTTAAATGAGATTTTTTAAAGGCCTCTGGTGACACTAAGGGGCAGCAAAGTTTGGGAGTCACCATGATAAAGAATAATGAGAGGCTGGGAGGCCACTTTAGATAAGGCGGTCAGGGGAGGCTTTTCTGGGGATGTTTTAGTTCAGGCCAGCCATGAGAGTAGCTGGGGAAAGAGTGTCCATGAGCCAGACTCTAGGGGGCACTTTGCCAGCCAGGCTAGAGAGGACTGAAGTCTGATCAAGGGAAATCAGGGGCCAGGCTGGCCTCTGAAGCTACAAGTTCCTAACTCTACACCATCAGTAGCGCTTCATTGTTGATTTTTGAACTGGGATAGATGTAGCCTCCTGAGTTACTTGGTGATAGAGTACAGGCTATACCACAGGATAAGCCAAGCAGGGTTTACTGACTCATTCACTCACTGATTCATTCATTCAATAAATATTTACGGGGTGTGTCTTGTGTGTAGTGCACTATCGTAATTGTTAGAGATATAATAATGAATGAAACAAAGTCTTCGTTTCATGGAATTTATAGGGAGCCTTCCTAGAGCATCATTTGTATACACACTCACACACATACACAATTGTAAGATTTAAATGCGATGGTGCCAGATGAAGAAATTGGCACACACATTCTACCTAACTGTCTTTTATTATTTATTATTCAGTGTGTGAGCCGAATGGCCTGGGGGGCTCAGCTCCAATGGAGTCCACAGGCCACATTCTCAACAATGTAGCTGCTTTTAAGCAACTTCCACTTGCCTGAGGCTAACAACACAGGCCACTTCTAGAGATCAGGGCAGGTTTGTGCTTTCTGGCAAGCTTCTTGGGCAGCTGCATGTTCTGTGATAGCCACACCCTGTTCAAGGAGGTCTGAACCTTGCCTTGTGGGAAAGGAGCTCTTTTGTCCCTTGTTACTGATTGCCCACTCTTCCTCAGCATAGACGGAGTAGCTGCTCTTGCTCCTGCAGTGTCTGGGTCCCTTAGAATGCTCATTTACCATTTTCAGTAGTTAGCCACCTTCCACCAGTTTATGATTCTCTATATTACAATTTTCCTGTTCACTTAGCCAGTGAGGTTTCTGTCTTCTGACTGGACCTTGACTATAGTCCAGAATTACGAAAACAGCTCTGTTTGACCTGGGTTCAAGCAGCCATGGACATTGGATGGCTCCTTCAAAATGGTGGAAAGAAATAAAAATGAGGAAAGATTGTTTCACATTCTGAAACTCTGAACTAATTTCACAGCCCTGTGTCATACAAGGAGCCCGTGACCGATCAACGTTTCCCAAGGCTTTGCAACTCTAATGCTCAGTGACAGTTGTAGTTAAATATTGATGCTGCCATCCCAAAGAGCTGATATCATTTTTCTCCCAGCTCAGGTTTGCTTCAAGGTTGAGTAAATTGTTGGGATGGATAGAAGCAGATTCAAGCAGTGTCTTAGCCCCTGGGATCTGCAGACAGAAAAAATTGTTCACAACAAAGTTAATAAGGTGGTACTTCCTGTGCCTGGCCTCTGTCTTTGAGCTGGTGTGATGCAGAAGAAACAATGTGGGGCATCTGGCCTTTTAAAGGTGTGCATTCTCCCCTCCTGCCTATCTGTAAAGGATGCAACACTGAACGGTGGTTAAGCCCACAGAATCTAGAGCCCACTGCCAGGTTTAAATTCTGGCTTGGGCACTTTATGAATACATGATCCTGACCAAATCACTCAACATGCCTCAGTTTCTTCATCTGTAAAATGGGCATACTAATACTGCCTATGTTATAAGGTTATGAAGATTAAATGAGTTAATATATATAAAATACTTAGATGAGTGCCTGGTTCATATTGTGGTCTATAAGTGTTAACTGCTGTGACAATAGTGATCGTGATGAATGGGTAAATGCTGCAGGGGATAAAGAGAATTATATATATATATATATATATATATAAGGAGAATAATAATACATGTAATGTAAACTTATTTAGCCTGGTTAAGCCCCAGACCATTGTTAGCCAGTGGCAGAGCCCAGCATTTTTAGCATGTCTGCCTGGTACCAGGTAGTTTAAGTGTTTCCATTCCACAAATCCTCTTCTCATCCCTGCTTACATCTCCAGCCTTAGCTCACACCAAACCCTTCTGATTTCTCTGTGCCTAAGCTACAGTGGCCCTCCTTTAGTTTCCTGTGCTCACCATGCTCATTCCCACCACAGGACCTTGGTACATGCTGATGCCTTCCCCATCTCTTTACTTAATCAATATCTTATCAAATTCTTGCCCAACAAAGCTGCTGTTTAAGATGATGTAGGTAGTTCTCAAAGTAGGGCTTCTTCTTCCCAATCCAAGTGCCCTGATGTGGAGCTGGGTCCACTTGGCAGAAAGCATGTCTTTTCTAAATCCTTTGAGTTGATTTAGGAAGCTATAAGTCCATGGGACTTCAGACCATGGAGTCAAAGCTTTTTACTTATTATTCACCACTAAGGTTCCAAATGCCCTGACAGTGAGTTTACCTCCTTGCCTAAGTCACATTTCCCTGTTATGAGGCCTCATTGCATGGTAGACCTTGCCTTTGGAGTATTTACCACTGTTGTAATTTTTCCAACTTTTTATTACTAAAACTTTAAAACATAGAAAAATTGAGAGACTAATACCAGGTATACATTTACATTTACTACCTAGACTGAACAATTGTTAGCATTTACAATTTGTTTTATATCTCTGTACCTATTTATCTTTCACCTAAATTTTACCAAAGTATGACACTATACAGAAACATGCACAAATTATCAGTGCATAGCCGGATGACTGTTCACAAAGTGAATGCACCTGTGTAGAGGGCATTATATGGCCCTTCTCTGGCTGTGCCCTCTGCTCAGGAAGAGAATCAGCCGGGCAGAGGTATGTGCATATCCAGTGCTCATGACGCCTCTAGGTACCTGGAATTACAGGTTTTCTGCCCTAATAGCCATAAGCCGACTGCCAGGCCCTGCTTGGTCCTCTCCTCCAGGTCTGTTTTTCAAGACCACATAACCCTAGGCCTAGCTGGTGGCCTCGGGGTTGCTCTTTCGTGGGCAAGAGAATAGAACTTGGACTTATAGGCCAGAGTATCCATGCATATTTATGCAAGACCCCTCACCGTGTAGGATGCAGCCATGGCTGGGAACCTTCATTTGCACTTCTGGCCCAACCCCCCAAATGTGAGAGGTAGACCTGCTCCTTGAACTCTCAACATTTAAGGGATGTCATATTACACTACATTCATCCTATTATTTATTTCATTCATTCAGCAAATATTTATTTAACATTATGTATGCCAGACTCTGTGACCTAGATATTAATAGGTTATGCAATGGATGATGAGCATGAAGCTCTAAAGCATTACAGACAGCTGAGATTGAAATCCAGATGCTCTGACTTCAGATCCATGATTGACCGCTATGCTATATTGCAGAATACTGAACCACAGACAGTGAAAAATATGGGAAAAATAATGCATTGTTTTATTCTCTATACTTCCACATCTGCTTACTTCTATTCTTGCCCCAAAATAACTGTTAACTAGTAGAGCAAATAGGCATACACACAGGTCATACTATGTGAACACACACACAGAAAGAATCACCAGAGACCAGAAGTCAGCGAGGAGTGGCAGGGGGTGAGGGGAGGCCTAGGGGAGCTGAAGGGATGGGACTTTACTGGAGTTTGAATGGAGTTAGTGACAGGGACCAGCAGAGAAAAGCAGGAGTGAACTTGACAGAGAGTAGCATCACTGCCTGCAGTTGGCCCAATACCCATTGACGGATGGCCCTTCCTAAGTCTGACCTAAGCTCAGCACAGCAGACAAAATCCACGTTAGCCTATACTTCCTTTCTCAAGGATAATTTTAGAGCTTTCCCTTCCCCCTTCTCCTCTTCTTGTTTAGCCTCCGCAAGTTCCAAGTAAAGGATTGCTTCCAATGTTCCCTTAAGGGGGTAGTTAGAAAGAAATATTGCCGTTCCTTAGGCAACCTCTAGCTCCTACCATGAGCCTCATGAACCCTCTACTACTCAGTGCATGCACAAAGCAATTCAAGATTTGCAGCCTTGTCTGTGGCCCCTTTGAATAAATACTTCACCACTCTGTGGGGGGTGATTCTTCAGTTGGTCACCTTTCCGCCAGCTATGATGCTTGAAAGAGATGGTGAACATAGGGGCATACTAGGAGTTATTTCCTCCAGCTCTAGCCGTGAGTCAAAAATGTATTTATCAGGGCCCATTTAAATGGGCCAGAAGACCCCACAGTCCACATTTCTTGTCCAGTCCTGCTTCTTAATGGAAAAAGAACTCCCTGAGAACAAAGAATTCATGAGAAACAAAATACTGAAAATTGTACCAAATTTCAGTCATCCTTAATCACTCACTTCTATTCTAGTAAATAGACTAGAATAAACTTCTTATTGGGTATTTACTTTAAAGGTTTTCCTATCTGTATTATTTTTCTACATGACCCAGCAGCAGATGTTGTGGGTGTCCCACTCATGTACCTTGCTTTTACCACTTCACTGCGTACCTCCAGGACTTCCAATTTCCTGTACCTGCATTCCTTTCCCTGAGGGTTTTCTCTGGCCGTCAGAGCATAGCTGGCCACCAAGAAGCAGGCTGTAAATGCATCTGCCCTCCTACTGGCCCTCAACCAGTTTCTAAAGGGAGTTGGTGTATAAATACCCCAGCTTCTGAGCCCCTTGGGTGGGCTGACTTTGAGACGTATACTGACTACACTGACTCCCAGAGTTCCCCAGAGGGATTAAGTTCCCAGTTGATGGGAACTGGTTCAGTAACACACCCTTTATTGGCTTCCTTCTCTTCCCCATTTCACTTTTCTCCCTCCCTTACTGGTGCTCCCTGAAATCACCTTCCAAGTAAATTACTTACACTCAAATCCTTGTTTCAGGGTCTAGTTCTGAAGATCCCAAACCCAGGACCTTTATTCACCTTTTTACTTTAAAGAACAAGGCATCCCAATTTTAAAAAGATTCCTTTAAGACCTTAAATGGGAAACAGAGCAATGAAACTGTTTTCTCTTGAGCAAATTTTGGGGAATTCTGCTTGCTTTAAATCATAACTAATTGTCTGTGAATTTGTTTAGATCATGTCCCAGACAAGGCTCTTTTAGTTTTAAGTAATTCAAATCTACTTAAACTAGATTAAGTCTTTGAAAAGAGGGGTGAGGGACTTTATCATGAGTATACCGAGGTGTCTTTCAAGGCCAGAAATGCACCTTAGGCAGAATGAGGAATTGGAACTAGGAAGTGGATAGCCATCTTTCTCTCCTGGGGCTACGCATTCTCTTATTAATACTTCATTTGGTACATTTGCATCTTCTCTTCCTATAAACTGGTTTTCCCCACCTGTTTGTAGAAACAGACAAACATAGTTACATGATAACCTTTGAATTTTCCTATTTTTTGTTCTATCAGAAGTGAATTCAAAATTTCAGGAAGAGACCTTTGATTGGCTCACCTTGAGTCAGATGTCATCTCTGATCTAATCAGCAGTGACAGTGGGTGGGGGATGGTTAACATCCACTGACTGGGGTGTCTGCCTTTGGGGAGCTCAAAGAAGAGGGCTGAGGCCTGGGGACACCACATTTGGCCATAGCCTATTCGGACATTTGAAAAATACTGCCTAGTTCTAAAAGGGCAAGTTTCTGCATGTAATTTACAATGCAAAAATGCCCCTACTCATTAATACCATGCCAAGGCCACTCAACTAACCAATGTTCTTTAGAGCCATAAAGCTGGAGGGGGGAAAGTTTCTAAAGGGCTTTAACCTAGGGGAAGAGCAAAAATGTGGGTTTTATCTTTTCCCTGACATCGGACCTCCAACACTGTTCCATTTCCAAAAATAATGCTCCTATAGAGAGGGCAGGAACGCTGCCCCACTTTGGATGACCTGGGGAGTTAAACTTCCAGTATGGATCATTTTTTACTTCAAGCAGATCTGGGTTAGAGTGACAGCTCTACCTCTTTCTGTTTAACCTCTGGAAACCTTAGATTCCTCCTCTATAAAATGGGGGTATTAATATTGATGAAATATTAATTGAGAAACTGCCTGGCACGTTGGTAGGAGGCATATAATAAGAGTACAATAAATGTTAACTATTGTTGTTGTTAGTCCACTATCTATGTACCATTTCTCATTAAGATGTAACCAAGAGGGCAGTGAAAACACAGATAGGAGCCAGTGAAGTTGTTAAAATCATGAGTTTTAGAATCTTTCAGCCTCTGAGTCAAATTCTAGTTCTAACATTTATTAGCTGTGTGTCAACTCTCCGCCTCAATTTCATCATCTGTGAAATGGGGATAGATCATCACAATAACTACCTTCTTATGGTTGTGGTTAGGAGTAGATGAGATGTAAAGAGCTCAAGACAGTGCCTGGCACAGAGTGAGTATTCAATACATAAGAGGCAGGACTAATGTTAGTGTGATTAGTATTCACAGCGGTGGGAAGTATTCTGGTTGGAAATCTGCTCTAGAGGCTGCAGGTGAGATGCGGTGAGAGGGTGATCTTTAAAGAAATGCATATAAATGCCCACGATTCACACATGCTATGTCACTAGCCCTATCTCAGTTGAAAAGATATCCCAGTAGAATGAGGTTAATATCCCAGTTATTAGTGGTGAAGCTTAGTGTCAAAAATCATATTTCTTCCTCAAGGCAAAAATAAACCTGCTCTGAATATGAGGCCACTGGACATAGGCCAGATTTGCTAGTTTCAATATGAAATATTTCAGACGAACAGATTCATGAATATGTATTTCATCCAAAGTTTACCGGTAAGATGGAATAAGAAAAGAACTCATTTAGGTCTATTTTTTGTGCATTAGGTAACCACAACTTTAAATACTAGCTTGTCTGCCTTTTGAATTGAATTCATGTTTATTTCTGTGATTCTGATAAACTGTTGTTTTTAGTTGCAAACTGTTAACGTTTATTGCCATCATTACGTATACAGCCATGACCTTGGGTTGGGTCAATGCACAGTGACTGGGACATCAGCCCTCCATGTGGTTCTGATACACACTTTGGCTGGAGAACCCCAGTGGGAACAGACACAGGCTAAACGTTGGATTCCATCCTGGTTTAGATTATCCTTCATAGGACTATTGTGGCATTTAAATAAGGCAGTAAATGCAAAGCCCTTAGAACAGTATAAAAGCAATACAAGTAAAGCACTTAGAAGAGGCACATACAAAGCTCTCAAAAAGTATCTGATCTAATAATTATAACAATAATCCCACTGCACAGGTGAGAAAATTGAAGAAAAGAGGATGAGTGTGGTATGAAGGCTCTACTGACTGAAATAAGGACTCCAAAGTCCCCACAGCATTCTGCAAATGGGTCAGGCTGTCTCTGGGAGAGTTGAGACTGGGGACATAACCCCACATAAGATTGACTAAATTCAGTTTTCTAAATGATTTAGCTGAATAAAAACGACTGTTGGTTGGAGCACCCGCCAAAAGATGTGTCTTGCTGAAAACGTTGGGTCTTATGTGATTACTCTCCCTATCAGCCTGTGCTTAGTAAACTCCTTTCAAGAGTCACAGACCACCTGGCAGGCTGAGCACAATACAGGGCCCATGTGCTCAGCTCACACAAGCAATATAATTTTCAGAGTTTTCTCTATAACCTGTGAAAAATCCTAGAAAAGCAGGTAAGGGGCCCCAAAGACAGGTAAATGTGGAAGGAAAAAGGTAATCTGTTTCGTAGGGCTGTCTCAAGAATTAAATAAGACAGTGTATACAGAGTGTTCCTAAGTTCCACGGCTGCCAATTAGTATGTCGTCAATAAGTGGCAGCTATGTATAAAGAAGCGCAGTTCAGATCAGCCGGGGAGACCCTCCTTGTCTAACTCGGGCATTTTGGCAATGGTCAACTACTGTTAACTCAGGTGCATGGAGGTATTAAAACTGCCAGCCCACTCCCATTGATGGTGGAATTTCTCAGATTTTGGTGTGGATATTAATGGATTTAATCAAACAGAACAAGTAGCCCAAGGGTTGCAAGCAAATCAGCACCTTTCATCTTTTTGAGTAACTAAAATCTGCATTTGATGTGAAGTCTGTGGTGTGGGTTCCGCCTTTCACAGTTTGGTAAGGAGTTTTTCCCAAGAGCCACCATAGGCAAGCAAATGTCTAGTTTTCGTGGATGGTGTCTCTCAGACCTACGTGAAAGTCCTTTCTGCAATGTACTAGCTGTGTGCTCTTCAGCAAGTCGCTTACCCTCTCCAGCTGTTCATTTTCTGATCTGAAAAATGAAGATGATGGTAATGATGCCTTTGTCATAGGGTTGTCAGGACTAAAGAAATAATGAAAATGAGAGACTTCTCACAGTGTCTCACTCATAGTAAACACTTAGTAAAAGTCGACCGTTGTTATTATTTTAATTGTTATTGTTATTTCTGGCACTGGTACTGTATTATGATTTCCATTTCTCATACAGATGAGGTAAATTGGGGATAAGAGAATCTATCATCTAGCGTTATTGTAAGAAATAATCTAAATGGGTTCTGTGTTGAGGTCCTTAAATGAACAGACACATAATAAGTGGTTATAAACCATAGCTAATACTAGCTTTTTATTGTTACCACTTCCTTTTTACATTTGACCAGGAACTGAGGACTGGGTCCGTTCCTAGTTTGAAATACAATAATCAGATGGAAAACTCTCACAGTCAGGGTGCCGGTTAGTGGTCATGGCTGTTGGCTGAACCAGAACATGAAGTTTTTCAGGGCATAAAGTTATGTTGTCTTCTAGCTTAGTTTGATGGATTGTTTTAAAGGAGCTGTTATTGTCACACTGAGAGAAAAAAAATCATCGAAGTGTGCTAAGAAAAGGCTAGTTGGGACAGGGTAGAGCACTAACAATGCCTCCCTGAAAGAACCCCTGTTGTGCAACCACTCCTTATCAGTCCTGCCAGGAGCAGCATAAATCACCTCTAAATTGACTATTATGTCATCATCGGGCATTGGAATGACAAATAATCTAGGACAATCTCATGGATTCTAAGGAGATAGTTTTCTTGCCTGTGTCAACTCAAACCGAAGTACTTAGGAGCAGTGCTGGGAATTTATGCCCTACCTTTTTAATCACACCCACACGTTTTTATGCAATAAACAGAGAGTCAGAGGAAGTTAGTTCCTGCTTCCTGAGATAATGGTGGTGGATGAAAAGGTGGTTGATTCTGAGATGATGTCATTGTTTCAGACTCTATTTGGAACTATGTGCAGGCAGGAAAGAACTTTATCTGCCAGGGAATACATACTTTTACAGGTAGGTGATGGAGACAACCAAGGAGTGAGGAGATGAGTAGTTGGCGGTCCTTCCCAGGCCATAAAGGGTGATACTGCCAGATTTCAAGAGCGATCATGTGACATTCAATCAGTCCAGCTAATCCTCTGAGCAGGTGGGGAGTGAAAAGTTATTCAAGGGTGGTGCTATGTGACCTTTATGAATTATGCATCTTAAACAAACTTGCACAAACCAGAGCACCCAAGTGGAAGCCTTTTAGCTCGAGGCAGGTCACTGAGGAGCTCCGAGATAGATCTCAGTGATGGTTTTTAATGTTGTGATCCTTCCCGAGCTATCAGGCCGGAGTCTCTCCAGCCCCTGGCTCTGACTCATTTATTAGTTGCCATCCACTCTCGTTCCCACATGGATGGCCGTCTTACAGTTTTTTTCATTTTGGAGCTTTCAAAATGCTGCACTTCTTGAAATGAGAATTTGAAGGGTCACTGATTTCTTGTTTTAGGGGCTTTGAGCAGAGCTATGTAATGCCCTGTGGACTCCTGAAGCCAGTGTTTCCCTAAGGCACAGATTCCAAAGATGAGAGACATGAAAGGATGCAAAGTCCAACATTGTTCGAGGAGAGGACAGCGGTGGGGAGAAACGGCAGAAAGGAAGAAGTGTATTTGGAAAACAGTAAATGCCACTCTGAGATACCTAAGGTGTTAATGTCATGAGCTGCTCTCCACAGCGCAAGACTTTGGGATTTAGTGATAGATAAATTAGAGTGTAATGAGAAACAGACAGGACTAGGAATCAAGCTATGTGTACCTAGAACACTGTCACCCACTGAGTATTCCAAAGTCAGTAGCTGAAATAAATTGGATTGCATAGAATTGAAGTGAAATCATTTATCTGACCCTGTACTTACTATCAGCTAATTGGGGACAATTCTGCTAATATCTAATATGTACTGAGTAACTAGTATGTGATAGGGGTTTTCAGCATTGTCACATTTAACCCTCTCAGCCACACTGTATAGTGAGGGAAGCACTATAGTGTTTCCATTTTGTAAGTGAGGAAACCGAGAGGCTCAGAAGATGCTAAGCAGTTTTTTTAGGGTCATATAGCCAAAATGTAATATAACTATAGTTTGAATCCAAACAATGATTTATTTTGCTAGACCTTCTTTTGCTAAAAACTATGCCATATTGTTTAGCACAAGTCCCCTAACTTGTCAAAGAGTAACCATAATCCATGCTTTGCCCACCTCACATGGTTACTTCGGGGTCCTCTAAGTGCTGTTAAAATGAAGAACATTATTATTATCTGCTAAGGCCAGTCTATAATTGTAATTAAAGAGGATAGGCTTCAGGGGATGGATAGTTGGGCATGGATTCAAGTTTTCCGCTACTTCTGAGCTACGTGACCTTGGGCAAATGACTTAACTTCTCTGAGCCACAGTTGCCCCATTTGTATGGAGACTTCAGTGAGATAATGCCTGTGAAATGTTAGGCACGGTACTTTGGACATGGTAAGCATTCAGGAAAGAGTAATTTGTGTTGGTATTAGAGAACTTAGTTCTCTCCAGGTACTGGCTAGGCTTTGGCTTAAATACCAGTAGCCAGCCGGGCACGATAGCTCACGCCTGTAATCCTAGCACTCTGGGAGGCCAAGGTGGGTGGATTGTTTGAGCTCAGGAGTTCGA
>NW_012149141.1:510992-511978 GCF_000956105.1 Propithecus coquereli | reverse complement strand
AATAAATATACTCACAAAACTTTGTATAATATAATTTCTTTATCTTTAATGATTTTGAATCGGATATGTGCTAGTGCTCCATAACCTAAGAGTGTTAAATATCATTGTAAAAACTCTTGTTCCATAATATCACGGTTTTTTTTCATATAGATTATCTAAATCTTGGACCATTCATTAGGAATTCTCATTTCATTGAGATTCTGTATAAATGTCTTAAACTCATTTTTAGAATTTAAAATCATGAGATGGAACTATGCTTTAACAGTGTAAAACTCACATAAATCAGTATGTATTTGTTGTCAGTCATACAAATGATTTCCCTTCCCTGCAAGTCTCTTATGGTCTAGTTGGAGTAGATGGTCTGTTTATCCATCCACCTATACCTTCCAACAAATAATTACTGAGAGAATGGCTATACAATGAAGGGAATTTGCTGGATTCTGAGGATACGACTTTAAAGAATTGTCCCTGCCTTCTAGGAGCTTAGAGATGAGACATTGTCATTAACAACCTACGGTGATATTTGTCAAGTGACAAGTGACTCATGACAAGAGTAAATGCTTTAGGAATTTATCAGAGGGAATAATCACTTTGGGATGGGGTCATTTATGAAGATCTCTTAGGAGGAGAATTTGGGTTAGAATTGAAAGATGCTTAGTTAGGCTTTAAACTACAGCCAAAGGAATGTTGAACTCCTTAAAATTAAGTGATATGAGGTAGTTAATCCATATTAATGAAATAGAATGAGCACTGCAGCTCAATTCTTCTGTCACATATGTTTAAACTTACACATTATGAATATGAAATGGTTGTTTCATCTGTCTCAAGCAAAATTTGGAATTTCAACCAAGTGTATCAACTGGTTTTATCACACAAACACAAAAGTCAAGTACAACCTAAGAAAGAAAAATGGTATAGACAGAAGGAATTTGAACTTGAAGATAATATGTTTAAAAGATATAAATCTGCACCGAAATTTTTTTTTT
>NW_012149141.1:507425-510942 GCF_000956105.1 Propithecus coquereli | reverse complement strand
AAAAAAAAAAAAAAAAAAAACCAGTAGCCAGAGGTTCCCATGCCTTTCCCCGAGTAAGTGATGAGCCATGGTCACTCTGACGACAGGTCTGGAGCAGTGGGGACAGGCTGCCAGGTGCATGAGACCTCCTAGACCATCTTGATGGCTAGACTGACAGGAACAATGATTGTTCAGCTTCTGATCAGCATGAGAGCCAAGCTTCAACTTCATCCAAATCACCCGTCCATGAGCTGTAGGACTGTCTTTTTTTTCCTAAGTAAAACTGGTTGCCTCTTTTCTTGCTGGAAGAAATTTTATATCTTCTCCCATGCACTATATTTAAGAGAGTGTTGCTTATATGCTTTCTTAGAAAAAAAAATACCTTTGTTTTCATGTTGCCCCTTGTTTTTTCCCTTATGATTTTTTTTATTCAAATCAAAAGTGAAGTTTATGATGTCTCAAACAAGAAGCAGTACAATTAATCAAAGTATGCACCTAAACTGTTGACACAGTTTTGCCCTCTTTTTTTATGTTTACTTATTTATTCTTTTTTAAAATTTATTATTTCAGAATATTACCAGGGTCCTAGTGATTAAAAATCGAATTTATAGTTAAAAAGAGATACTGAAGTTTTCAGCCTCTGTGACCTAATTAAAGAATATCTTCCTTCTAGAGAATCACTCCAAATATAGGGTTCTGCTCATTTGTTCAATAAACTGTGTAGTGAGCACCTACTCTATGCCAGATATTTGGTGTGTGGAGTGTGACATGGGCCCTGGCCTCAAGGCATTTTTTTAGTCTTGTTGGAGAGGCAGAGCTTAACAAGATACTTGGCCTGAGTTTTTGTTGTTGTTGTTGTTGTTGTTTTTGGTCTATGTGTCCCTGTCTTAACTCCTTCCTAGACTGGAACTTCCAAGCAGCTGCCATATGAGATTTCTAGGATCATGCTACTTCCTGATGAATCCATCCAATGACTTCGTATTGACTACTAAAAAGAGAAAAAGTCTAATTTACTGGTATGCTACATGAGATCCTGCACCATCTAGCCCCTCCTACTTCACCAGCCTTAATCCTTATCCCATCCTCCCCTGAAACCTCTCATGGTCAGTGTGAACAGGGTACAGTCCCCCAACAAGACAGGATATATCGGTTATATTCGCTCTGACGACAGGGTAGGGGTGCTCTTAGGCTCTATACCCTTAATGTGCCTGTCTGCCCTGAGTCACCAACCATTTCTACCATCTGGTTACCTTCCCATGAATCCTCCTTGCTACAAATCCTGGCCGTTAGGGACACTCCCTTGTTGAACCTTCCTCCCTGGTCTGTAACGTCTTCTCTCCCTTGATAATCATTTTTTACTCCATATTTGCATACACATGTGTCTTCCTTGCTGCATCCCATGCTAGGTATATGATAAAAGCTGAATGAATGAATGAAGCAAATAAAATACAAAACTCATAGTCCAAATCCACAAATGAATGGCCCTAGTGCTCTGATAGTGATGCTAATAATAACAGAATCTAATACTTTTCCAGAACATGAAGTGTGCTGATGTTTAAGTGATTCAGCCAAGGTCAGGCAGTTAAAGTGGAAGAGCTGGGACTTGGGATTCAAGAATCTATGCTCTAATCTTCAGAGCTTTGGGTCCTCATCATATGACCTTGATTTTGGAGAGTGTGGATGTGATATGAAACCAAAATCTGCTGAACACAGTGAAGGAAAGAATTTATCTGAGAATTTAAGCATTTGGTGACATTTTCAAATCCTCATCACTGTGAAGTATAAAGCGGTGAAAGAGCACTAAGCTTAGTGTTAGAAAACTTGACTTGAAATTTTCCTTTTTTTTCTATCCATGTGTTTGATGTTGCACAAATTTGTGTGCAATTTAATTTTCTATTCTGCAAAATGTGGGAAATTAGACCAAATTATTTTTATCCAATATTCCTTTCAGCTTCTTTGTAAATATATTATATGAATATACATGTGCACATATGAATGTATTTATTCAATGTGAGCCCATACTCTGTACGAAGCCTGTTCCAGCTGCTGGGGAGGGTATGCAATGTGGGCACACTCATTTGTAACACGTATGTGGAACTTACACTTGTATTTAATGACATCCTATGGTTTAAATCTAACTGAAAGCTGAGTTTAGAAGGTTAAGAGAGAATTACCATTCTTGCTGAGTTAGGCAAATACATGTTTAATTGCTAATGTATACTCCAACAAAAATGTCCGAATTGGGTGATTTTTAAAAGTAGAAAGAACAAAGGACTTCAGTTTGACCCTTGCAAGTCCCCCTTAATCATTCCTTTGATCAGAATTTTCCCAGAGGGACTCTGTCAACTTCCCGGAATATCTTCTTTGGCTTGTACCTGCTTCCGTGCTGATGGTGCACGGCAGCCTGTCAGACGCTCAGCTTTGGAGAGCGTGCTTAAATTATTTAATTATTAATTATTACTGTGCCAGCCTGCCCTTCCCCAGCTCTGCGTTTTTCTCCTTAGGGCTATATCTTTCTCTTCTTTTGGTTCTTTGGGGGAAAGGACATTAAGATGGCAAAAGATGTACCAAAGCAGAGCTTGACAACTGCTTACAAATTAAGTGACTTCTAGTTGTCTTTGGGCCACCTTACATTTCAGTTAGTGTAGGGAAGATAAAATTATTAAGAAACTGCCTTTCTGTCTTGACAGAGAATGTCAGTGGACTCGCGTATAAACTCCCATCCTAGACTATATTATATCTACAGGATGTTGTAATTTTGACTTTTTTCCAGAAACCAGGGCATGTGTTTTGGTTATTTATCATAAAGCTTCTGAACAGCAAAAGAGGCATCTTCGATTTAAGCTAATCTTGACTACCTTATCTATCAAATTGCTAACCTTGCATTTGTGCTAATGTTGTAATTAACTGCCTTTATGTATGCAATTTGTGCAGCACAGGAAAATACTCCAGGATTCAAACTTGAACGAATGTGGTAGTTTATAGTCATATGGAACATCTGAGGCATACGGTAGACCATGATGTTGTGTGGTTCTTTGAAAGGTTCAGCCAAATGCAAAATCAGTAAATGGAAGGTTATATCAGCATGGGGGTGAAACTTCTTTTTTTATAATTCTTTAATCCATTTTTGATAAGGAATAAAAAATTGGAAAAATGCTTAAAATTCTCTGATCAGTTGTAAAATTAGATGAAAACCTAAGAATTGAATTAATTTCTTCTGGTTAAGAAAACAACTCCTTATGGAAAAGAAAAATCATATACCATGATGTTATGTTTACCAATACTGTTTTTTCCTACCAAATTTATCCAGGCAACACGTAAATTTTTGGAATGTTGATGAGGGTAAAAAACAAAGTAGAGAACGATGTGATGATTGTTTGGCCTGAACCACTGGTCATGGCACACTTTGCTCATCTTGCCATGCCATTTCCCATCACTGTGCATAATTCGTCCTTAATAACAACTTTCCTTGCCCAAATTATCTGGGCAGGTGCTTACCTACTCCAGTTTGTTTCATTTGTAGAATTCCTTCTTTAAA
>NW_012149141.1:494271-496655 GCF_000956105.1 Propithecus coquereli | reverse complement strand
ATTATCTTCAAGCTCAGAGATTCTTTCCTCTGCATGATCCATTCTATTCTTGAGGCTTTCCACTGTGTTTTGAAGTTCCTTGAATTCCTCCTTCATTGACAAGATTTCTGTTTGGTTTTTCTGTAGCATTTCAATTTCTTTGGACAATTTTTCATTCATTTCCTGGATTGTTCTTGTGGTTTCTTTATGTTGGGATTCTATTTTCTCTTCAATTCCATTGAGTTTCCTTACAATCCATATTTGGAATTGTTCCTCTGTCAGTTTAATCATAGCATGTACATTGGTATCAATTGATGGAGATCGAATATTTTCTTTTGGAGGTGACTTTTCTCTCTGATCTTTCATGTTTCCTGTGTTCTTTCACTGATTCTTTCTCATCAGGCTACTTTGTCAAGGACTGGGGGTGCTGGGACTGGTTTATGGACTTAATTTTAAGACTCCAAAGGGGCATTCCTTGGCAGAGCTGAGGAGATGTGCACTGGTCCTGTATTGTCTTAGTGGAGTTTTAGCCTGTTGTGTTATCTCTGGCCTGTTGTCTTCACCTTCTGCTTATGGAGATTAGTGAGTTTCTTTCCCTTGCTTAGATTCCCAGGAGTTGGATCACACTATCAACCATTTGTTTGAGGTGGAAGGCACTGTGTTGAGCTATGAGGTTACTCTCTCTCTTGTTGCTTGTATTTTGCATGGAGGAGTTGGTTATCAAGGTATTCCAATACTTTTGTATTGAGCTCTAAACCCCCAAATGGGACACACAGGTGCCTCAGTCTTTGGGTAATGTAATGCACTCCCAAGGGTTACTTGAGCCCTGTTACCACTTTAAATGGGGTGAGAAGAGCAACAGGAATCGGCTAGCCTAAGAGAGTATACTTCAGAGGTTGCTTGATCTGCAGCTAAGAGAGAGCTGCTAATATGTTATTCATGGCTCTTTTGCCACTCTTGTGGAGCAGCTCCCGATGGGTGTGATAATTGGTGCAATTGATAAGGACTCTGGTTGAGATTTTCCTTCCCAGAACACAAGCCCCTAAGATGACAACAGCCTGGGCACGAAGGGCAAGCCTTTGTGTTATGGTCTTACCAGATGACCAAAACCAATCAGCTGTACCAAGTCAACAAACTGTCCCCTTTTGCTTAGATCCAAGGTCACACGGATTTAAGCTAGTCATATGGGGAAATTGACTTTTCTCCTTTCTCCCTTCCTTCAAGGGCAGAGTCTGTCCTGGAGGGCTGTGGGAGGGGCGTTGGCTAAGACTGCCACAAGACCTGGCACAGAAAATGCCTTCTCTTGTTTCTCCCCTCCTCCAAGGGCGAGGGCGGGTTTTGCCCTTCAAGAGGGGGAGATAACTCACCAGACTGTGGGGAAGGGCACTTCCTGGGGCTACCAGGCATCTAAGCTCAGGAAGTGGCTACCCTCATTATTCCACCCCTCCAAGGGCAGGGTTTGTCTAGTTCGTAGGAAGTGCACACCTCAGGGCTGCTGGAGAAGCCCTGCCCAAGGCCACTGAGGGACCCAGACCAGTAAGCAGCCCTCCTACTCCTCCCCTGCAGATGTTGGGTCAGTCCCTTTGGTATGAAATACCAGTGGCGTGATAGCAGCCAAGGGCCATCTGCAACCCCTACGGGTCTCAGCCCAGAAAGCAGTTTCCCTTGCCACTCCGGACTTCCAAGGGTGGGAGACTATTTCTTTGGTGGGAGTCGGCCATGGGTCCCAGCTGGAAAACAGCTTCCTTCACTACTTGGCCCTTCCCATTGTGGAGTCTGTCCATTTGGCAGGCGGCACCGGCTACCAAGTCACAGCAAAGAGGTGACTGCATGTCTCAGCTTGAAAAGCGGCTTCCTTGGTTACTACACACTCTTAGGGGTGTGAGCTGTCTCTTTGGTGCAAAGTAGCCCAGCCCCAGAGATACAACAAAGGGCGCAGTGGTTGCAGGTTTCAGAAGAGGAAAAAAAGCAATCCCTTTTACTGTTCCACCCAGGGGCGGAGTCAGTCCTTTTGGTGCAAAGCGTTGCGGCGGGGGGCCCAAGTGGCCTGGGAGTTGGGGTGGTTATGTCGCTCCGGGTCACAGCTCAACAAGCGGCCTCCTTCAGTACTCTGTCTTTTTGGCGCGAAGCGCCTGCGGCTGGGTGGAACGGGGGCCGCCTGAGACTGCCTGGCAACTCAGCCAAGAAAGTGACCTCTCTCCCTTTTCCGCCCTTACAAAGGGAGAGCTTGAGCCGCTGGCTCGGAAAGACTGGCTGCAGGGTTGGGAGAGAAAGTGGCTTCTCTCAAGTTACTCTCCTCCTCGAAGGGCGGGACCAGCTCTGCTAGGCAGAGGCAGGCACAATGCCTCAGACCGTTGCCTGGGCAACAGGCCCCGGTAATTTTAGGCTATGGACTCCCAAAATGG
>NW_012149141.1:491383-494221 GCF_000956105.1 Propithecus coquereli | reverse complement strand
GGTTATCAAGGTATTCCAATACTTTTGTATTGAGCTCTAAACCCCCAAATGGGACACACAGGTGCCTCAGTCTTTGGGTAATGTAATGCACTCCCAAGGGTTACTTGAGCCCTGTTACCACTTTAGATGGGGTGAGAAGAGCAACAGGAATTGGCTAGCCTAAGAGAGTATACTTCAGAGGTTGCTTGATCTGCAGCTAAGAGAGAGCTGCTAATATGTTATTCGTGGCTTTTTTGCCACTCTTGTGGAGCAGCTCCCGATGGGTGTGATAATTGGTGCAATTGATAAGGACTCTGGTTGAGATTTTCCTTCCCAGAACACAAGCCCCTAAGATGACAACAGCCTGGGCACGAAGGGCAAGCCTTTGTGTTATGGTCTTACCAGATGACCAAAACCAATCAGCTGTACCAAGTCAACAAACTGTCCCCTTTTGCTTAGATCCAAGGTCACACGGATTTAAGCTAGTCATATGGGGAAATTGACTTTTCTCCTTTCTCCCTTCCTTCAAGGGCAGAGTCTGTCCTGGAGGGCTGTGGGAGGGGCGTTGGCTAAGACTGCCACAAGACCTGGCACAGAAAATGCCTTCTCTTGTTTCTCCCCTCCTCCAAGGGCGAGGGCGGGTTTTGCCCTTCAAGAGGGGGAGATAACTCACCAGACTGTGGGGAAGGGCACTTCCTGGGGCTACCAGGCATCTAAGCTCAGGAAGTGGCTACCCTCATTATTCCACCCCTCCAAGGGCAGGGTTTGTCTAGTTCGTAGGAAGTGCACACCTCAGGGCTGCTGGAGAAGCCCTGCCCAAGGCCACTGAGGGACCCAGACCAGTAAGCAGCCCTCCTACTCCTCCCCTGCAGATGTTGGGTCAGTCCCTTTGGTATGAAATACCAGTGGCGTGATAGCAGCCAAGGGCCATCTGCAACCCCTACGGGTCTCAGCCCAGAAAGCAGTTTCCCTTGCCACTCCGGACTTCCAAGGGTGGGAGACTATTTCTTTGGTGGGAGTCGGCCATGGGTCCCAGCTGGAAAACAGCTTCCTTCACTACTTGGCCCTTCCCATTGTGGAGTCTGTCCATTTGGCAGGCGGCACCGGCTACCAAGTCACAGCAAAGAGGTGACTGCATGTCTCAGCTTGAAAAGCGGCTTCCTTGGTTACTACACACTCTTAGGGGTGTGAGCTGTCTCTTTGGTGCAAAGTAGCCCAGCCCCAGAGATACAACAAAGGGCGCAGTGGTTGCAGGTTTCAGAAGAGGAAAAAAAGCAATCCCTTTTACTGTTCCACCCAGGGGCGGAGTCAGTCCTTTTGGTGCAAAGCGTTGCGGCGGGGGGCCCAAGTGGCCTGGGAGTTGGGGTGGTTATGTCGCTCCGGGTCACAGCTCAACAAGCGGCCTCCTTCAGTACTCTGTCTTTTTGGCGCAAAGCGCCTGCGGCTGGGTGGAACGGGGGCCGCCTGAGACTGCCTGGCAACTAAGCCAAGAAAGTGACCTCTCTCCCTTTTCCGCCCTTACAAAGGCAGAGCTTGAGCCGCTGGCTCGGAAAGACTGGCTGCAGGGTTGGGAGAGAAAGTGGCTTCTCTCAAGTTACTCTCCTCCTCGAAGGGCGGGACCAGCTCTGCTAGGCAGAGGCAGGCACAATGCCTCAGACCGTTGCCTGGGCAACAGGCCCCGGTAATTTTAGGCTATGGACTCCCAAAATGGTGGCTGCCCACCCACTGAGAGTCAGCGCTGGAGGCGAGTGCACAGGCGGGTATCAGGAGCTGGGTTTGTCACCGCTGTCTCCAAGAGCCGCCAGCTGAGCCCACTGCTTCCCTAACACACTGAGTCGCGACTGATCAGCAGAAGGGATCTGTACTCTGTCCCACCCTGCGCTGGCCAAATCTCTGGTGATTTCTGAGAGCAGAGCCTCCTTTATGGGATTCACCTCCCCCGATCTGGTCCTGGCAGTCTCCTGGGGTGAGAAGCCTATCTCCAAGCTCTCTCCTGTGGGATCAGGAAGTGTCCCAACTGGGAAGTGTCCTCTCATAGCAGTCCCTCCCCCACCCAAAGCAGACCTAGCACAGCACGCAGGAGAGTTCAAAATGTTTCCCACCCCTGTCTCCACTCCACACAGCCTGTCGGCCTGTGCTACCACTTCGCACTGACTTCAGGCTCCTCCCTGCCTGCGTGGGTATGGAGGTCAGTGGAGGAAGAGTCATCCTCCTGTGAGTCAGAGCACACTGCCCCGGCCAGGTGGCCGATGGGCGTGGCCGTCCCACGCTCCACTTCCCACTGTATATCCCGCACTCTCCAGATTTTGTGGTCGATTTTCTGGTTCACCATTTTTTCCCCAGCACTGCTTGTCCCTCGCTGCTTCTCTGCAGATTCACGAAGCTGATCCTGTGGGAGAGTGATTCACTCGCGTGTGGTTATTCGCGTTCTTCACCTCCTACTCTGAGAGCAGAGAGCAAGGAGGTCACCTCTAATCTGCCATTTTTTCTCTGTGCACCAAAGTTTTTATAAGGTTAAAAATCTTTAACATGTTGAGACTAAAAAAGTTTAAGTCATTTCACTTTTTTGACTAATTTGGCTCAACAGCTAATATTCAGTTAATTCAGTCCAACAGTTAAAATGTTAGTGTATGTCAACAAGGCTAAAGAGCTTCACTAAAACACTACATGTTTTTCTTTCTAGGAGATTATTTCTTTTAATTAATTGAGACAACAAGTTTTATGTATCTTTCTCTTCACAAATGGTAAGTAATGATGTTAAAAATAAACATATTTAGGCCGGGCGCGGTGGCTCACGCCTGTAATCCTAGCTCTCTGGGAGGCCGAGGCGGGCGGATTGTTTGAGCTCAGGAGTTCGAA
>NW_012149141.1:486518-488733 GCF_000956105.1 Propithecus coquereli | reverse complement strand
AAAATGATATTTTTCTAATTCTACCACTTGGTCTCTATCTGGTTTTTTCATATAGCAACATACAAGGAGGGAGATCTTTCCCAGAATGAATAATTCGATAAAAGTAAAAATTTCAAACCCAACATCTGGGAGAGTGGCCAAGTTTGTTTTCATGTCAATGAGTCCTGCTGGGAAGGAGAGGCAGTGGCTTTCCAGGCTTCCAGTCTAGCCATGGTGCTTGGGTTTAGTTCAAAATGTGGTTACTATTAAACAAGGATTTGGCCAAATGAGGCTGAAAATACTCAGTTGAATTCTTCCCTGAATGAAGAGGACAAAGGACAAACCCGGAATGATAAATCTTAATTCCAGGCAAATAACAGATTCTTAAGAAAATCATGTTGAAGCTTTGGGTAAGAGGCTTAGATACACATCCACATCCACATGCACTGAAACAGCTTTCCTCTTGTGTATTCCAGTGACAATGCCTTGCCTGGGAAACTGTGCAAAGTAGGGCTGACATACTGGTTTAAATGGCAGGCTTTTCTCATGTTTAATAATTTGAGACAACAATCACTGCAGTCATTATACATCAAGGACTCTCAGCAATAGCAATGTTATCAAAAGATCCAACTACCCTTGATGTTTGAATTATAGGTACTTTGGCAAGCTGTTAGGGGAAGAATTCTTTGGGCAAAGTATGACCTGAAGAGTTCTGGACAAGAATCCTCACCTATCTGTGGTTTCACTTTCTGCGGTTTTAGTTACTTGTGGTCAACTGCCATCCAAAAATATTAAATGGGAAATTCCAGAAACAAATAATTTATAAGTTTTAAACTGGGTGCCATTTTGAGTAGCACAATGAAATCTCATGCCATGTGCTCTGTCCCAGGGTGTGAATCATCCCTTTGTCCAGCAGATCCATGCTGTGGATGCTACTGGCTTGTGAGTCAGATAGAAAAAACATAGTACATGCATCACCTAATGGCAGGGGTATGTTCTGAGAAATGCATCATTGGCCTATTTTGTCATTGTGTGAACATCACAGAGTATACCCACACAAACCTAGGTGGTATAGCACACTACACACCCAGGCTGTGGTATAGCCTGTTGATCCTAGGCTACAAACCTGTACAGCATGTGGCTGTACTGAACACTATAGGTAATTGTAACACAGTCGTAAATATTTGTGTATCCAA
Organism: Propithecus coquereli; assembly: GCF_000956105.1. Lineage (NCBI taxonomy): Eukaryota > Metazoa > Chordata > Mammalia > Primates > Indriidae > Propithecus > Propithecus coquereli. The sequence continues at coordinate 487,558 of NW_012149141.1, read as the reverse complement.
ACATATCTAAACATAGAAAAGGTACAATAAAAATACAGCATAAAAGATAAAAAGTGATACATCTGTATAGGATACTCACTATGAATGGAGCTTGCAGGACTGGAAGTTGCTCTGGGTGAGTGAGTCAGTGAGTGAGTGGTGAGTGAATGTGAAGGCCTAGGACATTGCTGTACACTGCTGTAGACTACATAAACACTGTACACCTAGGCTATAATAAATTTATTAGTTAAATATTTGTCATTGATATCTACTTTAACTATTGAGAGCATGTGGTCTGCTGGTAACAGCTGTTTTCATTCCTGAAATACAAAACTCAAGCTGAATGAACTCCTGAAGCAAGAAAGCCCTAAGCAATAGGAATTTCTCAGTTCCATTACCCTATGGGACCATCGTCATTTATGCAGTCTGTCCTTGACCTAGAGTCATTGCTGTGCATGGCTGTACATACAGGGTTCAGTACTATCAGCAGATTCAGTCATCCACTGGGGATCTTGGAACATATCTCCCAAGCATAAGGGGGGACTACGGTATATCCTGTCTTGAGTCTAGTAGCTCTTTCCTATTAAACTTCATTTTGAAGTTATTGTGGTTTTTACAAAGAACACATTCTACTTTCTTACATTTGTTTAAAAAAATGTGTGTGTATAAAACTTATATCACTGTCATTCTTTCATTTTACAAAATCTTCCCTAAGGAAGGTTTGTCTCAGTCTGGGCCACATGTAGACCACTGGGATTTCTCTACTTATACTCTGGTACCCTTCTAACTCATTCTCCTCACACATGCTAGGTGATCTTTTTAAATTCCGAAATTATCAAGATTTTGACGTCCTTGTTTCATGTACCTGCCTCCCTCACTCCAACCTTTGGAGTACTTTAATGCAAACCCCTGACATCATCATTTCACATTTATATATTTCATTATGTATATCTAAAAAATATAGATTTTTTTTCACATAATTATAATGTCATTATCCCTCCCACATAATGTCTTTTTACTGTTGGTTTGTTTGAATCAAAAGCCAAACAAGGTCTGAAAAT
>NW_012149141.1:483433-485463 GCF_000956105.1 Propithecus coquereli | reverse complement strand
ACTCATTATACACCAGGGACATTCAAAGTGTTTTACATGATCTAACTTATTTAATGCTCAAAATAACCCTAATGAAGTAGGGTTGTAGACAAAGAAAAAGGCCCCACAAAATTTAGCAACTTGCCCAAGATCAAAAGCTGTGAAGTGGCATCACTTACAGTGGAACTCACGTAGGGATTTTCAGAAATCACACCCTTAATCACCCACCGGACCATCTCTCCAACCACCTTGTTCTGTCAATGACTATGTAATCAAATTTTAACATATGAAACATACTACTTTAAAAGATAGTCAAAAATATGAAAAGAAATAAATCCCACCTCCTTTTTGTTTTTGCTCCCTCTTACCAAAAACAACTTCCCAGGCCCTTCTAATGCAGTTTGAAATGTATTGGGTCTGAAGTGGAGCCCAAGAATATGCATTTTTAACAAGTAACACACAGACTATCATCATGGAAGTTTGGGGAAAATCGAGAAAGACCAAAAAAAGAATTACATGTGTAGGCTCATAGAGCCAGATAGCTCAATGACTGTATATAAGGTACCTCCTAAATAGGGAGTTGAGAACCCTAGGATCTAGTAAAGCATTGTCCTACTCCTGCCTACTCCCTAGTTCCTGCCCAGGTGTTGGCCTCAGGTGGCCTGCCTCAGGAGGTCGCTTAACAACCTGCAGTTTGAATACTTGCTGAGGGCAAGCTCTAGGCTAGGCAAAGGAAATCAAGGGGAAGAAAGGCTCCCAGTATGGAGAGGGAGCTAGACCAATAAGTAGGTGTTATAATGTAGAAATACTGTGATAGAAATTATGGACAAAGTTTAGATCGCTCAAAAGGACTGATCAAGTGACCGTACAGTTTCAAAAGCGAATCATGTTTGTTGAAAAGAGCACCCTGTGATGCGTAGAAAGGTTATCTTTGGAAACAGCCTTGTGACCTTGGACTAGTTGCTTTTCCTCATATTAGCAGTAATAATACTTCCTCAAAGCAGCGGTCCCCAACCTTTTTGGCACCAAGGTCTGGTTTTATGGAAGACAATTTTTCCATGGAAGGGGGCGGGGGCATGTAGCTCAGCGGGTGATGTGAGCCATGGGGAGCGGCTGTAAATGTAGATGAAGCTTTGCTTGCTTGACTGCCACTCACCTCCTGCTGTGTGGCCCCAGGTTCCTAAGTTTCATGGAAGACAGTTTTGGGAAGACAATTTTTTCACGGACTGGGGGGGTGGTTGCAGGGGTGGAGGGTGGGGAGGTGGAGCTCAGGCAGTGATGTGCAGCCCAGTTCCTAACAGGCCAGGGGGTTGCGGATCGCAGTTTTAAAAGATTAAATGTGATGTCTGTAAAGCACTCCCCACAGTTTCTGGCACACAGGGGAAGTGCTCAAAGCAGAACAGCTATTATTATTAGTTGAATGTAATGGAATGTATGTATTCCCTTCTTTGATCAATTTAGTAGTTATGTCAAAAATGGGAATGTGGTTGGTTTGGAAGGACCTTGTTCTTGGCAAATACCTATTGGTCCCCAGTGATCACTGCATTATTTTGTCAGAAGGCTTATTTAATAATGTATACTAGCATTTTGTTTTCCCTTTCAAAAATGAGACATTTGCACATCTCTAATCTCCAGACATATGTTTGCTGGTTGATACAGCCAAGGTACATTAGTCAAGCATTTACATTCCTGATACAATCTTCCCAAGACATCCTCAGAACTTTTGGTTAGTTCATACATAAATAAATGTTCGGTCATTTTGGTTTTTTTGAAGCCACTCCAGTAACTCTTTGTCAGGTGAGATATAGCATTACCATTTTAAAAGATGCTTAAGATCTCAAATTCTAATTGAAGTGAACTCTTTCTTCATATGTAAAAAATAATGAACTTACTGGCTCAAAAAATATAAAAATCAATGAGAAAGATTTAAGGAAGCAATTAATGAGATAATGTCTAGAATGCAGTTTGAGCCCCTGGGAAGAAATGTTTTTATATCACAAAGCATTTTTACCATTATGTTTGTTCATGAGCCATAAATACAACTGAATTCC
>NW_012149141.1:482312-483383 GCF_000956105.1 Propithecus coquereli | reverse complement strand
TCTCTCTTTCTCTCTCAACATAAACAGTATGCAGATCCCATAAATCCCATGTCAAAAACAAGTTCTTGATGTCTCCCCTCAGTGGATTATCTGGGTTTGACAAACCATAGTCTGTGGACCAGATCAGACCCACTGTTTTCATAAATAAAATAGCCTGTGCGAAACACAGCCACACTCATTGCTTTATGTATTGTGCACAACGGTTTTTGTGCGACTATGACGGAGTTGAATAGTTGTGACAGAGACGGCATGGTCGTGAAGCTGAACTTTTCATTACCCTGCTTTTTACAAAAAATTTTTGTGACTCTGGATGAGATGATAATATATCATTAGTATTGTCATTGTTATTAAACATTATTTTTATCTTATACTGTACACTTCAGATTTCCAAAGCACCTTCAGGAACATTTCATTTGAACCATGTCTTAAGATAGTATCTGCAGAAAAATTGCTCCAGAAATGGAAAGGCCTTATGCAAACAGACATTGTCATCTGCTTTCCATTAATATATAAAGTTGCAAATGAAGAAGCTGAAGCTGAAATTGCTGCTTCACATGACAAGGCAACATCAAAGTAGAGCTCAAGTCTCCTTACTTCTGCCCCAGCCATCGTTTCATTATGTCAGGATTCCCAAACTATGTCCCAATGAGCTATTAATGGTTGTAAGAAAGGGAGAGAGAGAGAAAAGCCTTCCATAATCAAAAAGTATTTTTCCCCTTGAAACTTACTATAAATATTAATGGATTCAGGGTTCAGAGAAATTCTGCAATGAAGAAACCCATTGTAATTATTTTCCTTAGCTTTTTCCAATATTATTTTAGCATAGACAAACTCCTTTTCCCCCTCCCACACCAAATCCATGTCTTAACATCCATGGAACAGTGTCTCGTAGGACACCAGTTTGGGAAACCTTGCTATATATACCCCAGTGCCTCAGAAAAAGAGTTGACATTTGGACTTTTGACTTTTTCCTTTATTTCCCCAGAGCATGGCTTTTCTGTTGTCCCCTCCAATGTACTATTTTTTATTAAAATATGTAGATTTTCCACAACATGCAAGTGTGTCCCTTTT
>NW_012149141.1:469467-471772 GCF_000956105.1 Propithecus coquereli | reverse complement strand
TGAGAGCATTTAAAAAATATAGATTCTTATTCCCGAATTACTACCCACTATCCCTAACCTCTTTATCAGTAAGTCTGAAGTGGGACAGGGGGACTCTAGTGTTCAAAAGCTCTTCAGCTGATTCTACTGAGCTTCTGGATTGGACCCATAGGTGAGAGTCTGAGTGATTACCAGCTTAGGTGGGAGGAAAATCATTTCTCCAGCACATGTGCTTTCAAGGAGAGTTTTAATGTGATTCTGCTAAGCACCTTCCCCTGGAGAGTTAAAGCCTTGGTGCTTTGTTATAGCTGTAGAGAGACCCCGTAGATATTAGAAGTGGGAAGGATGTTTCCAGCAGGCAGGCCTGCTTGCCTGGGTGGCATTGGAGGTTAGAGGCAGGAGGAAATGAGACCACATTTGTGTGGTTCACAAACCCTGTCTGCAAAACTCACTTAGCTTTGCCGTTAAGCAGTAGGACCCCGGGCTCCCTTTCATTGCCTGTATCCGATACAATGGAACTTGAAGCTTCCAAGAGTAGATGAAAGATGAGACCACCTGGCTTATTGCAACTTATCCTTGATTACTTAAAATAGAATTCCAGCAAAGGATCTAATCTTTTGCACGGTCTTTGCCCCCACTGCTGCTCTCACATATTCTGGCCCTAGTGTAGACCGTATTTAAAGATAGCTTTCAAATATGACTTTAGGTTTCCAGACTCCCCAGAGTCCTCAGTGGTGCTGTCTTTGGCACATTATCTGGGTCATCAAAGTGCTTGAGCTCATTCATAATTTATAAGCAAAGGTGCTTTCATACTGCCTTCCAAATCACCAGAGGTGGACGGATTTCAGCAGAGGCTGTCTGCAGGCAGTGCCTCCTGCCTTCACACAGGTTAGGGTGAAGAAATGATGTTCTGATACATGTTCATTGTGGTTTATTGATCCTATTAACATTATCTCTTAGGAAAATCAATGTTTCAGTCTTGCAGGAGATGTTTAAATAAAGTGGTAAAAAATAAATCAAGGCCAATTGTTTCCTGATGGAAAAATGAGAGGCGAATTAAGGCAATTTGTGATCGGCAGCAGAGGGGTATTTCTAAGCTCGTGAAGATTCAGAAGGATTGAAAACTGGGCCTCTGTTTGGGAACTCATTGGTGCTGGCTGTTCAGCTTTCTTGGAGGACATCCTTATCCCAAGTGTTTAATTTCTTAGTTGTTAATGGTGTTGTTTAGACTTTGTGCTTTGATCTGCTTGAAACTAACATTGTCTACTCAATTTTAATATCAGTTTTATCTTATCAAATAAAGCTCTGTCCCAACTGACCTAACTAATGAATGGAGATACTACTAATCATAATAAAGATAATAATGCTAAATTATTACTGGAATCTCCTCCATGTCTACTTATGTATTCAGCAATATATTTTTTTGAATACCTACCTTGTATCTGGTACTTTTATAGACCCTGGGATAAAATGGTCTCCAAGACAGACACATTTTCTGTCTTCACGGAACTTACCAATTAGGTGGGGAACAGACAGTAAATAAACACATATAATATGACATCAAATAATGATGAATGCCGTGAAGAAAAGAATAAAGCAGAGTAAAAGGACAGCAAGCGAATGTTGCAGTTTATGCTAGAGGTCAGAGAAAGTCTCTCAGATGGTTTTTAAGCAGAGATCTGGATCAAGTGAAGGGAAGAGCCACTTCTATGGCAGAAAGCGTTTATGACGTTCCCAGTAATGATCTCACTTGGGAGGCTGCCAGGCATACTGGAAGAAACCTGGGCTTTAGGAGCAGGAATGCCGCGGATCTGATCCTGGCTGCGTTTCTGATTAGTTACGTGACTTGGGGAAGTTATTTACTCTCTTTGTGTAATCTTATTTCTCCAGGAGGAAAAAGGAAATACAGTCATGTGTCACGTAACAGCAGGAATATGTTCTAAGAAATGTGTCGTTAGGTGATTTTTGTCATGGTACAAACATAATAGAGTGTGCTTACACAAACCTGGGTGGTATAGTCTCCTACTCAGCTAGGCTGTGTGGTATAGCCTATTGCTCCTAGGCTAAATACCTGCATAGCATGTTACTAAACACTATAGCAATTGTAACACAATGGTATTTGTGTATCTAAATATATCTAAACATAGAAAAGGTACAATAAAAATATGATATAAAAAATAAAATACGGTACAATTGTATAGGGTACTTACCATGAGCGGAGCTTGCAGGACTGGAAGTTGCTCTGGGTGAGTCGGTGAGTGAGTGGTAAGTGAATATGAAGGCCTAGGACATCACCGTACACTCCTGTAGGCTTTATAAACACTGA
>NW_012149141.1:468893-469417 GCF_000956105.1 Propithecus coquereli | reverse complement strand
CTCTCTCCTTGGCTCTCGGACAGCCACTTCTCCCTGTGTCTTCACATGGTCTTTCCTCTGTTTGTGCACATCCCTGGTGTCTCTTCACGGGTCCAAATTTCCTCCTCTTGTGAGGACACCAGTCAGATTGGATTAGGCACCACCTGAAGGGCCTCATTTTAACTTAATCACCTCTTTAAAGGCCCTGTTTCCAAATACAGTGATTTTCTGAGGTACTAGGAGTGAGGGCTTCAACATATGAATTTTGGGGGACACAATTCAACCCATATCAGGAGACAAAATGTTTTGGGGGCAGTGGGCACAAAGCGATAAATGATGACTGGGGCCAGGGCAGTCAGGAAAGGCTACTTGGATATAGGTAGCATTTGAGCTGAGCCTCAAAACAGGAATTAGATTTGGATTGCATAGGTAAAAATTCAAGCAAAGGGCATGATCAACAGTCTGAAGCATTATTTTAATAATTTGTCCAAAAAGTTAATCAGAAAACTTGGAAAAGAAAAAGAAAAAATCTCTCAAATGCAATA
>NW_012149141.1:463422-465002 GCF_000956105.1 Propithecus coquereli | reverse complement strand
TTTACTTTTTAAACTTTTTTGTTAAAAACTAAGAAACAAACACATTAGCCTAGGCCTACACAGGGTCAAGATCATCAGTCTCACTGTCTTCCATCTCCACTTTTTGTCCCATTGGAAAGTCTTCAGAGGCAATAACATGCATGGAGCTGTCATCTCCTGTGATGACAATACCTTCTTCTGGAACACCTCCTGAAGGACCTGCCCAAGGCTGTTTTACAGTTAACATTTTTTTTAACAAGTAGAAGGAGGACATGCTAAAATCATGATAAAAATATAGTATAGTAAATACATAAACTAGTAGCATAGTAATTTATTATCATTATCAATTATTATGTACTGTATATAGTTGTATATGCTAGACTTTCATACAACTGCAGCACAGTAGGTTTGTTTACGCCAGCATCATCACAAACAAGTGAGTAATGCATTGTGCTACAACTTTATGGCAGCTATGATGTCACTAGGCGATAGGAATATTTCAGCTCCATTATAATCTCATGGGACCACAGTTGTATACTCGGTCTATCTTTGACCAAAATATTGTTGTGCATTACATGACTGTATTCTCATGCCCCTTATAGGATGTTTTTGAGACTTGAGTGAAAGTTTAATGTTTCAAACACTAAAATATAGGAGGCCTGTGGCAAATGCTAGCTCCCTTCTGCAATGCTAAAGATACAGGAAGATAGGTTGGCAGATACTTGAATAAGCACATGTCTTTAGAAGGGCTACTATGCCTTCAGTCAGTCAGCGTGTGTGAGAGCACCTACCGTGTGCTGGGCACTGGGCAGCCTACAAGGCAGGCACAGTGTGATGTCTGATCCTGTGCAACTCTTTGGTAGAATATGACCTATTATAGCTTAGAATTTTGGGAATACAAACCCTGGATTGGTACTGTGTGGGTGCAAATCCCCAGTCTTTCTACTTAGTAGCTGTTTGATCTTGACAAATTTATCTTCTTTATGCCTCTATTTTCTCATCTGTAAAATGGGATAATACCTACCTCATAAGCTTTGTTAAGATAATAAAATGAGTTACTACCTGAAAAACATTTAGAACAAGATCTTGCACACAATGAGTACTAGAAAAGTATTTCAAGATTAAAAATAAATGAAATTCCATGTGAAAGGTACTGTTCTGTAGAGGAAGTGTGCCAATCTTCCAGCTTGTGTCAGGCGCTGTTGGGTGCTCTACCTGTATCATCTCATTTAATCATCTCAAAAGTTTATTTTATAGATGAAGAAACTGAAACTCAAAAACGTTAAACATTTTGCCCCATAATAACATACATGGTTAGTGGAGAAACTTGAATTTTAAACTAAGTTTGCTCCTGAAGCCTTCACTTGTTCCATATTTCCCCTAAAAGTGTTACTGAAGGCTACAGAGGTGAGCGAGACAGGGTCCCTGTCCTGAGAGGGTATAAAGTGGGAAGGCAGAGCTACTAAAGGGTTAAATGACCTGCATGAGATTTCATAGCTCACAATGAATCGAAATTCAAAGACTCCAACTCTAAGTCCAAATGCTTCTCTATATAAAAAGAGCAAAATAATCCCTGATGTGTTAGGGTGACGATAAAACAT
>NW_012149141.1:417262-462637 GCF_000956105.1 Propithecus coquereli | reverse complement strand
ACCCTAATGTGTGTGTTTGCATTCATGCAATAGTTTTTTAGTTTGTTTCTAACCAGAGGTCTTCCTGACCTTGGCGGCATTAGAAAGATTGCTTTCACATGGGTGAATGATCTGTGTGATTTCTCCTGTGTATTAGGCAAGAACAGGTTTGTCTCCTCACCAACATGGTGCCATTCCTCTTTAACATCTTGTGTATTTGTGTCAACAAAATTAATTATGACCTCTTTGGAAGAAAAAGTAAAACATAAAGCAACTTTTATTCACGCCTAAGCTTCTAGGTGTTTTCCTTGCAGTAAGAAGCTCAGGGGAGAGGTTACCATTTGATAATTCATATAGTTTTTCCCTGACTCAGTCATTTTTTACTATGCTATTAGGTCTTCAAGTGCTGCTTCTGTAGCTATTTAGTTATTGCTTACCTGTGAGAGTTGGACTGTTCTTGTGCAATAGGAATTTAGAAGGATTCTTATCTGAACTGGTAAATATCGTTTAGGTAGACTCTTATTATAACTTGGAAGAAGCTGTTTTGAGAAGTAAAATTGAAGGTGAGGGAACCAGCAAAACTTGAAATTATCAACCAAACCACAATTGCTTGATGATTTCACTTCCTTTTAATTAATTTCTCATTTCTTACAGTTCATACTCTTGAGCCCAGCATTGAGATCCCTGAGTGTACAATCTGAGAAATACCACGTTTGAGGACTATTTCTCTTTATTACTCAGCTAAACCTGCACCTGAATTGCTCACTTCTTCATCCCCTGATACATTCGTAACAATCTCCTACCTTTTCAATTTTCTTCCTGCATTCCCAGAACATCTAATGCTTTTCCTTCTATCTCTATATATAAAGTTCTTTTCATTCTTCAAGGGTCACTCCAGATATTTTTGTTAATTCTCTCCATTTATCCATCCTTCAGAAGAAGTATTCATGATACAGACCATTCATTCTGAGCGGGGGCAATATTATTCTCAAGGGAGCAAAATTTGCTTTGGATGTGGGAACAGGGAACTCATACTTATTTTACATGTAAAGGACAGGTACACATGCAATGCATAAACCATAGATACAGTAGAGTATCCATGGGGGATTGGTTCTATGCCCCCCTGCAGATACCAAAATTTGCAGATACTCAAATCCCTCATATAAAATGGTGTAATAACTGCATATAACCTACACACATCCTCCCATATACTTTAAATCACCTCTAGATTACTTATAATACTTAACACAATGTAAACGCTACATGAATAGTTACTATACTGTATGGGGAATGATGACAAGAAAAAAAGTCTAAACATTTTCAGTATAGGCACAGTTTTTGTATTCAAATATTTTTGATCCATGATTGATTGAATCCATGGTTGCAGAAACCATGGATCCAGAGGGCTGACTGTATATCTGTCTATTAAAATTTTATAGGGGAGGCAATTAGGAAATAAATATCTAAAAAGGCTCTTTACGGGGACAATAAGGAGAAAACATTATTGAGAAACACTGATATAGACTGCTTCTTGGGTTTCTTTGTTTCCAGGAAGAGGACTCATCTCTCTGCAAGCTTAGTGTCCTGAGGTAAATAAAACAAGGGAAGCAGATGAAAGATAATGCTGGCCACACTATGGAAATCAGGCAGTGCCCCATCCCACAATCTCCCCACCGTGGCAGAAAGAAGTGTTTTTGATGTTTTATTATCCAGGGGCTTTGTCTGCCCCTGTTTCATACTTTTCTGATTTACAAAACCATCAGCAAGTTTGTCATTGTGTTTAAAGATTCTAAGTTACAAAATTTTATGTGTTTATATGCCTGGACCTGTCAGACAAAATTAAAAAACAGAACTGTCCCATAGCAATTATGGGGAGTATCTGAAGGAATAACCAGAAATAATAGAAAAATTGTTGTGTAAATGTCCAAGCCACAAGGAGAAATGGGAGAGACCCTGTTCGGCTACCAAGAGTCACTCCTTCCCCCGCTATTCCTGACCCACCTCCCTTAATGATGGAAAAGATGAAATACTTTCCCAGACACTCTTTCAGTCAGGAGTGGGCATGTGCAAGTTGCTGGTGATAAAGGATGGTAGTTCTGGGAAGGTGTTAGCTTTCTTACTAAAAAAGGCAACTGCACTTGTCTCTTTTCCTTTTCTTTCTGCTTTTGAATGCAAATACCAGGATCTGGCAGCCACTTTGCAAACATGAGGCAGCAAACCCACGGATAAAAACCCAGCATGCTCTAGGTGGCAGAGCAAGTCTGCAAAGACATCGTTGAATAGCTAAACCAGTGCCAGGGGCTGCCCATCTGTTCCATGGCATAATGCATGTCTGTACTGCTTGAGCCACTCTTAGTTGAGTTTGCTATTACTGGAAGCTATTAAATGAATGCATTCCTAACTGATATAAGAGATAATGTCAGCAGATGAGGAAGGAGAGATGCCAACATTTTTTTGCTCTGCCTTGTATTTCTAAGTGAACATTTATCCTCCAGGTGATTTCGATAACATCAGGCCTCTGCAACCTTAGCTCATTAATATTCCTTGACAAGGAGCATATCCCACCTTGTTTGTAGTCCTTTTGTGTCTTACATTTCAAAGTAGATTGGAAGCTCTTGGAAAGTGAAAAGCAAAGGATGTACATATAGTTTCTGATCCTCTCTCCCATTGATAATGCCCTTGACTATGTTCAGCATATGTGGAATCTGGGTGTCCTCAAGCCTCTGAGGTTACTACCCTATCAGCCCTGGTCTAGTCCGGTAGGAAGAGGTACAAACTCTCCCTCCTCCTTCCCCTCCCCCACATTCCATGCTCACCTCTCAACTAAACAAAACCTCAGAAAGATGATTCAGCAGAGAACTCAGACAAACATTTGCCAGATCATACAGTTTAACTCTTTCTAATCTCAATTCAACCCCTGGCCAGTTCAGCAACATTTTGCCTTTGCATAATAAAAAGTCCTACTGAAGGGCTGATTTTCTCTCACCTTCCACGAAGAGCAATGTATTATACTACCACTAACAGAAAAATTGCTGGCAGCTTTAAAACAGTATTTTGTTCCCACTTGTGTAAATAAATATTTTGGAATTATTGAGATTTAGCTTCAGTTACAAGGCCTTAAATACATATTAACAAATATATCTTTATTATTAATATAATTTATTTAATGGGTTCACAGGTGAGGAGATTGGGAAGACATTTAGATCATCTTTTTTGTCACAAAAAATTTAGAAACTAAGCAAATAAGAAAGAAAATAAAAATTAATTCTGACAGTACTACCTAGAGATAATGTTTGGGTGCGAAATTGTGTTTTTTGCATATATATATATATGAATATGTGTGTATATATATGATTTCAATTTAATAACCACATTTTTATTTAATTGTTGTTAACATTTTCCTATTTCATTAAATATTCTGTGACAACACCCTTTTCAATGATGACATAAGATTTTGTTATATGGAAACATAATTTATGTAAAAAACTCAATTGTTAGACCTTAAATTTTCTCCTCTTTTCGTTGACATAAATATTGCTACAAGGAATGCTTTTGTAGCTAAATCTTTGGGCATGTTTTAGAGTCATTTTAAATAAATTTTCTAGGCTTTCATAGCAAACTGAAATCTGGAATGAATCAGAATAAAGTATTTTATTCTGTACGTAACTCCCATATCAAGTAAATGTTATTCTATCCAAGGTTGTGCCACTATTTACTGAGACCATCAATCCAATTTGTTCCAGATGTCAATATTGCTATGTTCTTGAGTTTCTGAACTTTAGGTAAAACCAGTTTTTGTTCAGTAAGCTTTAGTGATCGCTTAGCATGTCACCAGCCGAGAGTCCATGTCACCAAATGACAAAGTGGCTAGGTTTCTGGTAAGGTTTCCTGATTTGGTACATTTAAATTATAGGAACTTCATTTTCCAGGTAGTTTGACCATCAAGATTATCAGGGTATGAATAGATGCATTCCTGTGTTGGTGTTGTTTTATGTCTATTAGGCTGTAATGGGTTTTTTATCATTGGTTTATAACTCATTTCATATTCATCAAGTTATTAATGGGAGTGAGAATGCTGGATTTGGCAGCAAAACAGTGATAATGTTACATGTAGCAGATCCAAAGAGTTAAAGTCTTAGTTAAGATAATTTTTGTAAATAATCCTACTGGTTTTGTTTAATCTAGAACTCAAAATCATATTTATGTTTTTAGTTTTTCTGTATAACTGTAATAAAAATTCATTGCAATTGTGGAAAAATGGAAAATGCAGAAAAAATACAAGGCAGAAAATAAAAATGAAACACAATCCCAAGTCCCAAGGAGGTAACTGATAATACAGTAAATTTCCTTGAAGTCATTCTTCTGTGTCTACTTAAAGCATACGTGCTCCTTTACTTGTCATTATATTGTAACCACTGCTCCGTTTCATTAAAAATTGTTCAAAAACATCATCGTAATAGCTGTGAATATCCCAGTGATAAACATCCCAAAATTTGATGAATTTTTCTATTGAAAGATGTTTAGACTTTTTAAAAATAATATTTCACTACCAAAAATAATTCTGAAATGAACATCATTGAACTTCTTTGTTAAAATATTGAACTAATTTCATAGGATAGATTCCCTAAAGTGAAATTACTGGATCAGGGAATATGAACTTTTATTAGGTTCTTGTAATATATAGCCAAATTGCTTTCTAGGAAGACGTAATTCACACTGACATCACTAGGATAAGAGAGTGCCTGTCTCGCCATACTCATGTCAACTTGTTTTTTTAAAAAATTTTGACTAATTTAATAAGCAAAACATTTTTATTAGCCTTGCTAATAAGGAGTTCCATAGGTTTATTGATTATTTGTGTTTCTTCTGTGAAATATAAATTTATGTGCTTCTGAGAAGAGGAAAATTGGCTGTAATAGTCACAGGGGAGGGGAGAGTACTGAAAAACTGCTTACTTGAGGATCTTTGAAGTTAACTTTAGCATAAATTATGCACATACTCTACTACATAAACAAGTCTAATACTATTCATTCCAGATGGATAAAAAAAATCTAAATATTAAGAAATAAAACCAAACAGTTCTGAGGGAAAATATGGATAATTTTTTCAATAAATCTTGAAAAGGAGAACACCTTAGTAATCAAAACTCAGAAGCTATAAAGAAAGAAGTGGGGAAATTTGGCTACAGATTCAAGATTGTATCACAAGTGAAAATATATCCCTGATTGTACAGACCATGTTATCATGATTTTTGCAGAATCCAAATGTAAATGTTTTCTTGCCACAGCTGACTGTGAATATGTACACTTAGCAACCAGGCTGCAATGGCAGTGAGGGCTTCCCAGAACCTCTGCTCTTGCTCTGTGAAGTTCTCATGGGCCAAACTCTTTTTATCTTGATGCTCTGCATGCATGGCCTCTGCTATGGTCTGGTATCACCCCAAATTAATATGTTGAAATCCTAACTCTTGGGATAATGATGTTGGGAGATAGGGTCTTTGATGAGGTGATTATGTCATGAGAGTGGAGCCCTCAGGAATGGGATTAGTGCCCTTATAAAATAGGCCCAAGGGAAGTCATTTGCTCCTTCCAGCAGATGAGGATGCAGCAAGAAGGCACCATCAATGAGGAAGAGGCCCCCACCAGATACCGAATTTGCTAGCATCTTAATCTTGAACTTCTTGGCTTCCAGAACTTTAAGAAATAAATGTTTGTTGTTTATAAGCCACCCAGTCTATGGCATTTTGTTATAGCAGCCTGAGAAGACTAAGCCTCCATTTTCAAGGTCAACCAATGCATGGCTTGAGGTGGTGACTTCGGGCAAGCCACCTCATCCATATTCCAGAAGCAAGAAGGAAGGGCGACAGGCAAGAAGGGGACAAAGGGCATGCTCTGGCTGCTTTTATGGAAAATTCCAGAATGATGCCCCATGAAATTTCCTTATGTATATTATTGGACAGAAGTTACACACCAGGCCACACCCAGCTATGAATTCATCTAGAATGCATGGGTCCTTTCCCTTGGAAGAACAATAATATGGGTAGTAAGAAGATAATTAGCAGTCTCTGTCACCCTTCCTATGTGTAATAAGCAATGCTTTTGTTGGTATCCATGCCTTTGTATTTCCTGGTAGGTAGGACTAAGGTACTTTATGATCTCTAAATTTCACCAATGTTATAGCCAATTCTACCTATGGCAAGCAGAATTATAAATTATAATTTATTTCATCTAATATTTTAGAGATAATAGAAGAAAATTTAAACTGTCATGAACTTTGCTTCTTGCATCTCTTCTGTTTCCAGTTTTCAAGCAGAAAACTACTGATAATTGAGAAAAATACCTCTGGGTGTCCCATGTCCACATTTGCTTCCGTATAGCACTATGTGTCATAGCAACGTGTCCTCCAAACACATGCACGGTCTTCCAGGGGGCCCTGATGCAGAGCCATTCACGCCCCTCCACCCAAATAGAATTCTTCCTGGTCAAGTTGTGAGAACTAAGATAAGGAACTACAAAAAATTCACTGCAATTCAGTGATTTTTTTCCTGAAAAAATTGGTGAGCAATTCTCTCCAAATTCTTGTAAGGCTCCTGGAACAAATTTCTCGCAAGACCCCAGGAACAGCTTTTTCAGCTGTATGTTCACAGACTGGTTTGATTATTACTGTCATTCCTGATGGTCTTAATTTCATTATCATTACTTACCATTCATCAAAACGCAGCCATGCTAAATGAGGGCTTTGCCAGTTGACCCAACAACAGCTTGTGTTAATACCTCCTCCCATCATTTGTCACCTTGATGGGCTTAAGAAACAACTCGTGTGCTCACAAGGACCCAAAGTCATGGTTGCAGTTATGGATTGGTTCATTCAATCCCTTATACAATTCTTCCCCAGGGGAATTGAATAGTGTGTGGCCTTAGGCCTTTTGCTTTCATGTGTAGGGGTCCAAATCGGCCTCCAAATTATTAATTAGGGAAAATATGACTAAAATTTATGTTGTAAAATATTTTTTTCCTCTTAAGCTTTTTCTAACAACATAGCCTTTCCTCTTCTGACCAAATGGAAAAAAAAATCATCTTGAGTTTTGGTTTGGTTTGGTTTTGCCCTTTTCAGATCATCCTGTAATAATATTAGATGAAATTAAAAAAAATACCAAATTCTGAAAACACTACTTGAGATGCCCTCATGATTGCATTTTGAGCTCACTGATCTTAGTGTCTCCTAGATGCTAGACTGCATGAAACCCCAAATGTGTATGGGGAACAGGGACCTTCATTACAACTTTGGAAAAAAAAAGTTAAGACATTTAATTTTCAGGCAGAATGCTGAACCATTCATATTACAACACCACAATGATGTCTTTCATCATTTAGTTCTCCTTATGGATTATATCAGTCTATTTTCACTCACTAATGTATTGATATTATTTGGCTCTTCTTGTAAATGACACTAATCTAAGTGCCTAGTCATGGATAAGATTTCTCCCTTGTAAGTGAAGTTCTACTATGTTATAAATTGCTAATGACTCTCCAAACTCCACTGGTTCACAGGAGAAATAATTTAATGAAGACTCAGATTACTTTGTGTAGCTTCGTTAATGTAAATGAGTAAGTGTATTGATTTTTCACAGCTTAAAAATCTTTTTATTCATCTTGTGCAAGAAAGTCTGTTAAGGAGTTATTAATGACATAATAATTGCTTTAAGATCTATAACCTAATTAAAAAAGTAAATTCTTTATTACATCTTTATTTTAATTAGATGTACAGAAAGACAATAATTTTTACAAGAAACCCTGTATAAAATAAAATTACCTCATTTAGAAATGCTTCAGAGAACCTGCAGTGGTACTACTCTGAGGCTGTTGAGAACAAAAACCAGAGTGATTCTACTTCCAGTCAAAATTGAGATGCCATTTGATTGAAATTAATAATGTTAAATAGACTATTTTACAAGTTTGGTGAAGTACATTTCACCTCTACCTGGAAACATCTGCTTCTACTTAAAAAATTTGTTTTTTTTAAGAGACAGGATCTCTCCCTGTTGCCCAGGCTGGAGTGCAGTGGCTCCATCATAGCTCACTGCAGCCTCAAACTCCTGGGCTCAAGCAATCCTTCCGCCTCAGCCCCCCAGGCAGCTAGGACTATAGGTGCAAGCTACCATGCCTGGCTGATTTTTAATTTTTTTGTAGAGATGGGGTCTCACTATGCTGTCCAGGCTTGTCTTGAACTCCTGGCCTCAAGTGACCCTTCCACCTTGGCCTCCCAAAGCACTGAGATTATAGGCATGAGCCACTGTGCCTGGGCCTAAAAAAATTTTTTTTATTTTTTTAAAGTAAGGATATTTTTTAAAGTTTAAAAAGCTCGATGGAAGACAAGAAGGACAATGAGCTTATTGTCATGGAAATTACTTTATATCAACTTGAGTTAATTTGCTTTTGCAGTTGTACTTTGCTCTGTTTCTTCAGTTTGCAAGATAATGCTTTTTAACAATTTGTCCTACATTGTGTATATCACAAAACCAAAACCAAAATCAATAACAACTTTCCATCTATCCTGTCTTTCTTTTCTACCTGTTTTTCTGTCTTTAATTGGTATGCATGATTAACTGAGGCAATGAGTGCTTCCTAGTGGAGTATGGTCTTTTACTTGAAGGATGGTGGGTGAGTTAACATTTGAGTGTGGACCTTATGCTAGGATCTGTGTTGGGACATTTCACACTTTTTTTAATCTTCACAGCAACCCAAACCAGCAAAGTATGAGTTCCATCTTATAGAGAAAGGAACTGAAAGTTAGCAAACTGCCACAGCATTTTGATAACCTAAACCAAGGATCAGAGAACTACAACCGGTGGGGCATATCCCACTTGCCACTGGATTTTTTAAATAAAGTTTTATTGGAACACAGACACACACATTTGTTAGATGTCTATGGCTGCTTTCGCACTGCAATGGTAGGGTTGAGTAGTGCAGTGAGAGACACCCTGACCTTCAGGACCTAAAATACTTACCTTCAGAGAAAAGGTTGCAGACCCCTGGTGTGAATCAAGAAACCCAGAACTGCTTACTCAGTTGGACCTCCTCTCATTCATTTCTGATTCCATGTTTTGTTTAAAATTATCCATCCCCCTTTTCTAGCATTTTCTTCAGACTTCATCTATTTCTTTTCTCCTTCGTATATTTTGACACTCTTGATATAAAGGCCTTTTTCCATTGAGCAGCATCTCATCTCTTTTCTTAATAGGCTGAAATACCGTCTCTCTGGCCGATTTCTCTCTTAGCTGTCATTATTTATTTAACTCTAATCATGTTATTTCATTCAATACAGCATTTTGGACCTCAGCTAGTAAAGGATTATTATAGCAAAGTATTACTTTATCTTGCTCCTCTCGTTACCTGAATTTTTTCTCTTTAATTTTCCCACAGAACATTGGTTGTCTGACTCCTGGGGAAAGAGTCATAGGCATTTACAATTTAGAAAGTCCACCATTACGACATAATAAAAACCAAATCAAAGGGGCACCAGGCCCAGTCAGAAATCCTGTACTTTCTTGCATGTAGGGAAAAGAGAGAGCAATAGGGTAGAGAGAGGTATTCCTGCCCTAAAACATATTAGCCAATGGATAGTATGATGCCAAATAGACACTCTTTGTTCATAGTCCCTGCTTATAATATAGCAAAAATTGCCCAGCTCCATATTTACCTCCAGTAAGGTCAGTTGTGTAGACCAATTTATTCTCCAAAAGAAGGGGCCCGATCAGCCCTCCATGAATAGACCCTGAGGGGTTTGTGTCTGAGACAAAGACCAGAGAAATTCTAATTAGTCAAAATGGGGTTAAAGTAGTGAAAGTTGGAAACAATCTAAAATGTTCAAGAACAGGAAATTAAAAATAGAATATCCACACTACAGAATACTATGCAGTACCAGTGATACTGCAGAAGAAAATTCATGACAGAGAAACATATCAGGTTCTTAAGTGTGTATGTCTAACTTTGTTAATAATTTAAATTTTAATATATACATTAAATATGTATAGAGAAAAGCATTGGACAATACATACCAATGTATTGTCAATACATATACCTATAATCCCACCTATAATATTAATACAGTATTCACCGTGGTTACATTTGGGTGCTGGGGTTATGACTGACTTTATTGGTTTTTTTATGTTTTTCTATATTTTTCCAATAATTATGTATTACTTTAATCATAAAATGTTTCTTTTTATGAAATAAAAAGAATACAACTAGGAGCACTGTGGGTAAGCAGAAGGGAAATGGGATGTTTTCTCTCCTAAGTGAATTTGAAGAGTTTTAGTAAACTTGTGGGGTGTCTACCCTTGGGGTTGGAAACCATTTTAGAAGCAGATTGCCTAAACTAGATGTGTTAAGAGAAGAGGTTCTAGTTGTTTCCTTTTGAGAGTCAAAGAAGCTAAAATAAGCATATACTGTTACTAGTCACTGGAGTACTTACTTTGAAGGTCTTTGGGGTTCCCAAGATCATTTGCAGACCCTGTTCTTTCTTCTTTTCAAGACTTGGTTAAAGCTATTCCCTCAATCACGATGGTCTTGCTCACTGCTGTCTTCTTGGACCAGCTAACAAGTTGCCTCTTCCCTGTATCACCCATAACCTTTTCCACTACTCCCGCTTCCCACTAATCAGTGCTCCTTTCCTGGACACATAACATTTCTATAACCCTTGTTGGGTTGGACTATATTTCTCTCTTTCTCTCTTTCTCTTTTCCCTACTGTATTGAAAGCAAGTGAAGTTTAAATCATATTTCCAATGCTTAGAATATTTGTATTGCCTTTATAGCCAAGTAGCTCGGCTCAGCAAAATTTGATTTCCATTGGCCTTCTAGCTCAGTTCTTACATATGTCTCACCTTCTTCCTCCTCAGTCAGAGTTCTTAGTTGTGATCCAGATGCACGGCTGGGAGGGGAAGCGTGGTGGGCCAAGAACTCCATTTATGCCTCTGTCACATTTTCATAATTTTAAAGTAATGTATTGATGCAACATTTGTGAAGACTACAATGAAAAGTTGCTAGAGAAAACAACAGGAGCTATGCAATTGAAACATTAGTCTTTGTAAGACAAAGGTAATCAAATGATGGTGCCGTTGTAGAGGTGTCCTCCTGCACAAAGGGGACAATTGGCATGCCCCACCCCATGCCCACTCCCACTCCTCCTGGCTGTTTTGAGGGGCTTCCGCCCATCCCTACATGAGTAGGCCCTCCCAAAAGTTACCCCACCTGATCCTATTATTAATACCTACTTTCCTATCTGCTGATCTGACAAACTTGTACAATTTCCGATTTGAGGATTTCGTTGGTATGCTCCTTGTGACTTAGTAAAAAATGTAGTCTCTCTCTCTAGGGAATAAATTTTAACACACAGCTATGAAACCAAAATTATCTATATTTCTCAACTCTTCTATATCCTTACTTTTTTGGTCTGCTTGATCTGCTAAAGATTGAACAAAGCATGTTAAAAAGCTCCAGTAACTTTTATGGTAAATGAAGTATTTAAACTAAACATGGCCTTTATTCAAGAAGGAATGAGAGGAAAAGGATGGGATGGGGCCCTTTGGATACCTCATTAATCCTACAACACAGAAGCGCTGGCTCCCTTTTCTGCTCACACATAATCTCCTCACAGGTGTTAAGGTGTATGGTAAGATGATGGAAGAGGAGAGAGAAGGATGGGGAGGGGAGAAATCCCCAGTGAAGAAAGTCAATATTGACCCGTTTGTAGAATACCTGCTATTCTTGGGCTTTTCAAAGTAAAGCTAATATCTTATGCCTAATCAGCACTAAAAGAAAAATATTAGTTTCTAGACTGTTAGTCAGCCAGGCTGATGCTGTATTAGATTGTTATGATTTTTTGCTCTCTGATGAGGTAATATTATCCACTAGATTTGTTTTCTATCCCCGACTATATACCAACCTGGATCTCATATCCCAAATTGAAGTGAAATCAGAACAGAAGCCCAATAAAAAATCAGATAGCTGTCTTGAGAGGTGCTACATACTCTGTCTCTTTTTCCATAAGTCCTTTTTGTTTAATTTGCATGAGTATTTTGGGAGAACAGGCAGGAGTATTCTAGTATTCTCTTCATAGAGAGTAAGAGAGTACATTTCCATGGTGGGTCCAAATATTTTACCGTTGGGAAAGGGAGGAGGAAAATTTATAAATTTGTGGTATCTTGCAAACAAATATCCTTTGTGAGGCATGCATACTTTTTAATTATCTTGTGTTTGTTTGGAACCTCAAATCAATGTAATTTTTGTAGACAGTTAAATTAGGATAATAATGAATACTTCTAAAGTGTTTGCTATATTATATGTGTATAATGGACTTTTTGAGGCATTTTACATATATCAATATACTTAAGAAGTCTATTATTACTGCTGTTTTACTAACAAGGGAACAGAGACACAGAAAGACTCATCTAAGGTTAAATAGCTAGAATGTGACAGAGCCAGGATTTGAATCCAGGCAGTTTGTGGTTGACCATTAGGTTATACCATTTTTTAAATGTGAGGGGAAAGAAACTGTTTCAATGACCGTTAAGGGTGTTCAGGTCTGTATCATCTGCAGGTAAAATCAATTCAAGAAATAGCTCTGAAATTCAGTCATGTTGGGGGCACTGGGCTAAATGCTGTGGTATTATTTTTTCCAAGGGGGAAAAACCCCACATCCCCTACTTTAGATTGCTTAGGGTTTAGCAGAGAGATTAAGACAAGCATATGAAGTGTACCCTATAGAGCAGAAAGAAATTTCATGGTTAGAAGATTTAGCAGAACACTGTGATGGTTCAAAGTTAGAACAAGTTGCAGTGATCTCTAGTAAAATTCAATGTGACTATGTGCTATCTTTTCCTGTTAAGTTCCAGATCCTATCTGTTGTGTTTTCCAATATTTAAGATGTAGAAATAAGGACTTTATTGTCAGTCGTACCGCAGAGCTGGGCTTAATTCATCTGAAGTGTGTAACCCTTAATCCTAAGGCTTGTGTTGACTCCAAGGTTTGTGTCAGATGCTTTAGTGCTCTCATGAAGTCATAAAACAAGGCTAAAGTAGGAGATAGTGATAGCTTATAAATTGCACCTTATTTATTCACTTAAGGTAAATGATCTGTCTAGTTCTTTTTCTTAAAATTATTGTTTCTCTTTTTTCCCGCCTTGCTCTGAGTCTTTGATTTCCCAAAACATAAGACTGTAGAGTACTTTCTGGTGTTTGAGACATGAGCTCAGTTTGTGTTTCCTCTGCAAGGCCTTAAATATTTCTGACAGTTTCCAAACCTCAACACAATGCAAAGTAATGCATGCGTTAGGCTGTAATGCATGTAAAGCATGCACACAATACTGTCCCAGAGAGGGGTACAGTTATTATTGGCAATTATTGAGGGGTTATATTTTTTGTGAATTATTTATTTATTTATCTGTCATCATCCTTATCGAGCTCCAAACCCCAGAAACCATTTCTACCACACCCTCCTGACTTGGATCATGCGGCAAGGACAGAGAAAGTGTGTCTGGCAAAGAAAACCGTATAACACAAAATTGGGAAGCTATAGGTTATTTGGGGCAAGTTCAAATTACCAAGTCTGATTAGAAAATGGGACTAATTGGTGGACTAATTGTGGATACAGACTGGCGAAATAAAAGCTGGTATTTAGCTATATTTTGTGACTTTTAACATCTATGAGTTGCTTTCATCTGGAGAAAAAAAAAAAGACATTCTCTGAGAACAATGTGACAAATGTGGTTCTTTATTAGGCTTGTCTAGAAGTTAAAAAGTAACAGAAAATGAAATTATGTCTTGATTTTGAATCTACGTTGCCTGTTGTATTTTATTCCAAATTTATTTTTGCCTGATAATTTAGCTTGCCCCTCACTAATAGATATTCAAGTCAATTTAAATATGAATTAGATAAAACATAATTATATAAACCTGGAGGGGGTAGATACATAACACATTCTATGGTTAAATTTAAGTTATTTTAGATTATCTGCTGGTTTAGATTATTCACCCCTCTGCCTTCAATTATTGCAAAAAATAATAATCAGGATTTGACTTACTGAAATTCCGAGTTTGTCTTCAAGGTGTTCATCCCCCAAAGTATACAAGCGACATGAATAATTCCAATGCATATGTCAATCTCTGTGCAGGAGTCCAGGATGCAGCATTCAATATGTACTAAGTTGGGATTCTATTAATATTTTCTCTGCCTCAGGGTAAATATTTTCTTCATAATGTAGAAATATATAGTTAAATACAAATGGTTGATTATATAAATGAAATCTATTTTTCTTTGTAAAATAAGTTGATTAAAAACAGTCCTTAAAGTTCTTCATGGTTTTCTTTTGACGTCCTAATCTATTTAAAAACAACAACAGTAATACCTACCTATACCCAGAGCAGAATATACTCTTATGTTTACTAATAAATATTATTATAATATGTTTAAGTATTTTAAACACCTCATTAAAACACAGTTACCAGTCTTGTTCCTTCCAAGTACAGCATTTAATGAATCTAAATGGTCAAACTTTTGAGACAACAACACGTACTTGGTCATGAGTAAATTCATAATTCACGAGGTATAAGCAGATTGAGTCTGTTGCTATGCAGACATAGAATCTGCAGCTGTGAATTGCTGATGGTCATTGAAAAGGCAAAGCATGTAAGGAACCATCTTCTTTTGAATATTAAAAGCATTTCTGTATCAGAAGAAAAGAGTATTTAAATTCATTACCATGTTCATAGGTGTAATATACAATTCCAGTCGCCTTTGCTTAGTTTAATAACATCAGGTGAAGACTGTGGGAGGGAGACCATGGACTTCAGCAGTGAGAGCCAACACCCCATCCCAAAGAACAGGCGGAGCCAGGCATACCTCCCCAGATGCCAGTATAGGATGGCCAGGGACCAGTGGAGCAAGGAGTATCTCCTTGGAGGCCGTGAGGAACAAGGATAGCACAGGAACCAAAAGCATTTGGACAGCCTTCCCCCCCCCGTGTTGGGATGGTGCCTTGCCTGACCTGCAAGAGCCTAGAGAGGAGAATCCTGAGGCTTAAAGACCAAAAAGATAGTTACCTCAATGGGATTGTATTGACATGAAACATGATACTTGAAGCTGGAAATGATGAGAAATACATTTTCTGGTACATCGAGGTGCTTTACATCTTTACTTTCTTGTGTGGGTGCACTTTGACCTTGTTCCAAGTACTTTAAAGTTCAGGGTACTACAGGAGCAGAGGGGAAATGTATCAAACCCAGACTGGAGGGAGGACAGGGAGGAGAGAGGTCAGGAAAGGTTTCTCGAAAGAGGAGTTGCTTGAGCACTACCTCATCTTCATGAAAGTGGGTGATGAGAGTAAGCCCCAGAACACCATTGTCCTCGATTTTAACTCAGTGCCCTCCACACGTTGCCATCTACCTGACAGCGTCTATAGCCAACCTGCTTATTACCTGGTCCCTCCAAAAGGATGGATATAGGCAAAGTTGCTCCTTCAAGAAAAAAAATCTCATCAATCGTACATTTTATTTCATTACCTGATAGCAAAACAGATTCACACGAATCAGAGTGGTTTAGACCTCCAGGCAAGAGGAAACCATTCATCACCATATAGAGCCTTATAAATCTCTGTTCAATGTGAAACACATTTTGGTGATAAGTTATAAAAGTTATAAAAGTCCATGTGGAACTGGAGAAGTACAAATAACTGCTTAATCTACAAAGGCTCATCCGACTCATAGGAAAAGAACATAACAGAACAACTGCACATGAGTAACACCAACCCTCTGACAGTCCTGGGAAGCTGCTTAGCTCAGCAGACTGAGCCCCACAAAGCTGAAAGCTTTGTTCCCACATTAGCCAAGGCCTCTGCAGGCCTGTGTCCTTGGCTCAGGGTCAGATGATTACACAATGCTTCTCATAAGTGAGCTAGTGGAGCAAGAAACTGGAAGGGCAAAAATGCTTAAAAGCACAACTGTCAAACCTAGGAGACACTCCCCAGATGTGTTTTGGCCCTTGCTTTGGGAAATCCTTGAGGGAGAGAGCTTGAAAATCCCAGAAGAGAGGAGATGAGGGTCCAAGGTAGAGGGCATAGTTGTGAAATGATTTATTGTTGCCCAGTTTTCCTCATTGTCATTACATGCTGATGAGAATAATTTGTTGATTAAAGACATTTTTGTGCATATTTTTGTCATTGATGGGCCTAACTTCTCTTGACCCAAATGTAGAAATTGTCTTGGGTTGTCGAGGCCATTCCTCCTGACTTGGAGTCTTTGTCACAGTTTGGCTTCTGATACAAGACAGAATAGAGCTCACAGACATTGTCTCTTGGTCTAAAAACTCCTGCCCCCCGCCCCTTCACACACACACACACACACACACACACACACACACAAGGTCCAGTTAGTAGCCTCTTCCCCACAGTCCATTTCCATCACTTCCCTTCTTAGTCAAAATTAACTTCTATTATGACTTTGACATTTTTAAAGTCTTTATGTTCCAATTAATTTTGGTTTATTTGTTAATTCATCTCCTGTTTATTCATTTAATGTCTCAGCATACATCTGTTGAGGCCACTGTACTAGGTACAAGGGAAACAAAGCACACAGTCCCTGGCCTCCTGGATTCACAATCTAACAGGGAAGAATGTAAATCTCCTCAAGTCATTAAAAATATGTCTATAAAGAATTCAACATAGGATGTCATATTTAATAAAACTACTGAAAAAATGAAAAATTGTGTGAAAGAACCATTAGGATAAAGAAGCTCATCAAGAATCTGGAGAAAGGGCTTGGCACAGAAATTCTTAGAGGGTTCTGCTGGGAACTGATGAATTTTCAAGTCTGGTTGGGACAAAAGCTAAGGTAGAAAACCAACGTTGTGTCTACATCCTAATCCCATTTCAGATTTCAGGAGTGGAACCTGTAAGCCTACATTTCAGAAATTTTCCTTAAGCATGAAACAAACCAATGTCCTCTTGAAGGTGGCACAGATGGCGCCCACAGTAGTTTACTTGGGGCATCATTTAGAGATTTCATTGTCACAGGTTACAATGGGTTAAATAGAAAAGATGTTTATTTTTCCCTCCCATGCATAAAGACCAGTGGTAGGTTATCTGGGGCCACTGCTGTAGGTTCACAACATCGTTAGCTTTCGGCATTTTTCTGCCCCAGCTATTTTAGGATATAACATCCATTCTCAAGGCCATGATTATGAAATGCTTCCTGGAGCTCCAGTTATTGCATCCAATTTCCAGGTGGAAAGTAGGAAGGCAAGGGGAAAGGGTACATTTCAAAAGCATATTTTCCGGGAACCCTCTGCAGCAACCGCTCATATCTCAGTGGCCAAAACTAATTATGCAGCCAGTCCCATTGCAGAGTGGATACAGGGTAGGCTAGCAGGCTCCATCTCCCCCCAGCTGAGACACTCAGAACATATTGAAACCTCCTAGGGGTAGGAGAAGGTGTGTGGGAATAGAAGTGGGAGGCAGAAGAAGGAGACTAAGGCCTAATGACTTTCCTTGTAGGGATCCAGGTGCCAGCCTCACTCTGGGAAACTTAAAAAGAAAATTGTGACTAACTTTCAGAAATTGCTGCTAAGAAGCTTCAGCACATGCTTATACTCAAATAATTGGAGCTTTGAAGACCATGAAGTACATTTTATGTACATATACATAAAACACATGTATTTTTGTATTAATATAAATTTCTAATATCTTCTTCACATAAACATTCAAGCCTATGCACTCCTCTATAGTGAATACCTGATGTGATATTTTAAATATGACCCAAGAGTAAATTTGTTGATTGAATGAGATATTTATTTAATATAATTTAGGAAATTTTTATTTAAAAAATGATTTTTGACAAAAATAAATGTGGTTTAATCTAGAAACCTTCTGCACAGCAAAATAAATAAGCAACAGAGTAAATAGACAACCTTCAGAATGGGAAAAAATATTCACAAACTATACATTTGACAAAAGACTAATATCCAGAATCTATAAGAAACTCAAACAAATAAGCAAGAAAAAAAACCAAATAATCCCATTAAAAAGTGGGCAAAATACATGATGAGACATTTTTCAAAAGAAGATAGACAAATGGCCAAAGAAACATATCAAAAATTCTCAACATCGCTAATCATCAAGGAAATGCAAATTAAAACCACAATGGAATACCACCTTACCCCTTTCAGAATGGTCATATCAAAAATCAAAAAAAACAATAGATGTTGGCATAGATGTGGTGAAAAGGGAACGCTTATACACTGTTGATGGGAACATAAATTAGTACAACTTTTATGGAAAACAGTATGGAGATTTCTCAAAGAACTAAAAATAGATATACCATTCGATCGAGCAATCCCCTTACTGGGTATCTACCCAAAAGGAAGGAAGTCATTATATCAAAAAGATATTTGCATTTTTATGTTTATCACAGCACAATTCACAATTGCAAAGATACAGAATCAACGTAAGTGTCCATCAACTGATCAGTGAATAAAGAAAATGTGGTATATATACACCATGGAGTACTACTCATCCATAAAAAGGAATGAAATATTAATAATGTCTTTTGCAGCAACTTGGATGGGACTGGAGTCCATTATCCTAAATAAAGTATCTCTGGAGTGGAAAAACAAATACCACATGTTCTCAGTTATAAGTAGGAGCTAAGCTATGGGTATGCAGGTGTGCACAGAGTGGTACAATGGACATTGGAGACTCAGAAGGGGAGGGTGGAAGGGGGATGAAGGAAGAAAAATTACCTAGTGGGTACAATGTACACTGTTCAGATGATGGATACACTAAAACCCCAGACATCACCACTATACAATTCATCCGTGTAACCAAAAAACACTTGTACCCCTAAATCTACTGAAATTATAAAAAATAAAAATAAATAAAGAAATCCAGGCTGGAGTGCAGTGGCATGATTATAGCTCACTACAGCTTCAAACTCCTGGACTCAAGGGAGCCTTCCACCTCAGCCTCCCAAGTAGCTGGGACTTCAGGTGTGAGCCACCACACCATACCCAGCTAATTTTTTAAAAAACTTTTTAGAGACGGGGTCTTGCTGTGTTGCCCAGGCTGGTCTCAAACTCCTGGCCTCAAGTGATTTTCCCACCCCAGCCCCGCAAATTGCAAGGATTACAGGCATGAGCCACCATGCTTGGCTCTGTTCTAGCTTTTGCCAAAAATACTCTTGATTTCTTATTAAAACAAATGTTGGTGGTAGAGAAAGCTTACATATGAAAATGCGTTTCTTTAAATATAATCCAGTCTCAGAAACAGAACATGGAAACTTATTCAAATTATGCAGTTAATCTTAATGAAACTCATACAGAATTAAAATGTAATAAAATAACTCAAATGTTGGCATTAGCAAGGGAGCATCCATCAGGGTCCCAAGAGGAAACAGCAAACTCAAAGCAGGCTATCTCAAGAAAGGTTTGTTTTCAAAGAAACTATTACAAAGGTACAGATAGGTGGTGGAAGAGCCACGGGAGGTTGTGCAAGGACCTGAGCCAAGTAATGGAGGGGAAACTATTATCTCCCCTGGCCTGAAGGGGTCAAAGATAGGGAGGTGTTAGCAGGACCCAGAGGGAAAGAGTTGTGTAGAGAAAGTTGTCTTGAGGAGCAACAACCTCAGGTCAAGGGACATAGCCAGCTTCAGATCTGGCTACGTCCCTACGTCTGGTGATCTCAAAGGGGGAAAGCCAAAGAGTAGATAACCCGTCTCCTTTTAGGGCTTTCCTTGGCCATATCTAACCAGCAGGCAGACTGCAGGGAAGCCCTGCCCATGTGGTTCCTGAATGTCAGGACTAGGGCAACCGGCAGAGCTAGGAAGAGGCAAGAGTGAACCTGGAGGGGTAAACAAAAGATGTCCCACACAGTTGGGGGCATGTCCATCTATCCTGTGAGATTCTTTACACCTTGAGAGATTAAAGACTCTTCATTCCAGGGAATGTGTAATGTCATGCTCTGCCTGTCAACTTAATAGATCTCCTGGTATCACAAAGGATATTTCAAAGCTACTCTGCTACCTTTCCAGAAACCACCTACAAAAGCTAATTAGTAGTGCACCCTTGTTAACACATGCAAATTTGGCATTATTAGTCTAATTAAAAGGATTTTAACAGTCTCGCCTTCCCCCCTCTACCGATTCCTACGTATCCCAGTCAAAGTAAATTAAATCCATTAATCAAAGTGGTAAAAATGATATAAGGTACAGGATACAGGCAGAACTGAGAGGAGACTAACAGCCCTCATTATGTTTAATTTTGTTCCCCAGCAAAGGATAATAAATTCAAATTGTAACATCACAATAAAACATTTAATTATTCAAGAGCAAGGCAAGACACATTATAATTAGCTCCCTATTATGTGTCTTCATTTAGGTGGTAATAGATGCGGTTTAGTAGCCCAGCCAGTCTTAAGCTAAAGATTTAAAGTAAGATCTCAACCACTGTATCACCATGAAACATGTCCTCACCATGTGGAGCTTGCCTTGGGATGTAGTCAGGTGGTGACTTAAAGTTTAGTGTTCATTCATTCACTCTGTATTCAGGCGAGTGCCAAGTATGTGTCAGGCGGAGTTCTAATAGTGAATGAGCCGAGTAAGTGCCTCCCCTCATGGAACTTTCAGGAGGGCTGGAGCAAAATCTATGCTTCTTGTCTTAGCCACAAAACTCTCCACAGTCTGTCCCCAGCCTACTCCTCAGACTTCATCTCATGCCACCTTCCTCCTTGCTCATTGTGCTTCCGCTACCAGGCCTTTTGCTGTTTCTCAAACATGCTAATCTCATTCCTACCTGGTGTGCTATGCATTTGTTTTTTTCCATCCACGTAGAACTCTGCTCCCCTCTCTTATCTCCAAGTGGCTATTTTCTTCTCATTATTAAGTTCTCTGGTTACCTTTATCTAAAGAAGCTCCCCAAACCCCACTTACTTTACTTTGTTTAATATTCTTCATAGAATCACAACCCAACATTATCTTACTTATTTACTTATTGTTTGTCCACTGATCCTAGTAGAATATATGTCCCATAGGAGCAAGGACTTTGTTTCTCCACTTCACTGTATTCCCAGTGTGTATGTAGCCTGGCAAGTAGTAGGTTCTCAATAAATACAGGACGTCCCCAAAGTCGCCATACATAGGGAAAACGTCCCTATGGGGACACCCTGTATTTGTGACTGTGGTTGATCACATTTTCCAAGATGGCAGCAATATCTATGATCTCATATGTTTTTCTAAAATCTGGTTACATCCCCATAAATAGGTGGAGACTAATTCTCTACCCCTTTAAACTGGGTCAGTGGATTTTTGATTAGCTTGTAACCAGTAGTACATGGTAGAAGTGATACAGGCTGAGTATTCCTTATCCAAAAGGCTTGAGACTAGAAGTGTTTCAGATTTCATATTTTTGTCAATTTTGGAATATTTGTGTATACATAATGAGATATCTTAGGGATGAGGCCCGAGTCTAAACATGAAATTGACTTATGTTCCATAGGCACCTTATACATATAGCCTAAAGGTATTTTTATACAATATTTTTAATACTTTTGTGTATCAAACAAAGTTTGTGTATATTGAGCCATCAGAAAGCAAAAGTGTCACTATCTAAGCCACCCATGTGGATAATCTGTGGCTGCTTGCATGGAGGAATCTGAGTGTGTACAGAAAATGTATATTGTAGCCGAAGGGGGCTTGGACAGTCTTTTTTTGCTTGGGAAGACTGCAGGTTGTGCTTCTGTGTTTTGACTGTGACTTGTCACATGAGGTCAGGTGTGGAATTTTCCACTTGTGGGGGCAGGCTGGCTCTCAAAAAGTTTCAGATTTTGGAGCATTTCAAATTTCATATTTTCAGATTAGGAATGTTCAACCTATACTGTATAACTTCAGAGGCTGAGTTATAAAAGGTGGTACATCTTGCCTTTGGAGTCCAAATGAACCCATGCAGAGAGGCCGTGGAACTACATGAAGAGAGTGAGATGCCCACCCAGCCCCCACTTTGCAGCCCCACACTCTGTCAGCCACCATCTGACTTGAAACCACATGAGAGCCCCTGAGCTGGAACCACCCAGCTGAGCCCTTCCAAAATTCCTGACCCACAGAAACTAGAAGAGACAGTGAAATGATTGTCGTTGTTTCAGTCCACCAATTTTGGAGTGATGGTTGCACAGCATTAGATAACCAGGACAGCGGCTGACTGGCTGAATGAATGAACAAATGAATGAACTAATAAGTAAGGTATAATTTTTACTTCCAGCCTGATTCATAACGAAGTGAAAAGGTGTAATCAAGACTGTTTTGGAGATCTATGAATCTAAGTAGAAATAAATATTTCAGCACAATTCCAATATCAAGTGCCCCCAATATAATACAGATTCAATTATATCATTAACCAAATTATATCCCCTCCAGAACAGTATAAGAAACCTTTTATCACTACATAGAAATTACTACTTATCATAAGTTAACACTTTTTCAAGGTAGATATTGCTAATTAATTATGGCATTCTTTCTTGTTAACTGTGGACTCACTATGCTCTACAGCCATTAACAATTCATTATAGTTGGCATTCAAGATGTTTGCCAAGCCAGCCTTAAGTAGATCCCAAAGCATCCCAAAGAACACTGCAGAGTAACTTCATTCCTCACATCCCACCACCTCTTTATCCAGGATTTCTGCAGTGATACCAGAACCAGGGGCAGTATGAGAATTTTCAAAGTTGAAAATAGTTTGACTTGTCTATCAGCACTTCTAAAATTCTATGAGAGCATCTGTTTCCATTCCCAATGAGAGAGGCAGAATTCGTTTATCAGCTATTGGAACGTCTCACTGATTGATAAGCAGTCCTGGAGATCCCTATCAATAAGGATTTGCTCAAAACAATAGGAATGTAAGATGCTGCTAGCATTTTCAAAACCTTTGTCCATTGGTTTGTATTGGGCAATACTGGACTGTTTTGTAAGAGTTTCTTCCACTCATAATCATTTCGTGTCTTTGTATCTCTCACTTCATCCACAAACATATGTGCTATTCTTATCCATAAAATGGACAGAGTATCATTACTCACTTCCACTCAAACTGAGGAAATACCAGTTCTTTTAGACAAAGGCATTTATTTATGATCTCAAATACTGCCTTCGTCAAGCAGTCTGTCCTACTTCCCTGTTCAATACTGTTCATCATCACTCTTTCAGGACTCCAACATTAGTTGGTATCTCCTAGAGACATTCACTATTCCATATGATATAATTATTTTTGCAGTTACTTCAGTTCCTCCAATTCTACTACAAAACCATTTCTGACTAATCTCTGAATTCCCTACAGAGCCTGTTAAAATGACCCTTATTACAGGTAAATTCAGGAGATACAAGAAATCAGTGTTACATTTCCACTCAGATTTCTTCCAGTTCATACCCACAGCTCCCTTTGACAGAAGTCTATTTGTAACCTGAACAAGAAAACATACTGGAGAACCATTCTTATTAGTGAACTATGGTTCTTAACTGGGGACAGTACTAAGTCTCCTACTCCCAACAGGTGGTTTTTGGATATGCATGGAAGGTATGTTTTTTCTGTCACAAAATTTGAAGGAGTTGCAACTGGTATTTAGTATACAGGGCCCAAGAATGCTAAACATGTTGAAATGTGAGGAATAGTCCTATATAACAAGAAAGTGTCCTGTTAACATGTCAATAATGTCCCAGTGAGAACATTGTTGGACTATCTACCTGGCTGTGTAGTCTTTGTTGTTTTCACTTATTCTATGCCAGACACTGAAAGGTTTACCTACTGGTGATTCTCCAAGCTTAGTGTGCATCACAATCACCCAGAGGATGGATTAAAATACAGATTTCTGGGCCCCACCCCTGGAGTTTCTGATTCAGTAGCTATGCAGTAGGGCTAAAAATTCGCATTTATTTATCTTACAACTTCCCAGGTGATGCTGATACTGCTGGTCCAGAGACCACCCTTTGAGAAGCACTGACTTGCATTAATTTAACTTCATGATTATTGCCTGAGTTATGTTCTGTATTACCCCTATTTTTCAGATGAGGAAGCCAAATTAGAGAGGTTAAGTTCACCACTTATCCAGAGCTACCCAGTTAGGATTTGAACCCAGGGGTCATGAGTATTGTTTAATACAAGAGTGAGTAGACAAATTCATTTGTTTGGGCAGCATGCAGAAAGGTTAAAGTAAGGCAACTTGGGTTCACTATTTCTTAGCTGTATGATCTTGAGCAAATTAATTACACTCTCTGAGCATCAGTTTCCTTGACTTAAAACAGTGATGTGATAATGGTCCTTTTTCATAGAGGTGTTACGAAGATGGAATGAGATGATGCATAGAAAGATGGTATGGAAGAATAGAGTGAATAAGAGTTCTCAAGATTACATTTCAGTGGATAAGAGTTCTCAAGATTACGTTTCAGTGGAAGAAACTAGATAATAAACCTCTAGAAATATAAATAAATAATTCCAAACACTAGAAGTACCGTGAAAAAGTAGAACAGGGGAATAACTTGGAGAGGGGAGAGTAGAGATGATGAGGTCTGAGAAGACTCTTCCAAAGAGATGATATCTGAGCTGAGAGGAGAATGACAAGGAGCCAGCCATGTAGAATTGGAGAATGAGTGTTCCAGGCAGAGACAAGTGCAGACGCAAAGCCATGATGGTAGGAATATGCTTTTCTTGTTCTGGAAACTGAAAGAAAGCCAGAGATGTCGGAGTGTAATGAGGGGAAGAGTGGGGGAAGTAGTAGAGTGGAAGGGGATGGCATCGGAAAGGTTGGTAGCCACTGATTACAGCTGACCCTGTAAGGCATGATGAGGAGTATGTGTAGTACTACCAAGGTCAGTGGAAAGCCACTGGGAGGCTCTCAGGCAAGGGAGTGAATTCATTGGTTGCATTTTTAACAGATCAATCTAGCTACTACGTCAAGAATGTATTATGTCCAGCAAGAGTGGAAACATGCAGACTGGTTATGCAGCTACGGTGGAGACCAGGTGACCTGGACTAGGGAGGTGGCTGAAGAGGTGAAGAGAAGTGTGTGGATTCATGGTATCTGGAGCTTGTTGATAGATAGCATGTACGGAGGAACAGAGCACTGGGTTTAGTAACAGGGTGGATGGCAGTCCTATCTGCTACAATAGGGATACCTAAGGTACAAACATGTTTAGAATTTAAAATAAAAAGTTCTGTTTAGGGTATGTAAGATGAATTGCAACAGTCCACAAGGAAACTTTGGGGAGTTATGGATATGTTCATTATCTTAATCATGCTGTTGGTTTCATGAATGTTTACACAGGCTAAGATTCATCATCTTGAACACTTTAAAGGTGTGCAGCAAGTCAATTATACCTCAGTAAGCCTGTATTTTTAAAAGCTATAATGAACAACAATAAAAAAGTAAGATGTTTATTCACCAAATAGAGATGTCAAGTAGGCTATTGGATGAGTATGAAATATATAATGAGATTTTTTTGACAACTCTAGAAACTGAGAGATGAACTTTTCAACCAGTTAGTAGCATGGCTTAGCTTGGCTGAAGGAGCACAGAATTAGAAGCTAGATTTGGGTTCTGGTTCCTGACAGGTGCTGGACAGCTGTGGAACCTTAAATATGCCACTAGATCTCTGTCTAATCATGTTTGCATCAATAAAATAAGGAAAATCATATTTGACTGCAGAAGAGAGTAAAATGGCTTTGTAGAAGTGTTTGAACAGTTAAAATTGTGCCATAAATCTCAGTTGCTGTAAGCATTATTAAATAGGAGAATACTTCAAAGATGAGGTGGCTGGTAGTTGAAAGAAAGCCTTTGGTCAAAACTAAGACTAAGAGGAATGAAACACAGGCAAGACTAACAGTGTGGCAGGAATAGAGAACATTACTTTGTATTTATTTTGTAGCCAGAACTTAAACCTTTTCTTTCCTGTTAGTCTTGAGGAAAACAGAACTTGAAGGTTCTTGTGTGGACTGAAATGTATCCAAAGTCATTGTCTGCAAAGCATGGATGATCTTGTACTTTTTAAAACATCACTAAATAACTATTATGAGAACAGTGGGATGGAAATGGGTAATCAATATCCTAAATGTTCCATGAGTGTGATTTCTCTCTTTACAAAGCCGTCTCTACAAGATTTACTGTTTGGTTGAGGTGTGTTTAAAAATAAATAAGATAATACTGAGCTTGGGAGTTACACATAAGCAGCCAGTCGTTTAAAGACTCATTAATCACTGGTTTAAATCCCAGGATCTCCAGCCATCTAAATTAATGCCTGAGATCTTGACTTGAGTCATGAAGTAAGCTATCAAGTCAGCCATTCCAGCCCTTGCATGGTAGGGGTGTGCGTGCTCTTCACTTTTAAATACATGTGTGTAAGCTTAACAAATTCCCTAAAATATAAATTAATTGATTCCTCATAAGAATTATATTTTACAGAGAGAATGCAATATAAAGAGAAAGGGTTGGATTTATTTCACTACTTATAAAACAGTATTGTATGTTTGAAAAAATAGAGACCACATCATATTTACATTTAACTTGTGCACGTGGTGCATCAAATTATCCTACTACCTCATGTAACCAAAGAGTGACCAGTTCTGATGCTGCAGGGAAAAACTGGCTTTGTTGACTTATTAAAAGATGCTTCAGTGGACAAAAATACTACCTATATTAAATGGGCGATTTAAAGAAATTTCAAGGATAAATTTAAATGTATTCAATTTTCAACTTACATGCAACTGTTAGCAGTGAACTCTAAGAGGTGATACAGCTGTAAATGTTTCATCTGCTTGATTCAAGCCTACACATATAAAGTTTGGAATATTGTAAGTGGCCAATAAACAAGAACTGTGACTTTTAGTAGTGGCAGCCTAGTAGTCATGGGTTCAGTATAGTAATCATAGTAGAAGGTGACACAGCTAAACAAAGATCTCTTTGCATAAATATTAGCAGTTCTCTAAGGCAAAGTAGAGCTCGTTGTCATAGTGGTTTGAGATTTCTAGGCACCCTAATTAAGAAATTATCCTGAACAATTTCTGTTTTAGAATTTGGTGTTCATTCCTATGGGAGACTAATTTTATGGGGATGATAAATGGTCATTTACAGAGAGATAGTTCTTTGTTCTGGATGTAATCTCATTACACCACTGACATCCTACTTGGTGGCTTTTCAAGTGGAGCCATTCATTTATCCTGCGGATTGTTTAATTATTAATTTTCCTAGCACAGTTTAAGCTAAAGAAATAATGGAAATTTTAGATTATAGGAAATTTGTAGTTTCTGTCAACTGTTGGGCTGAAACAGAGCTAGAGATTTGCTCTACATGATTTAATGTTAACATCCAGAACAATGTAATTAGCTTTAAGGTGTTAGTGGTAAAAATGTCCTCATTAATCTTCTCCCTACAGGTATATTTCAGGATATTTTGTAATTTTGATTTTTGATTTTTTTTAAATCTAAGTTTGCCTGAATTTCACTAGCCAAAACCATTTCCTTCATGCAACTACCCAAAGGAGGGTTGATAAATTTAAACAGGTACATTCATGGTACCACTATGTTGTACCCCTTGTATCATACTTTACGGGTTACAAAATGCATTCATATCTTAACATTTCAATCTATTGATATTCCAATAAACAATATCTAAAACCAATAGGAACTGAAAAGTAAAAAGGCAGAGTGAAGAGAACACATTGTTAAGGAAAATTCAATGTATAATAGTATATTATTTACTGCCATAGAATAAGTTAATTATCTGAAATAGTAGAATACGTTCAAAATCTGGGCCACAACAC
The DNA here is from genome assembly GCF_000956105.1 of Propithecus coquereli. Lineage (NCBI taxonomy): Eukaryota > Metazoa > Chordata > Mammalia > Primates > Indriidae > Propithecus > Propithecus coquereli. The sequence continues at coordinate 434,821 of NW_012149141.1, read as the reverse complement.
AAATTGAAGCCCAGAGTTTCTCTTCCCTTTTTCTTTATTGTGTCCTTGATTTTTCCCCCTTCTTTCTTGGTACAAGAACTTGCAGAAGGGCTTTCACCCTTCTCCAGAATTGGCAGAGACTGAAGCCACCGCTTGCTCCTCGGGCTTCCTGTGACTCTGTCATTAATCCCACAATTTAATATAAAAGAGAAGATAGGGATAATGATGTTTATGAGACCTTCTGTACTGCTGGCCATTTGGGGGCAGAAATTGTGTTTAGACCCTGTGATGTACATCATCCATGAAGGAATAATTATCAATATCACATTTGGGGTTCAAAGGATAGTCTCTGAGGTTACTTGTTCTAACATATCAGTTAGCAGTTTACTTATCCCAAGGGCCCAGAATAATAGATTCATTGACATTAATTTTTTTGGGGGGGTAAAGTATGTTATATATATATATGAAAATATAAAACATACATGTACATTTAAAAGAGTAATAATAAAGGAAACACTCACGTATCTACCATCAAGCTTACAAAGTAGAATGTAGCTGTTACCCCACATCTGCCAGACCCCACTCCCTGAAGTATCTACTGACTAAGTTTTGTGGCACTCATTACCTTGCTTTTCTTTATAGTTTTGCCACATAAGGATGCATCCCTAACACTATAGTTTAGCTTTACCTCTTTTTTGAAGCTTATATAAATAGAATTATAAGTATGTGTTGTTTTGCATCTGAATTTATTATTAAATATCATCTTTTTTACTCATCCATGTTGTACATAGTTCATTCATTTTTATTGCATAGTATTCCATCATATGAATATATCAGAATTTATTAATTTATTCTGTTGAAAAACGTTTGGGTTTTTCCAGTTATTTTGGCTTTTACAAATATTTCTTTGCGTATTCTTATATGTGTCCTCTGTTATTAATACATGTGTCAAATAGTTTTTATGGGATATATATTTATGAATGGAATTTCAAAGTGCTATGTTCTGAATGTTTGTGTCCTTCCAAAATTCATATGTTGAAATCCTAACCCTCAAGTGATGATATTAGGAGATGGGGCCTTGGGGGAGGTAAAGAATCCAAAGACAAATATATAGGCTGAAAAAAATGCTGAAAAGAATGTACAAATAAATGCAAAACTGCGCAAAAATCAATTCTATTCCACTGGATACAATTTGTATTTCCATGGGCAAGAATAATTTACATTACTATCAGTTTTCTAAAATTTACAGAGCTGTAAAATAGCTCAAAGACAATGAAAGGCAGTGATAACCTGGAAGAGCACACTAGACAGGGCACATCATAATCTTTTTGGTCCTTTTCAAAGTCATTCACATTTCTTCCCCAGAGTACCACTTTATACTCCCACAGCAGTAAATGGGAATTCCCATTAAATTACACTCTTGCCACATTTGGTACTATCATACCTTTTGGTATGGTCTGGTGGGTGTGTAATGCTATTTCATTATGGTTCTAATTTACATTTTCCTGATTATTAATAAAACTAAGCGTCTTTTCATATGTTCACTGACCATTTGGATAAGCTCTTTTTTGAAGTACTTTTCTAAGCTTTGAACAATTTCCCTATTGGTTAAATTAACTTTTTTGGAGCTCAGAGGGAATTAAGAGGTTTTCTAGTGCAGAATGTTCCAATTTTTCATCATTTTTGTACCACCTTTACAGTATCGGGTTTATATATCTGCTGAATTACTACTTTCTTGATATTTTTCTTCAAATTGACTCGTTTTATTTTTTTATATATATTAATTTTAAAATTAAAATGTATATGAATGACAGAAATGGAAAAGTAATATCAATTTGTGATAAACAGAAGACAGCAATTTAAACAAATACAATAAAAACAAAATTACATTGTTAAATTTAACTGACTGGCTTCCAAAACTTGGGCCTGTGCCTCATTCTCTCTCCTCTTTCTCTTTCTCTTTCCAACTCTCACTCCAAATGAGAAAGGAAATAAGCAAAAAGAGCAGAGTAAAAGAAGTACTATCACCAAACAGACTTTTTCTCTGCCTTAATATGAAGACTTGAGAGCAACTGACATGGGAATAAGAATCTCAACATGTGATTCAGTGTCATTTAGTGTCAGGTCCAGATGTAGAATTCACTTAAACGTATGATGTGGTCCTCTGGAGGGATGCTTTCACACACCTTGAGAAACATTGATTTCATCCAACCCACCTCTTGTAGAGGTGAAGAAACTGAGGCATCCCAGAGAAGGTAAGTGTGATAGACACACTAATGGTCCCCAAAAATGTCACCCTCTAGTCCCCAGAACCTGTATATAGGTTGCCTTATATGGCAAAATGAACTTTACAGATGTGATTAAAGTTAGACATTGATATGGGGAGATTATCTGAATTGTCTGGGTGGGCCCAACCTAATCACTTGAACACTTAAAAGCAGAAAAACGTGTCTGGCTAGAGCCAGAGAGATGCAGCAGCAGAACAGGCAGGAGAGATCTGAAGCCTGAGTGAGACTGGCCCACTGTCAGTGACTTTGAGATGAAGGGAACCACAAGTCAGAGAATGCAGGTTGCCTCTAGAAGCTGCAAATAACCCATGGCTGGCAGCCAGCAAGGAAATGAGGACCTCGGTCCTACCACTGCCTAGAACCAAATTCTTTACTCACTTGCAAACAAGGAATGAGGTTGGAAATAGATTCTCCCCTGAGGATTTCAGATACGATCCCTGGCTGGCTAATATCTGGATTTCAGCCTTGCGGAACCAAGAGCAGAGCAACTAGTTGAGCCTACTGGAGTTACCCAAATTTGTGTTGTTAAGCAGTTAGGTTTGTAGTAATTTGTTATGGCAGCAATAGAAAACTAATACAAGTACTCAGCCTTCAAAAAAGAAAGAAATCCTGTCACTTGTGACAACATGGGTGAACCTGGAGGACATCATGCTAAGTAAAATGATCCAGACACAGACCGACAGATTCTATGTGATCCCACTTATATGAGGAATATAAAATTGTCAAACTCATAGAAACAGAGAGTAGAATAATGGTTGCCAGGGATTGGGGCAGTGGGAGAAATAGGGAGATGATGGTCAAAGGGTGCAAAGTTTTAGTTATGCAAGATGAATAAGTCCTGGAAATCAACCATACAGCAGAGTGCATATGGTTAAAATACTTTACTATATACTTAAAAATTTGTTAATAGGGTGTATCTATGTTGTGTTTTCATCACAAAAAAAGAATTTTTTAAATAAAGAGGGTAGGAGGAAACTTTTGGATGTGATAGATATGTTTATGGCATTGATTATGGTTTGATTCTCCAAACTCATCAAGTTTGTATAAGTTGTATAAAATAAAAATGTATAAAAATGTATAGTCTTTTGTATGGAAAGAAGGAAGGAGTGGGGAGGAGGGAGGGAAGGAAGTCAGGCAGGCAGGCAATCTACCGTAGTCATATTTATTATAATTTGCCTTAACAGTGAAGGGAAGTTTAAATTTTCCCTCTGGATAATTGAGTTTGTTGAAATAAACTGACAACAAACAGATTAACAGAAGAAAAATCATACAAATTTATTAATGTGCACATGTACACAGGAGCCACACAAAATATGAGACTCAAGGAAGGGCCATATGATTGAAGTTTAAATATACTTTTCAAAGGGGGAAGGGATTAGAGAAAGAGTAAATGATTTATAGGGGAAATGGATGGGCACAAAGAGCAGACAATAGGCTGAAACAAAGTTCCTCTGGGTTCTGGGGCAGGTGGCAACAAGTTACAGGAAGGTGAGGGGTGGAACTCTGCTGTGAACAAAAGTTGTCTTATGCAGATAGTCTCTTAGTAACAGCCATTAGAATAGTTGAGAGATTAAGTGAAAAGTCTGTCCAGACATGGTGTCCTGGATATGAAGACTTTTAGTTTCCTCTCCTGCTACAAGTTAATCTTGTCTAGTTAATGTAGATTAAGACCACTAGTTAATGTAGATCCAAGACCACTGCATTTCTTTTGGAAAAACTTTCTTCAGTCAGATAAAGGAACTTCAGAGAGATCCCCTCCCTGCACTTAGGGAGAGAAACAAGAAAAAGTCAGAGAAACCTTGATTCTGAGGCAATTTCTAAGGTCTTTTAATTTTCTCTCTTTCAAAGTGTTCAGCAGGGAAAATTGGATATCCATATGCAAAAGAATGAAACTAGACCCTTATCTCTTGCTGTATATAAAAATCAAATCAAAATGGATTAAAGACTTAAATGTAAGACCTGAAACTATGAAACCACTGAAAGAAAACATTGGGGAAATGTTTCTGGACATTGATCTGGGCAAGAACTTCTTGAGTAATACCCCCAAAGCACAGGCAACTAAAGCAAAATTGGACAAATGAGATCACATCAAGCTAAAAAGCTTCTGCACAGCAGAGAAAACAATCAAAAAAATGAAGAGATAGCCCACAGAATGGGAGAAAATATTTGCAAACTACCCATCTGACAAGCGATTAATAACTATTATGGAATATATAAGGAACTCCAACAACTCAATAGAAAAAAGTCAAATAATCCTGTTAAAAAATGGGCAAAGGATCTGAATGGACATTTCTCAAAAGAAGACATACAAATGGCCAATAAGTATATGAAAAAATGCTCCACATCGTTAGTCATCAGAGAAATGCAAATCAAAACTACAATGAGATATTATGTCACCCCAGTTAAAATGGCTCTTATCAAAAATATAGGCAATAATGAATGCTGGTGAGGATGTGGAGAAAGGGGAACCCTCATACACTGTTGGTGGGAATGTAAATTTGTGCAACCATTATGGAGAACAATATGGAGATTCCTCAAAAACTAAAGATAGAACTACCACATGACCCAGCAATCCCACTGCTGGGTATATATCCAAAGGAGGGGAATTCAATATATTGAAAAGGTATCTGTACAGCCATGTTTATTGCAGCATATTCACAATAGGCAAGATTTGGAATCAACCTAGATGTCCATCAATGGATGAATGGATAAAGAAATCGTGGTACATATACACAATAGAGTATTATAAAGCTACAAAAAAGAATAAAATCCTTTGCAACAACATGGATGCAACTGGAGAACATTATGTTAAGTGAAATAAGCCAAGCACAAAAAGACAAATATCACATGTTCTCACTTATATGTGGGAGCTAAATATTAAAAACAATTTATATCATGGAGACAGAGAGTAGAATGATGGTTACCAGAAGCTGGGAAGGGTAGTCGGGAAGGAAGGATAAAGTGGAGATGGTTAATGGGTGTAAAAATATAGTCAGTTAGAAAGAATGAACAATATTTGATAGCACAACAAAGTGACTGTAATCAACAATAAGTCAGGGTATACTTTAAAATAACTAAAAGAGTGGAATGGAATGTCCCTAACACAAAGAAATGATAAATGCCTGGGATGATGGATACCCCAATTACCCTGATTTGATTAATTCACATTGTATGCCTGTATCACATCACATGTACTCTATAAAGATATACATTATTATGTACTCATAATAATTAAAAATAAAATTAAAATTAAAAAAAAAACAAAGTGATCAGCATACCAAAGCACCCTACTTTGGAGTATAATTTTCTCAGCCCCAACAACAGTCACACCATTCTCTGAAAATAAAATTAAGTTTTAAAAAAATAATACAATGACTTGTTCAAACTCACAGAGCTATCTAGAGTCAGAGCCAAAACTAGAGCCCAGGTCTTTTATATTCCATCCCAGGACTCTTTATACCATATTACATAATTACATTGGCATAAAAGATTAGATTGGCATATAACAAAGTAAGCTGTACTTCACATTCAGCTTTGTCATGCATGTGTGTGAGTGTACTTACATTGATCAGAGCCACATATTTTCAAGAGAATTAGATGTACTGAAAATTTTTAAATTATCCTCACCAAGCAAAGCCATTTGAACCATATTTTTAGTCCAAAAATCTTGCACTGGAATATTTTGTGCAAAGTGGTTAGTGTCCTAAAAGGCAAAGGACAGAACATGTGAGTCACACTGCTGAGGAGATAACTCATTCTATAGAAGCTTGACAAAAGGAAAAGGAAAAGAAAAACAAACCTAGGACAACAAAGTTCAGTGCTCTGGTTACTTAGTGCAATCAATTTACAGTTCACACCACTTTTCTACAGAAGGCAGTGGATAAAGGATCAGCTAAGCCACCATCTATTGAATAAGATGTCCTACTGAGGAGGAAATTAAATGTCTCCTGTCCGGCACCTCCTGGGTTGGCTCTGATTTACCTAATAAATACAAAACTTTCTCTCTCTGAATAACAGTTTTGCAGGCAGTAAGCTGTTGGCAAGAAAGATGATGGTAGAGAGTTATTTATCTCCCACAATCATTGTTTTTTTCCCTATTATGTACAAAGAACTCCATTGATGTCCAGCACCACTGAAGCTGTGGCAAATGGCAGGTATTTTTGTGTTTTTGCTGATTCTTTGATAAAGATGTACAAGGTTGTATGACTTTCAGTTCTTGATCAAGGCAAGATACCAGAAGATTCTAGTGGTGGTTACCATAACTTACGGTCATTTCTGGGTGAACCACTGAACTGAGAAATTGGGCAAAAGTGCAAGAATTCTGCTCCATCTCAGATTGAAAAATGTAATCTTCTTTTGACAATCCTGAAACTCCTACAGATTGTTTTACTCCCTTTTTTGGCTACTCCATCATCAAGATATCACCAAAATCAGTTTCACAAGCCCGGTGTTGAACATGCCACTGGAATCTGAGCGTTTTTTCCCCCTTAGGAAATAATTTTCATATTCCTCATTATCAACATTATTTCTCAACAGTAAATTATTTTACACTACAAATTTATGGGGAGAGAATAGCAACAATAAGATCTAGAACATTTTTATTAGCAACTTCAGCTCTGGTCCTTCTATCAGGGTGAACTTTATATAAAATAATTCAGAGAATCTAAATGAAGTGTGTTTGGGGGAGCAAACATTTCTGTCAACGAACATTAAAAGTTGGCCAATGAGTATAGGGGTAATTACATGCATTCCCAATTAGAGGAAATCTTACATGAGCTACTTCTAAAAGCTCCTTTGCTATCCAAGGAGATGTCCTGATCGATGTAAATCAGAGGCTTGCATAATTGGTGCAGAGGGAAAAATTGAACTATCTCTGTTCCCACTGTGAAATTTTCTACCACAGTTCAACAGTAGAATGAGATCGCCCCCAGACTCCGCCACATCAATACCAACCAATTACATCAATCACTGCATTAATTGAGCACCTGCTGGGGTGTGAAAGTGGGAGAATGACTGGAGAGAGAGACATGAATCTGAGTCCTGGATAATTTAATTTCCCTTCTGGGTCTTAGTTTCCTCTTCAGTAAAATGGAAGCGTCTCTTGAACTAGATAACATTAAATGAATTCTAAACTCCCATCAGCTCCTATAATCTGTAATTCCGTACCATGGACTTTATGTATATTTTCATCTTTTTTTGTTCCAAAAATTGATGTGTGCTTCTTATTTTAAATTATCTACAAAGTACAGGAAAATGCAAAGAAAAAAATTTAAAACACCCGTAATGTACACATTCAGACATCTATTAACATTCAAAGCAATGTCCTTTTCAAACTTTTTTCTGTGTTTGTGTGTAGTTAATTATGTGTCTGTTAGCACATATGTATGCACACACATATGCATTTATATACATGTTTTTAATAGAAGGATTTACTGCACACAAATTTTTAATACCCATTTTTTCATGTAATAAATCACAAACGTCTTTCCATGTTAGGAAGTATAGATCTACATAATTTTAAACTGGAAAGAATTCAATTTATGTACCATAATATATTTAGCCAGTTTTCTATTGGTGAACATTTGTTTCCAATTTTTTTGATGTTTGAAAGCAATGATGGGGTGAATATTCATGTGCTTCTCTCTTTGCCTACTTGAGCAGATATTTCAGTGGAATAGAGACCCATAAGTAGAATTAATGGATCAAAGCACGTGCACATTTTTAGGCCTCATACAACATTTCTATTGTGTGGGTTGTGCATACAATGTCAGGGGAATGTGAAAGTCCATTTCCTTCTCTAAAGGCTTACTGATGTGATTTATGATACTGTAAAAAATAAATTCAAATCTTGTTTGTACTGAGTATTTTTAAATAAGAATTTGTTTTGCTTTTGGGCCCACATTTTTGGATCTTATCAGTGATGTAATTTCAGAAAAGTGTCAGATACACTTAAGATATCCAACTTGGCAGCATCACTATTCTCACCTTTTTTGTGACGACACATACACAAGCAATATTTTCTAAATCTCCTAAATACTTAACTTTTAGTTGGTGCAAACAGATCATGTATTCAAACGATCTGCTAAAGACTCTAAATTGGGTGAATTACGCAAGTCAGTTACGACAAATTAAGAACACAGTTTAGTTATTCCTTTATCTTTCTTTTCTGTTCTTTTTTGCATTTTTTAATTTTTGCCCTTTTTTTTTTTTTTACAAAATCTCAGTTAATGATAAGTACTATGAAGTAAATAGAACAGAGTAGGCAAATGGGGGAGCTGTATAATGAGGGGTGCTCTTGTAGGTGGAGCTTCTTGGGGGCAAAATAAAGTTAGGGAAGGCTTCTTGGAGGAGGTGGCACTGAAGCAGAGATTGATTAAAGGGAAGAAGCCAGCCATATGAATATCTGGTGAGAGAGTGCTCCAGGCAGTGAGAAAAGCAAATGCAAAACCCCCAAGTTAGAAATATTTCTGGTATTTTGTGAAACAGCAGGAAGGCCAGTATGGCTGAAGCAGAGAGAGTAAGGAAAATTATGGCTGGACATGGGATATTAAATTTGGATGTATCCAATGAACATGTCAGTTAGTTGGATACAGGTATTTATATTTCAATGTGAGATTGAAACATGAAATATTAAATTGGGGAATCATACATGTATAGATATATGACACTCAAAATTATTGCAGAGTACAGCTTGAAAATGGGCCAAATATATGTGATGTGTATAAATATAAGGAGTTGGTGTTTGTTTCTTTCTGTTCAGTTCCTCTTAGAGGCAGGTGCCAAGAAGAGAGTAGACATTGCAAGAGGTCTGTTGGGGGAAATGCCCATGAAGGACAAAGGAGAAAAAGAGCAGGAGTAGGGAAAGGGAAGCTGCAGGCTGCAATGCAGGTCTGACCCCTTTGAAAGGAGGTAGGAGAGGAAGGGGTATTGGGTGGGAAAAGCCTTTAACTACAGCACAGCTCTGAGGAAGTCTCAGATGACGGTTGGTCCCTGGGCAAATATTGGCCATCAGAACATCAGGCATGCTCATGTTCCACATCAGGTAGAAACGGCCCAACTCTAGGACCCCTGCGTGTTGTAGACACTGTCTATGAGATATGACCTTGGTATGAATGTCACGATGGGTCTGAAGGTATAGCACCTGGAGGCTTTCAGCCAACTACACTCTTCTTAGCTCTTCTCCAAGAGAAAGGATATCTGAGTGGTGAACTCCATGGCTATGGCAGTATTCAAAGTGTCCTTTGTCACTGTACACAATCTTTTGGTTCCAAGCAAACTGTTCTATTTGCTCCCACTTAAATTGGTAACAAGTAAAGCTCTATATTTGGTTTGGGGATTTTCTAATTGAATGCTCTATGGTGTAATGAGGTTGAATAAGATTGATATTATTAATATGGTCTCGTTGAACAGTGAAAGCAGCAAGGAAGAGAGGGAGAAATGGATGGCAATGGAGGCATTTCAGAAAAGCCTTGTGCCCTCCAGGTAGAAGTGAAAAGTGTTGTGTCTGGACCAGCCAGAGAAGAGGCAAAGAAAGCATGATTCTAGGGAGGAGGGAAGGATTAATAAATTCTAAAGAAGATAGTGAAAGGAAGAGCAATACAAATCTCCCCATCCTTCTCACACAGATCATTTCTCTTTTTGTCCCATCTTCACTGTAGTTCCAATAGCTCCTAAAGTTGTTGGCCTGGTATTTTTTTTTTTTTTTTTTTTTTTGAGACAAACTCTCACTCTGTAGCCTGGGCTAGAGTGCCATGGCATCAGCCTAGCTCACAGCAACCTCAAACTCCTGGGCTCAAGCAATCCTTCTGCCTCAGCCTCCTGAGTACCTGGGCCTACAGGCATACGCCACCATGCCCGGCTAATTTTTTTTTTCCATATATTTTTAGTTGTCTGGCTAATTCTTTCTATTTTTAGTAGAGACGGGGTCTCGCTCTTGGTCAGGCTGGTCTCGAACTCCTGAGTTCAAACGATTCTCCCTCCTCGGCCTCCCAGAGTGCTACAGGCTACATGCTACAGACATGAGCCACCACGCCCAGCCAGGCCTGGTATTTCTGTAACCAAAGTTGGGCCTGTGTGCCTAGCACGGTTGATCTGAAAGTAACTTATTACTGCAAGAAGATAAGGACCAAAATTTTCAAGTATCATTAAGCAGAATGATTGGTTTCAACACACAGCTAAAGTCAAATAGACCAAGACAATTCTATTACTACCCAGTGCTGGCAGGATATATTATGACACAACTTTGTAACACCTAATTATTTCATGATTGATTTGCTTTTCTACCAATTATTTCAATCTAAGTTTACCTAAAAGCACTTGGGTACCAGTGCCAGTAGTCTGAATTCTGACTACACCACTTACTAACTATGACTTTGGGCAAGTGATTCTATTTTTCTACACCTTCGTTTCCTTGTCTCTAAAATGGGGATAATATAGTGTGTCCCTTATTGATTGCTGAAAGGATTAAAATCTAATGCATGTAAAGCACTTTAGCATAGAAATTGGCCCCTCATGAGTATTTTATAAAAATTACCTATAAGTATTCCACACTTTCAATTGAAAACAGACATTTTACTTCCATAACCAGTCCACTTTATAGTATTTCTCTGATCAGCTTGCCATTTTGCTTTTCTTAAACATATCAGTAATATTTAACAGAAAAGAGAAATTTGGGAGAACTGACTTTGATCTTGATACTCTTCCTGTCTTCTTAGCTTGCAGGGAATAGTCCTGAAAACCTTCTCAGTGGCAAAGTTAGTGAGAAGAAAAACAATGATCCTACCAGATTGGGTCTTGTCTTTCAGGGGATATTTTTACTGCACTGCTGATGCTGCATGGGTGTCACGTTCTAGTTCCATTGATCCATGCTAATGAAAGTGCTATCAGGGACAACTGTAACTTGTGCCTGAGCACGGACCAGACAGTTCCTTCACTTCTTTAGAAAACAAAACGTGCTTTTTTTTTTTTTTTTTTTTGAGACACGGTCTTGCTCCTTCACCCAGGCTAGAGTGCAGTGATGTCATCAGAGCTCGCTACAACCTCAAACTCCTGGGCTCAAGTGATCCTACCGCCTCTGCCTCCCAAAGTGCTAGGGTTGCAGGCATGAGCCACCATGGCCCACCCAAAACCATGCATTTTTATTTTATCTTTGTGTTAATGATTCAACCTAAATTGTACTTGACAGGCCCATTAGTATAAGCCAAACTTATTTAACATAGGGTTTGCATTTGTGGAAATGAGGGGCTGATTCATTATCTATAATCAGCCTACAGTTAAGGGTTGATTCACTGATATAGTTATCTCCTTCCTATTCTAAAGATTTGTTCTCTACATAGCTCTGCCCAGGGCTAGCCTGACTCACATGGACCTGACTGCAATAAAACTTGAATTTTGACATCCATTGCATGTTTTAACCATTGCACACATGACTTATTTTTTTTATCCTTTAAAATATTATCAAACTATTCTTTGTGAATGAAAAGGTAACCAATGGAAAAGATATTCACGGCAGAGACTCCACTATGAACTAAACAGAGATTCCCCCTACCTCCAATGGAGGAAAGGGTAGGATGGTGTTTGAGTTCTTATTTGGTTGAGAAAAATAAAAGATGATACCCTTGCTCCCAAACTGACCAGTAGAGTACTGGACCATTGCTCTGTGGGACAGTGCTGAGCTATGTGGACCTGCAACCTCTTGAATTTCCTCTTTTGCTGTAATAACTCCACATTACACACCAAAGCATGTCTATTGAAAGACCATTAGTCTTAACATCTGTTGGCCAGCAGAAAATTTCTGTTTAAGATAATAATAATAAAGAGAACACCTATTAATTAAAGTCTCTAGATTTCTATACAGCCAAAAAAGGAGAAGTATGTCAACATCCAGGCACTCTTTTATAAGACTAAATAACTATTGCAAAGAAAGGAGGTGTCATCTTGATGGAACAGATGTGTACCTGGTGCTGGAGGGTTGCTCAGCCTTGCGAATGCACTCTGCCCCGGTCAGATGTTCAGCTTCTCTAGGGGACAGTCATCCAATCCCAGGGATGGGACCATCAATCATTATCCATGGGTCGGAACTTCCTGCAAGGCTAGAGGAAACACTTTGATTAATGCCTACATGGTGACCTGGATGATGCTGAGGGCTGAAAGTTGTGGTGAAAATGAGGTAAGGAATAATTGTTTTTTAATAACCTTCGTAATTGTCCTTCTTGTGGCTCTTACAAATTCTAAATTTATTCCACATTATTAAAACCCAGTCAAGATATGTTATTACAAATGAGTTTCTGTATCCTGGAAACCACAATGAGAGAATGCCGGTTTGAGCCTCTGGTACGTAGTTATGTTCTGGGTTTATGTATTTAAAAATTTTTTTTCTTGAAGATTCAAACAAAACTGATTTTATTTGACCAAAAGAACCACGAAAAGTATAGAAAGAAAGGAAGTTGATTTTGACCCGATTTTAACAGGCTTCCTCAAATACTTAAGAAATCCATATCTAAATGGTCCCAGGATCACAGTGAGAAGGAAGACATAAGGTCTGTTAGGGGTGTGGGGGTGAGGAGGAACTTCCCCTCTCCTCCAAAAGTTCGCTGAAGGATCAACTCACAATAAAATAGATTAATAAGAGAAAGAGGTTTATTTACCATGTGCATGGAGAGAATCACAGAGTAAATGCGCAATATCCCCATGGAGTCCAGAAATGCATATACACTCCTTTTAGAGAGGCGGGGGAGATGAGGAATATAGGTAATTCTGTTTAGGGGCACTAAATGGTTGCTAGGGAAGATGAATGCATGGGGGCAACAAATTGACTTGTAAATTAACCTGAGAGACAGGTATTATGTTTAAAATGATTGAGCCAGGTCTGGTTGCATTCTTGATCTTCTTATATTGAGATAACAGGGAGGGGATGGGAAGTCGATTGCTCTTTTGGGGTGTAGGTCCTGTCCAGTTATGCAGAGGGAAAGCTCCTTCCAAGGGCCTGTTGATCCCTAGGGGCCTTTAATTCAAAATACTCTTTATGCCAGTGAGTCATATTTTGGGGTAAACTTTCCGGAGCTCCTTCAGGAGACTTGATGGAAATGTTTTCCAATCTAGAAGAAATGCAAGAGCTGTTGAATTCTTCAGTTGTAATGATTAGTTATGATTCTCTTAGATGGCAGCAATCTAAACTCCTTTTGTATATGAATATATACATAGCAACTATGAATCTTAATCTACAAATTCCAATGTGTAAGAATTGTACATTTTCTTTATTAAAAAAAGAAAAGAATTTTACTCCCTGATATGATGCAATGAGAATAGCACTTCACTTCTGTGATATTGTGACCAAAAATTTGGTACTTGTCCCCAAGGCCGAATCAGTGAGAATGAAGAATGAGGACAAGTGGTTTGAGGAAAAGGAAAGAGAAGTTTATTAATTTGCCAGCAAATGAGAAGGGTAGTAGTCTAGCATCTTAAAGGACTGCCATCCTGTCTTTAAACAGAAATCCAGGCCTTTTTAAAAGGGGGGGTTTCTGTGGTTGGGCTTGGGTCTGCGTGACAAGTGTCCCATGTCGTGGCTTCAGGCTGTTGTTGTTTAAATATAACCAGTGATTTCGGTTGACCTTATCTCTGGTGATGACAATCTCATGACCCTTGTCTGGACAATTCTGTGGTGCCATCTCCTGTGGTTTAAGATACTAGAAAACAAACAGCAAAGACCATTTTTCTGCCCCTTTGATTACTGGGCTTGGGCAGGAATGCGGGTTTTAATTCCCTAAAGGGTGGAGGGTTTTATAGAGACAACTCATAAAACATTTCTTTGCCCTTTTTCAGACCTTTACCTCTATTATAGTATTTGTTCCAAAAATCCATATTCTCAGTCTAATCGTAAGAAAAGCATCAGACAAACCCACATTGGGGAACTTTTTACAAATACTTGGTCAGTACTCATCAAAGCTGTCAAGGTCATGAAAAACAAGGAAAGACTGAGAAGCCACCACAGACCCAAAGAGTTGGGAAGACATGACAACTGAATGCAACGTTGTGCCCTGGATTGGATCCTGGAACAGAAAGAGGACATAAGTGAAGAAAACTGGTGAATTCCGAATAAAGTCTGGAATTTAGTTAATAGTAATGTAGCACTGTCAGTTTCTTAGTTGTGACAAATGTCCCACGGTAATGTAAGATGGTAACAATGGGGAAATTGGATGAGGTACATATATAGGGACGCTCTGTACTATCTTGGCAAATTTTCTGCAAATCTAAAATTATTCCAAAGTTAAAGAGTTTAGAAAAAAACTTACATCCAACCATGACCTCTCATTCTACTGGACTAGCAGGAAACTCAGTCCCAGTCATTACTAGAGCTCCCTGCACCTTCATCTGGTGCCAAGGCATCAGGTTTTTTTGTCCACACAGGTTATTACTGATGTGCTCGTTGTCTACACCCACAAGGTTGCTGAAAATCAACAACTGTGTTGTCACGTTTGGGGGACACAGACAAGAATGAAAATCCCAAAGCTAGAGAATCCCTGCTTTCTTAAACATATGTGATAATCATGGCCTTAATGCTTTGGGTCTTTCTATAAGAAACTGTCATAGGGCAGGGCACAGTCCCCAGTGCTCATGAAGTCTCCTTACTTTCATCTACTTCCCAGTCTAGGAGTAAAACAACAACAACAGCAACAATAAAAACCCTTCTCTTTCTATTCTTGCCAGCCTCAAATACAGCTACCTCTCCCTACCCTTCCTAGAAATACCTAACGTATTTTCCATGAGCTCAAGCTTTCATAAAAGAAAAAATCGTCTTCCTGCCATTTCTTACTGGGCCCAGCAAAATTCTCCAATGCAAGGAATATAGATTCTGGCTACTTACTTGGGATAAGTGGAGGGAAAACCCCAGCAAAAAGAAACACAAATCAATATATAATCCTGCCACTTATGTAATTACCAACTGCTTTATTACAGCAACTCCAGTAACTTATCTTAAGGAAGTACACATATGGGATTCTCCACATCTCTGCCCTCAACCCTCATCTTGGAGCAAAAGAAGCTGATACATGGTACGTTCTCCTTTTGCCTCAGGGCACTTACTTCCCTGAATCTTGAGTTAACTACCATATTTCCACTCTAAGAGAAGCTTCTATCTCTCCCTGCTACTCTCACCTTGCTCCTCTCCAAGGCAAGAGATTTAATGAGCTCACTCATGACATGGGGAAACCTTAATGCCAGGCAGAGAGCAAGCCCAGGAGGAATGGAAAACAGAACAAGAGAATTGTGATGTTGTAGAGGAGGCTAAGGGTAGAGAAAGGTCCAGAGTAGAAAATTAAGAAGGAAGTGGGTTCTGAAAAGGGACAGAGACTCAGTTTGGTCTGGGAAAGACAGCAACATAGGAAGCTCCCAAGGCCTTGCAAGATCAGTGACAGATATGTGAACTGGATTCATTGGTGGCGTGTGCAGAAATGAGTTCTAAGTTCGTCAAACTCCCAAATCCTTTAAGTTTGTCAAGGTTAATTGAAGAGTGAATCAATGTCCACAACTTTTTAGCTATAAAAATGGAACTGTTCATGTTAAGTAAAAGTTTTTGCTGAGCATGAATCTATTAATAGGAGGCAGTACTGTAAACGGTCCCTTTGGAGGGTGGTTATGGTCACTTCTCAAGGGACACATGTCACAATTTGTGACTTTGGAAAAACTTCTTGTTTCCCTCAGTTATGACCCTGATATTTATGGGGCTTGGGGCAAGAGAATAAATGGAAGACCACATACAATAGCTCTAAATATTTAAAAGTTATAAATTAATCTAGCAAACGTTTAACTAAAACTAATTCTATCCTCCTACCTTAGCAAATATATCTTCATTATACGAAATCAAAAATATGTGTAAAGGTATCTTTCTCATATGACTGATAGTTTGACAAATATCAAAGGCAACTGAATTTATTATTAAGTCCTATTCTGGGTGTTCTGTTATTAAGATAGTGATGTTTGGATGAATAATAAAATAAGAACATAATTCTTATATGATTACATATTTATTACAAAAATTCTTTTTTGGCCTTCATTTTAGAAAAATTACTAATTAATTGCTATAATCATGATTTTTACTTATTTTGTATCCTATTGACAAAATTAATCCAAAGGATTAAAAAATAAAATGTAATAGTATGCAATCTGCTTACATTTTAATATATTAATATTTCATCAGAAATGCAAATTAAATAGTAAAAATTAAACTTAAAATCATTGTTAAGTGTCTTAAAAAAGTGCGTTTCTTAATTATCCAGAAATATTTATTAAAATTTAAAGTCAAGATACTGATTATAATTATGAATTATAACTCAAAACATTATTGTAATAAAGTCTTACATTTTCTTTTAATTAACTGATCTTGTTTACATTTATAGAAATAATACTATTTGCAATGTCAGGCAAATGTGTCTTCCAGTGTCCTAGTTGCCAATATAAAGCATCAGTGACACAGTTCGTGCATGATATGTCTAGAATAGACTGACATACACATTCAGGAGTAATATGGATAATTTAATATTGCAAAATATTCCTCAGCTGCCATATGCATGCAATTGCTGCAAATGCCATGCTAATTTGCAGATATCTTCAGAATCATAAATTGGAAAACCAAGAGTATCAAGAAAGTGGATATTCAGCATATGTGGAAAATGATATTTCTTTATGCAAGAATCTATTGCGTTCTTACAATCTAAAAGAAGGGTTTGTACGAGTTAATTTGTCTTATTTCTTACCTAAGCTCTTCCAGCTCTCAAAAACCTCCCTATATTCCATTGCAGCATCTATCTCCTATGTCATTAGCAGCACAACCCACACATCTTTGTGATATTTAGTAGCAATCACCTTTTGTTTGAGTACATAGGAGATGTGAAGATGACATTTCCTGTGCCTTAACAGAGTCAGCCCCAAGATTATAAAGTTATGGATCATGCTGCATTGGTGTGGCTGGATCCCAAGTGACAGAAGGTCTACATATTCTTCAATAAGTTTATTTTTTCAGTATTTTGATATATGAGGCCTCTAAAGAAAGAGTCCCAGGGTTGAGGCCCTCTTGTGAAAGACCAGCAACCTTACCAGTTTCTCTTTATGATCTTGGTTGCCAATTGTGATTATTCAAATCCTGCATCACGTATCATAAAAAATCTCATTGTCGGCCGGACATGGTGGCTCACCCCCGTAATCCTAGCTCTCTGGGAGGCCGAGGCGGGTGGATTGTTTGAGCTCAGGAGTTCGAAACCAGCCTGAGCAAGAGCGAGACCCCGTCTCTACTAAAAAT
>NW_012149141.1:392100-417212 GCF_000956105.1 Propithecus coquereli | reverse complement strand
AAAATAGAAAGAAATTAATTGGACAACTAAAAATATATAGAAAAAAAATTAGCCAGGCATGGTGGCGCATGCCTGTAGTCCCAGCTACTCAGGAGGTTGAGGCAGGAGGATCGCTTGAGCCTAGGAGTTTGAGGTTGCTGTGAGCTAGGATGATGCCACGGTACTCTAGCCCAGGCAACACAGTGAGACTCTGTCTCAAAAAAAAAAAAAAAAAGTCTCATTGTCATAACAAGAGAGATTATATCAGAATCACAGCACCTCAATAGTGAGATCTGCAGATAGTCTTGTGGAGCTAAGAATGGCAGAATAAATATTATTACATATATTTCTCCTTGCCTACCACCTCAGAAAGGTGTAAAAATCAAAGATAGCAAGGTAGTTTGTTATCAACAAGTGCTGACACTCATGTCCTGGTTCAGATAGCTGGTTATTTGCAGCTGTTATTTCTTCTCTTTGCTGGAAAATTTGATAGAATCCTAATACAGTATATGGTAACACTGAGTGGTTGGGTATTGTCAGGATTTGCTCTGGTTCCTAAGACAGAGATTCTGGGGCAAAGGTACTATCTGTCAAGTAGCAAAATTGCCCAGACTAATAGCTTGCCAATGGCATCCCTTTTCTCCTTGCCCATGAGCCAGCCCAGCCACCTTGAGGATCACCTCAGCATCTGACATTACCGGCAGAATGTTGTGACTGGTAAGATTTGAATTGGGGGTCAGAGAGGCGCGCTGCCGAGCGAACACTACCTAGGGAGGAATGGTGGCATAGGAAGACATCTTTGGCACATCAGTTTGTGGAAGGCAAGTTTTTGGAAGGCTACGATCCTACAGTGGAGAATACTTACAGCAAGATAGTGACTCTTGGCAAAGATGAGTTTCACCTACACCTGGTGGACACAGCAGGGCAGGATGAGTACAGCATTCTGCCCTATTCATTCATCATTGGGGTCCATGGTTATGTGCTTGTGTATTCTGTCACCTCTCTGCATAGCTTCCAAGTCATTGAGAGTCTGTACCAAAAGTTACACGAAGGCCATGGGAAAACCCGGCTGCCGGTGGTGCTAGTGGGGAACAAGGCAGATCTCTCTCCAGATAGAGAGGTACAGGCAGTTGAAGGGAAGAAGCTGGCAGAGTCCTGGGGTGCGACATTTATGGAGTCATCTGCTCGAGACAATCAGCTGACTCAAGACATCTTCACCAAAGTCATCCAGGAGATCGCACGTGTGGAGAATTCCTATGGGCAAGAGCGTCGCTGCCATCTCATGTGAGCCCTTGGGCATAGGATAACTGCCTTGTTTCTGTCCCTGGCACTCGCCAGGCTCCAGTGGGGGGCATGCCCTCAGGACTTCATGGGTATGGTTGCCAGCTGTGTTACTGGCCCTCTGGGCACACAGTGTGGTTTCCTCATGTTTGCACACTTTCCTCAGGCTTCAGTGGCCTGGATGTCAATGTTTACAAAGGGGCAAGGATGTCTCATGGGCACTGGCCTCTAGCCCTCTGTTTTTGCTAAATGAATTTTGTTGGAACCTGTGGGATTGGGATATGAGTCCTGGGCATTTTTTATCCAGGGCCCTTCCTCCTGTGTAAGTTTTGGGTGTTGGCTAGGAAAGGGGAGCTGGGGACTCCTGAAGTAGAGCTGGCTTCTGGGGTAACAATGTATATATGCAAATAAACTGAGAAATCTTTAAAAAAAAAAAAAAAGATTTGAATTGGGATATCACTGCATTGAGTTTTAGGCAGTCCCTAAGGAGAGACAAGACCTCCAGCAACTAAAGGGAAATGGGATCCCCAATCCCTCTCTTCTTTTCATGTAGGACATTCTATGCCCTGTCCAGAAGCAAGTCCTGGGCCTAGTCTTCATGATACAACTCCTAAGACTTCTCCAAAGGTAGCTCCAGATGATTTTCATCTGCAAGCTTCATATCTTCAAAGACTGGAATGTCTATCCTATTTTCCTGAAGATTCCAGCATTCCAGACACTTCAGTTTGTGCTTCTATACTTCATGGGTCAAGGACCTCCAGGACCACCAAGCTGCTATGATAGAAATACCTCCTCTTTACAAATGATACCCCAGGTCTCTCCTCCAAAAGAATGCCATGCCAATGAAAATTATTGAGCCCCCAAATCTAGAAGGGCCATGTTTTTTATGTCTTA
The DNA here is from genome assembly GCF_000956105.1 of Propithecus coquereli. Classification (NCBI taxonomy): domain Eukaryota; kingdom Metazoa; phylum Chordata; class Mammalia; order Primates; family Indriidae; genus Propithecus; species Propithecus coquereli. The sequence continues at coordinate 415,058 of NW_012149141.1, read as the reverse complement.
TATTAATACTTTCTATAGAAACTCAAATATATAAATTGTGCCTGTTGTAATGAGCCTTATGGTGAAAGTATCACTTATTTTGAGAGCTAAGTCCCCTAGAGAGCTCAGCTGCTGGAGCTCTGGAGGCCTAGCAAGGCCAGAATTTTCACTCTGCAGGCCTATGACCTACCTGCAGGGGAAACACAAGAAACATGAACCCCATATGTACCCCCTATGCACCCCTACATACCCTCAGGAAATGAGAGGTCTGAAAAGTCTTGGCCAACATGGAGAACCCAAAACTGAGACCATGAAGCATGGAGACTTAGTGGGCTTCCTCTTCTGAATGAATGAGATCCATTCAGACCCATGGAACCAAGTGAACCACTGCTTCTTTGGATTCGGTAAGCAAAGAAACCCAAGAGACTAGAGATTGTGAAGAAGAAAGTGAGGCAGCTTTGGGCAAAACAGGAAGCTCCGTTTTGCTTAGAAGCATTCCAGCATAGTATTTAAGATTGTGGATTCTAAAGCCAAACTTCTATGGTTAAAATTCCCATTTTGCCACTTAATAATCATTTGACCTTGTGCAAGGTATTTAAATACTCTGTGCCCCAGAAATGGAAATAATGATAAATAATAGTAGCTTCTTTCAGGGTTTTTATCAGGATTAAATGAATCAGTGCCTGTAAATATTTTAGAATAATCCTCGGCCCTTACCAAATCCCCAATTAGTGTTATTTATCATTATCATTAGCCATTATAATCATCACTAGCTCTTAGAACTGGGCTATGGCAGTGCCTGCCTACAGATGCTGCTTTCCATGCGAAATCATCACCACTGAACAGATTTGCTAAGGCTGAACTAGTTCCCGGTCCTTGGAGGACTGATAAGCACCTCCTGCGTAGAAGTCACATCCCCATTTTTTGGGTCTCTAACTGATGGAAAGACCCAACTGGACAGTGGAGTCCTCCACTTTATAGTCACCTGCTTCTAAAAGGCATTAAGATGTAAGTAGGGTAGGAAGGGACTCTGGAAATGTTACTGCATCTGAGCTCATTCTCAGCCAGGAACTGCCCAAGGATGAGGAGACTCAGGAAGTGCTGAATTGGGCTTCCTAGTAGAGACCTCCTCTTTGGCACCCAATCCCAGGTTTCGGCCAAGGTTCCCAGTTTACGGGTGTGCATGAGCATTTCTACAGCTGTGGCTCAGCTGCCTACTACAACATGCTCCACCTCACCTGTGGTGAACGACACAGTGGTGACCCCTGATGCTGACATTAGGACTCAATTTCTTCATAGCAACAGCCACAGGCAGACCATGGAATCCCATGACTTTTATGACAACATTTAAGTCTTTCATCAAGCAGAAAGAAAATGATACCAGGTGGAATGTGGAACTGCACAAATAAATGAAAAGCACCAAAAATGGTAACTATGTGGGTAAACATAAAAGATATTCTTCTCATTTTAACAGTCTTCACATGATATTTGACTATTCAAAGCAAAAATAATAGCATATTATGGGATTTATAGACTACATAGGAGTAAAATATATAATAACAACAGTACAAAAGGGGGGAGGGATGAAAGTTTTCTGCTCTAATACATGAAGGGATATGGTATCATTTGAAGATATATTGTGATAAGTATTATGAATTCCAGAGCAACCACTAAAAAAATAAAGAGAAAGAGGTAATGAATCAATAGTTAAGATAAAATAAACTAATAAATAATAGTCAATCCAAGAAAAGGCACGAAAATAATAAAATAGAAACAAAGAACAGATCAGACAAATAGGAAATAAATAGATGGTAGATTTAAACTCAAATATATTGATAATCACGTTAAATGTAAATGGTCTAATCATTCTAATTAAAATTGATAGATTGTCAATCGGATAAAGTATGAGACTACTATATGATGCTTACAAAAAAAACACTTTAAATATAAAGACATAGACTGGTTACAACTAAAAGGATGACAAAAGCCATACCATACAAACACTAATCAGAAAGTAGTAGCAAAGAGCATGGGCTGAGAGTCAAGGTTGAATCTTAGCTCTGGTGCCTAATCAATGTTGAACTTGGACAAGTCACTTAATTTCTATGAATTTAATTTTCTTCCATCTGTTTGAAATGGGGATAAGATATTTATCTCATAGGGTTGTGGTAAAATTTAAATGAGTTAATATAAAGTATATGACTTAGTTCCTGGCACATATTAAGTGCCTAATAAATGCCAGTGTTGTTGAATTGTTATTATTACTGTTTTTAGGTTCATTGTAGAAACCTTAGATGGGACCCTCTGAAATAGTTTGCCAAATAGTCATGGTGCCTGGGAAGTTTCCAATTTGGTCTGGGCCATAGGATTCCAGCCCATGTGCAAAGGACATTTTTATTTTGATGGCTAAAAAACACAATTCAGTCAGCAGTAGAGGTTGCTTAGGCAGTCAGGGTTGCTGAGCTGTGGCGCTCTTGGAAAAGATCAATTGGTCTTATCTTTAAGTGGAGTTGGGGCCATCTGTCATCTCCAAGCTGACTGGAGGCTGGCTTCACTCTGCCCCCAGGGAGAAAGGATGTGCCTCACTTGGCAGGGAGATAGCTGGATAAGCGAGTGAGGAAAGGCAGAAAAGACACCTGGAAGCTGCAGGGCACATTCGCTGTCTGTGGGCAAAAGAGAAAGGAGCATCCGTTTTCCCATTTCCGTTGTGACATTACATAAAGATAATGTAACACAGATGCTCAGGATAAATAATTCAGGAGAAAACAAGAGACATAAAACCCAAGCGCCATGAACAGCAGCCATGATATCCATGGGAGCCGCTCATGTGCGCCCTCATTCTGACAAAGTCTGCATTTGAACTTTATATCCAGATGCGAATCCTTAATAGGAAAGGGAAAAAATAATGATTCCACGGGGCTGGAAGCTGTGTGATGGGTTTGGATGAAACTGCTGCCTCTAGCACCTGTTTCTAAGCACTTTGCCTCTTTCTTTTTTTCTGTGCAACAAACTGCCCTCTCTCCTGTTTCTTCTTCATTACCATCATCCAGCAAGTTCTTAATTATTAGATGTCTTGATGTGTCCTTAGACAACTGAGTGTTGCATCCTTATTTTATTGAATAATAATATTCAATAATTATTCTATTACGATAATAATACTCAGTGATATGTACTGAGTATTCAGCACATGGCCTTGTACTAAGTGGGCCTGCTTTATTGGGTTTAATCTTCACAAACACACTTGGAAGAAGATTCTATTATTTTTCCCATTTTGAAACAGGAGCAAACTGAGTTCAGAGAGGTGAAGTAACTTGCCCAAGGCCATACAGCTAAGAGTAGTAGAGTAATAATTAAAAGCTGGGCAGTCTGACCCTAGAGTCTATTCTCTTAACCACTGCTTCACTATTCCATAAACTATGCAATAGTTAGGAAAATTATTTCAATGCAAGATGACCATGCAGTGTTTGTCTGTTTGTAGAACTATAAGTTAGCAAACTTGCACTAAAGTGATTAAGAACATGGGCCTCGGTGCCAGAATTTCTGGGATTTTTATCCCACTTCCTTTAGTTCCTAACCGTGTTCCCATGGGCAAGTCTCTTACTTCTTTGAGCCTCATGGAACCCTGGGAGGTTTAAATAAAATAATCCATGTAAAGAACATAGAACAGTTCCCAGAATGTACTAAGTGCCCACAGGTAGTAGTGATTAGTGAACAGCTGACAATTAATTAGGCTTTGGTCAGTAGTCGCTTATCAAGAACAGCAGCAGCCAAAGCTCAGCTCCTGCCTTTTCCACTACATATGGGAATCAACTATGTAGTTATCGTGGAGAAGGCTAAACTGAAAGATGATGTGAATAAATTAAAAGAGAAACTCTGTTCTGAACAATCATTTGTAGTTGTGATATTTTAAAGAAAATTATTTGTAGGGTTTTTTTGGGGAGTTAATGTGGGGGTTATTAACAGGTTTACTCCTTCAAGTGATACAGTCACGCCTTCACAGGATGGCAGATGAAATTTTGTAATAAAATGGAGTCTGAAACAAATATGACCATGTGACCACCACAATTCCTGGAAGAATCAGGCTTATCAGGAATGAAGATCCATTGAGGCTGTGGTCCAGGAAATTGCCCACTGGAAGCCTGTGAGAAGATGTATCAGAATTAAGATGCCCATTAGGTCTGAAGAATGGGGTGATGCACAGGCTGATACTGGCCTTTTTTAATAACCATTGGCTTGATCGACTGACATCCCTGAGCTGTGTTTGAGGAGAATGTAATCACCACACTGCATGTGTATAAACCAAGCTGCAATTAATGGTAGAAATGAATCCTTTTTATCATTAAAATTATGAAGGGACTAGAAAAAAGTCATAAAATCAATTGAATTTCACAGCCAAGACCACTGATTGAGGAGGAAATAACACCATTTTAACATTTTCAAACAATAACAAACATCTCTGCTGCATAAAAAAGACCAACACATATCTTGGAAATGTTTGTTTTTACTAATCAAATGATGATAAGATTAATCTTATTTGACAGAAGTCCTCAAACTATAGATTTTATAAATGGTGGCATATATTGTAATTTATAACAAATTAAGTGATGATAAGATTAATCTTATTTGACAGAAGTCCTCAAACTATAGATTTTATAAATGGTGGCATATATTGTAATTTATAACAAATTTTAATATTTCATTTTCTATCTTTCATGATTCAATATATTGAACAAAGAAAGACTTACACTTTTTATACACACAGGAGTTTTTCTTTAGTTATAGATCAGAGGACTATTTCATAAGCCAGACTATCTAATAGAGGCCCCTTTCAATACTTCTATGGTTAATCTTTTTAGACAAAGTCCAAATTTAATCTGATTTATTCTCTTCCAAAGCCGGCAAATTAATAGTGAGATGTGTTTTTGTTTGTATCCAATAGTACTTGCCATTTTTCTCTAACTTGGCATTTGATTGTTTATTTCTTTAGACTCTTATTTTGTGTTTATCTTACCCACTCCCAACTATGTTGCAAGGAGTGAAAATTATATTATACTTGTATCACCACAGCAATAGCACTAGCAGAGTATTATTTCCATATCAAGTACTCTATAAATACTTACTGAATAAATAAGTGTCCTTATCTACCCATGCATATATTTATACATAATACACACACACACACACACCCCTCAAGAGTACAAACTGATAAAAAGAAATGGCAAGTAGAATTTTTCAATGTCATTATATGGTTACCTATTTCATGAAAAGTTATATGAACACTCATTTACCTTAATTTATGTACTAAGCAATTATATGAATTTTCTAAAAAAACAAAAATAATAGCTAACACTGTGCACTTAGCTAGGCACTGTGATAAGCACTTTATTTGCTTTATTTAATTCTTAATCCTTAAAACAACCCTATGAAGTAAGTACTATCATCATCTCTATTTTACAGAAGAGGAAACTGAGGTTTAGAAGGGCTAAGTAACCCTCCTAAGTTACTCATCTAGAAAAATGGGAGAGAAATGATGCAAATCCAAATCTGCCTCTTGAGAGTCTGTTTTTTCAGTCACTTCATTAACCTGTCTTTCTTAGAAGTGACCTAACCAACTCATTCACCTGGGTGAGGGCCAGAGAGATAGAAGGGGCTGTCCACCATTTCAGAGCAAACTTTTAGTGATGGAGCCAGGACAAGAAGATGCGTCTCCTGAATCTCACTCCATTGTTTTTATCCTGGCTCTTGGAAGCTGCTTTTTCTTCCCACTGAAGTTCACAAATCTTGGAATGGTAGGGGCTTCAAATGTTATCTCTGCTTTTTCCCTTACCAAGAAAATTAGCAGCGTGCGGTTGTCATAAGGGCACAGGGCTGGCTTTGGTGAATACCCTGCTCTTGACAAAGGCTATGAGAGAAAACAGTATCTCTGGCCGCACTTTGAAGACACAGGAAATTCCCAGAAGGCTCAGGCTGGTGGAGTACCAGTTGCTAGCACTGTCCAGAAATTCCCTGAGATCCTCCAAGATGTCTCAGGGCACGTTTAAGAGCCCAGGCCTGCACTTGCATGTGCTGTTTCTCATGTGCTAGACCAGATGCCGTTCATTTTAGAGATGACATCTGGTGTTGTCAGGGTATTTAACAGTTGTTGATTGGTAATGTGAACAGAATATGCTGATCATTTTTCCCCAAGCTTTTTAAAGGAGAAAGAGGAGAAGCAGAAAGAGAGAAAATGTTTATTCATAATAGTATTTAAATTTGTTTGTCACTTGTTTTGTCTGCCTCCCCTTTAAACTGATCACAATGCAGCCAAAGAGTTTGTGTAATTACCTGCTTAACGTCTGTCCCCATCTCCATGACATAAATTTCATGAGGACGGCGACTGTGTCTATTTATTCACTACTGCACTCCCAGCACCTAATTCTTGAATCAATCAGGGCAATAAACAGTTTTACTTAAAAAGACAAAGACTGAGGCTGACCAAGAGAACAAGGAAACATTGTGGGTGCATTTACTGAAGCCACAAAATATTGTCCTACTGTAATAAGCTTTAGGTTGCAATTATTGCCGACTTCAGGGGTGCTGCTCAAATGTGTGTGTCTGAAAATGTGCTGCACGCACAGAAAGATGGAAACCACTGGTATAAAATTTGAATAGTGATTTTTTTTTCCACGTTAGAGGAGAAAAGAGGATGAACTGGATGAATTATGGAGTAGCAGACTGAGAAAAGCTAATCCCAAATACCCGTCTCCTACAAAAAAAGTCAGGAACAACTGTGTTTACATATCCCAGGAGCACAGAGCAGCATCCTACAACTCTGGTGTTACTTGCATACTTACACCAAAGCCTGTATAGTCATCATGTTGGGATAGAAATGCTACTTGGATGATCCTGGTAAGTCGTATCTGCTGAGAAGTAGTTGGAAGTACATATACTTAATCCCACCTTAGCAGCGTGCACACAGAAATGCTGACTGTTCAAGACAATTTTTGGCAAGCCACTGGGAAAATTCTCCTTGTTCAAGTTCTCACATAAACTCTCAGTCACTAAAGTCAATCGAATTCTCATCGATACAAGATATAGAGATTCAAGAGTCATGGGCAAGAGAGTTCCAGAATTAGACACCGACGGCCCATCATAGATAAAGTTCTGTTTTCCTGGGAATGGAAATGCTAATTAATAGCTTACTTTATTGCAATCTTAGTACCATCTTTAAGTGCATGATTTTGAGAAAAATATCAGATCTCCCTGAGAAATAATAGTGATAAAAAAACATTTTAAAGGAAGATGTAACAGGGGCCTCTTTTCCCAAAAGGTTTTATGGATTACCTTTCTGAGATGAAGCTATAAGTTTTTATTCACATATGATAAAGGAGTGTTTGATGGTTTTTCATGACCTTTTTATTTGGGGCACTGTTTTCTACTAGAAAACTGAGAAAATGATGTCTCAAAAAGCCTGGGATTTTTTTCCCCAATTTGTCCTCATTTTGGTAGAAAATTTGAAGGAAAACTAAGAATTATGTTTTTGACCTTTTGTTCTGGTTAATGGGATTTTTTTTTTAGCCCCAGTCACATTGGCAAAAGAATTCTACACTTTGATTCCACAGTGCAGTGGCATTAGAGTCTGACATGGATGTGACATTTAATGTTTCACGCCTTGCATATTAATAGAGGGGGAGTCAGAAAGAGATGTCCGGAGGGCAAAGCAAGACTTCTATTTTTCTTCAGATCTTCCTGCTTTTCTGCTCTCCTCTCAGAGGGGATTATAATGCCCAAACAGCTGCAGGCAGACATCTCTTGCAACCCAGCAGCAGCTCTGAGGGAAAAAAAAAAAGGTTAAATAACATTTTCTACAGAATTCACATACTTACAGTTAATATTTTGGATCATTTCAAGAAAAATATAATTGTGAACTCTTTCCGCTTTTTTTCTTCTATGTTGCCATAACAACTAGGATCAGATTGTGTTCGTAAGTAACTCGGCAGCATTGCATGAATCACCTTACCAGTAAGTAAATCGCTTATGACCTTATCCTTCCGATGAAAACTATTTTAGTTACTCACTTATTTCCTGTTCTATCCTTAGCTGAATATGTTGCTAAAGGGTTCTGTTTTGATTTTTTATTTGGTGGTAATATTTGAGTTGATTGCTAGTCATGTCATTAGTTACTTGTTGGAAAGCATTAGGGAGGTGGTGGGCAGGGTGTGGATAGGAGAGAATGTAGGCACAGATCAGCTAGAAATTAATAAATAGACTAGAGATCAAATTTGTGATTGACGTTATTAGCAGCCTGCTGTCACTGACAGAACTGACTCTCCTTGTTCAGCAATACAGATCACCCTTTTCCAGATATTTAACATCTGAGTCTGCATGGAAGCTATGTATTACAGCGCATAGAGGAAAAGGTTGCCTGGTTGAAAAAGAAATATTCCTATATTAGAACTCTTTTTCCCCCCAAAAGGACTTCTTTTCATCCATCTAAAGAGAATTGGTATCCAGTGTGTTTATTAAAATGGCCATATTAGGGCTACTAGGGTTAGCCTCAAATCCTACTTCTATCTACTAAAGTAGAGAATGTCCTAGCTCCTAAAGGCACCTGACCGATTTTACCTCTCACTGTATCAGTGGTTACCTCTCCCAAGATTATTATGTAAGAAAAAGACAACCTACTCACAATTTAAACGCCTAAGGGAGTGCAGCTTCTTGAAGATTTGAGCTCCTGTTATGCAAAAGTAATATTTAAAAGGCTCCTTTTCTATCCTAGGAGGAGATAATGTTTCTTTTCCTTTTTCTCTGTTCCTGCTGGCTCCTAGATAAATGAAACTCTTCAAACTTTTACAAGGTAACAGAATGAGTTATTTTAACAGTAGTAACAGCCACATACATCCCAACACTAATCAGTGTCTTGTCTTTTGGGGGGCTGCAGACTGTCAGGGAGGAATAAAACATTGTGTTTCCCCTCTTCAGGAAAGAGAGGACATTGTTGGGTTTTGGGGGAATTAAGTTATCCTTTCTCTTTGTCTCTCTCTGCCCTATTTCTCTGTGACTCTCTCTCTCTCTCTCTCTCTCTCTCTCTCTCTCTCTCTCTCTCACTCACACACACACACACACACACACACACACACACCACAAACTCACACATTCAGACATGAAGGACTTAGTTTTGGTCTTTCAGAGTAGGCCGAATTCCTTCAAAGTCAGAGAAGGTAGATACAAACGCTAGAATTTGAAGGGGGTAAGGTGGAGTGCCCTGAACCAAAACAGGTTTCCCACAGAAGAAAGAAAGAATGGATTTCCAGAGTGCCCAGGAGGCAGTGGGGCCTTGATAAGGTTTGAATGTTTGGCCCCTCCAAATCTCATGTTGAAATTTGATCCCCAGTGTTGGGAGGTGGGGCCTGGTGGGAGGTGTTTGGGTCATGGGGGCAGATCCCTCATGAATGGCTTGGTGCCCTTCCCATGGTAATTAGTGGGTTCTTGCTCTATTAGTTCATTTGAGAGCTGGTTGTTTAAATGAGTCTAGCACCACCTCCTCCCTTTCTCCCTTGCTCACCATGTGACACACCTGCTTCCCCTTTGCCTTTCACCTTGACTGGAAGCTCCCTAAAGCCCTCACCAGAAGCAGATGCTGGTGCTATGCTTGTACAGCCTGTAGAACTGTGAGCCAAATCAACCTCTTTTTTTTATAAATTACCCAGCCTCAGGTATTCCCTTTATAGTAACACAAAATGCACTAACTCAGGCCTCAGTATGGGGGCACATCTATGGCAGAGACTACACAACAAATTTCACATTTGTGAACAACTGCAAAACTCTCTGTGCCTCAGTTTGGCATGAAGGGAGTGGAGTTGCTCACCTTTGAATCGTTATGAGGGTCTAGACAATGAGCATTTAGGTGACCACCATGGTGGACTGAGCCCAGAGGGCCTTCTCCAAGTTTTCTAAATTGCATCAATAACTTGAGCTAACGGAAAGATCAAAGACACCTGAATGTTGACAAAGGTTCAGAGCCAGAGTTAATTAATTAAAAATGTGTTTTTACTTGCACCCAAGAGTGAGATGTAAATTTATACAAATTACAAAAATAATTGACAGAAAAATGTAGGTGTGCATTCACCTATGTGTTAGCATGTGTCTTGGGGTTCCCTTGAAGCAGGCTTTGAGACAGGGATTCAAATGTAGATGATTTATTTGGAAAGTGAATCCAGAAAACTCCAGTAGATGAGTGAGGAGTGCCCCAGGAAAGGGGAGGCAGCCAATAAAATGTACATTGTCAAACCACTTATCATTGTGAGTAATGGTACTTAACCCTACTGGGGAGCTCTGAGGGTCTCCAGCTTCAGAATTATCCTGGCTGTGGAAAAGTGAACTTGGGCTTCTGTACACCAACTAACAATAGTCATTGTTGATGGCTGCTTCCGAGAGGCAGCAATTCCCTGAATTCCCAAACTATCAAGTGGGGCAGAGGGGGTTCTGGCCACCAGAGCAAGCCCTCAGGCCATTGGAATTTGAGAGTGCACGAAGGGGTAATGCCCAAGGAGACATTGGTTCCCCCCACTAGGATCTGCTACAGATTATGATGCAGTCCATTTATAATCGTGCTAGCAGCCTGATTTTTCTCAGAGGTAGAATCTTTTTAAGAGAAAACGAAGTTTTCAAATGTGCTTTAGAAGCACAGTCTTAGAGTTGGAAGAAATCAGAAATGATCTAGGCCCTTTCAACTCATTTTATCAGTGAGGTAATAAAAGCCTACAGAAAACAAATGATGTATCCAGGACTCCTCTCATGATTGGTAAAGCCAGTAGCAGCCAGAGATTCTGATTTCTCATCCAACATTGTCTTGATCAAATTATGTGCACTTTTACTGCTTCTTATCTGTAACTATTGGTCAAAAGTAGAATTCAAGCAAAATGGTACCCAATATATCATCTAAGTTGGCATGCTAGTAAGACTGATATTGTCACTGGGTTAATAGAATGTAATCTCACCCGCCTTGCCGATTTCTCAGTGTTCGTTACAGTGTTACAGCCTAGGATTATAAACCTGCTGTCTCCAACCCCCAGGCTGCTGCGGCCTGGTACCGGTCTGTAACCTGTTAGGAACCAAACTACACATCACTGCCTGAGCGCTGCACCCCCGTTCCCTCCATGCCAGAAAAATTATCTTCCATGAAACTGGTCCCTGGGGCCAAAAAGGTTGGGGACTGCTGTTACAAACCATCCTCTGCCTCCAAGCCTTACATTTCCTGGATTCTGTGGCTTTGCTGAGTCTCCCTCAGGTGGTGCCTTCCTCTGCTTGGAATGGAGTTCCACATGACACCCTCCTCAGGTATTTCTCTACCAGGTGGGTTCATATTTACCCTTTCAAGTTCAGTAAAATGTCCCTTTCTTTGTGAAACTTACCCTCACACTACGTCACGAAGTTATTGCTTCAGCTTCTGCCTCGCAACACTTCGCTCTTAAATCTCCTGTAGCATTTACACTCCAGTTTGGATGGTTGTTTACCTGCTTGCTTCCCTGCCTGGATCCCACCATGACAAGTTGCTTTGAAAACAGTAGCTTTACATTATTGACAATAGGCCAGGTTGTCCTGAGGTGGTAAATAACCCTACATCTAAATGAGTTTTTAAAAAATAAATAAAAGGGTTGATTTCTTGTACACATTATGTTCACCAAGAGTCAGCTGGGGTCTTTCCTGCACATTGTCATCATTCTCATTCAGAAACCTGGACTGGCAAAGCAGATGCTATCTGAAACATCGTGCTTTGTTATTGGGGAGAGAAGGAAAGTATGGCAAAGCAGCTTTTGAACCTCCTATGTGGCAATGGTGCATGCCACTGCTCTGTTTCATTGGCTAAAGCAATCCTTACCATGTGCCAGAATATTTGTGAGCTGTCCTAATGACTACCTTTGAATTCCCCTTGGCTGGCACATTATAGATGCTTAATAAATGTTCAGTGAATGAATGAGTGAACAAATGAACAAGTAAATGGCTGTATTAATATATACTTCTTATATTTGTTTGAGATGCATAAACTATTTGGAGTAGCATAAGTTGACATACATTGAGTTATTTCTTTCTTTTCCTTCACATAGCAGAATCATCATCATCAATCATTGTGATCATTGAACATTGTGTTCTAGGCTTCAAGCCAAGTGCTTCAGAGATTCATTTAATCATCATAACAATCCCGTGAGATACATATTATTATTATTATTCCTATTTTATAGTTGAGGAAATGGAGGTGCAGAGAACTTATCATCTACTCAAAATCACATTGTGAACAAGTGGTGGAATCAAGTCTAAATCCAGGTTTGTCTTGTTACAAAGCCCATGTTTTTAATCATTTTTGCTTTACTCTCCTCCCAGAACTTCAATAGCCTAAATAAGGTAGTTCCAAAAATTCCCTAGCAATGCCTTTTATTGCTGTCAGTACGTAGGTAAATATGAAATCAACCCACATTAGTACAGGGTCTAGGAGAAGCAGTTTCAAGCTGGCATTTTCCAAAAGCTCTTCTAAACTTGGTATTTTGCACTTTTTCTAGCTCTCAACACTGTGGTTAACAAGTGCAAAACCTGAGGTGTCTACTGGGTGCTCATACAAATCCTTAAAGAGGTCCAGAGTTCTTAACTAGGGCAAATATGGACTCTTGGCCCCCTGGCTGCCCATTCTGAAGCTACGGAAATTGAGCTGGCTTTCTGCCTGCGGGAGAATCAGGCTCAGCTTGTAAATAATCACAATGTAATGACCACCCTGCCCCCTAGTGGGAAGGATGTTGCCGCTGTCCTTGGTTCTGAAACAGCGCTAAGCAATGAGTCACAGCTGTCTCTCATTATCCTGGGATTTGAAGCAGGATCCTGATCTGACCTATGACAGTGCCCACAGTTGTTCCTCATTTCTTTTGTCTATCGTGATAAACAACAGAGCCTATTTCATGCAATTCTATGGTTCTTCTTCTTACATTTGTTATTTTTGTCTAGGAAGTTCAGAACACATCTTTTTCTCTCTGTGCATTCTGATCCTAATGTTTGTGTCTCCTTGGATCTTGTGGCTATAGCTCATTGCAATTGCCCCAATAAAAATGTGAAATAAATATACTAAAGGCAGTACAATAATCAAAAAGTAGTAGATAAAAACACAAGCTTTGAAACAAGTCTGACCACGTTCGAATCTGGTCTCTGTCGTTTACAAGCTGGGCAACTTTGGGAAACTTTTCTAACTTCTCTGAGCCTCAGCTTTCTCATCCTTAAAATAGAAATATAATAGTGCCAAACTTAGAAAGTCATGGGTAACCTTAAAAACCTTAAATGAAATAATGCTTGTAAAATTTTCAACACAGATCTTGGCTCCTGAAAAGCATACAATAGTTATTAGCTGCTACTGTAATTTTGTAGCAGCTGTTGTTATTTTTATTAGTCTTATTATAATTTTTACCAGTCATGGAATTGATTTTGATATAGCATCTGCCAAAAGTTTGCTTACTATAATGAATATTTTGAGGAAGAAACTATGGAAATGTTTACTATCCATTTTCTCATTCTTTGCCCTACTGTTAAATGAGTTATGCAGAGCACAGAATACCTGGATTATATCATTTCGGCTCTTTCCTCAGAAATGCCAACTTCATTTATGCTTCCATTTATTATAAAAGATTGGGAAAAATTATTCTTGCAGGAGTCTGTGCTTCCTGCAAAGCTGAAAATATTCTTCACTGTTAGCCGATGAACCTTTTAAAAGGATTCAGTTGTAACAAAGTTTCTCTCAAGGAAACTTTTCTGCCTTCTTCGGTCCAAAATACGAATGAGTATTATGTAACCAAGCATGGTTTTTGCTCTGTCTTAGCTGTTAAGAAATGTATAGGCAAACTCAGTTTCTGATAGTAGTAATGAGTTTATCTCAAATGCTAGATATTACCTGCACTCCCTGCCCTTTTATATTATCTTTATTCTATTTTTATCACTAATTGATTTATTTTTTTTCCATGCACTTCCTACCAAAATTCCTCTATTTATAATTTATACTTTTTATAGATAATTGGTCTATTTTGCACTAAATTTTATCAGATGCTATAGCACTTTAATATAGAGGGGGTACATATTCTAAACATAAATACACCACAATTCCAACTAACTTAATCTATTCCATTTAACAAGTGTATTTGAGGAATTATTATGGAAAATAAGCAGCTAATCTTCATATTACCATGGATAAAATAAACCAGGACTAGAAAATTAGGTTAGCATGGTTCACTCACTGTTGTCTCTTATGTAGGCAATTACAGTACATAGCAGGGATACCAAAAGAGAAGCATGTTAGTGGGATTAAGAACCTGGGCTCTGACTGAGAATGTCCACATCTTTCTTTTATTGTTTATGTGATTTGGACAAGTTTATGATTTTTCTGGTTTTTTTCTTCCTTATCTGTGAAATAGAGTGCTTGTGAGGATTAAATGAGAAACAAATTAAAGAGGCCTGGTACATAGTAAGCACTCAATAAATGTCAGCTGCTACTAAGCCTACGATGACTCAATAATAAGAACTACTATTACTATTATTATCACTGCTGGTATCCTTCCATGACCATCCTGTTTAAAATTGTAAGACAAGCAAACAAAACAGAACAGCATTGATTATCTCTCTCCCCAGTTGTACTTTTCTCCATATAACATAGATCACCATTACACATACTATATATTTTATTCATTTGTCTGTTCATTTTCTATCTCCTCTACCAGAATATAGAATGTAAAAAAAGATTTTTATTTGTTTTTTGTTTTTGATTTCTTCCATATTCTCAGTACCTAGTACAGTGCCTGGCATGTAGTAGATGCTTAATAAATATTTGATAAGTGAGTGAATGAATGAATGAATGGCTGATCATGGGTAAGTACTTGCAATAGTATTTGGTGGGAGGCAGGATTCATTAACCCAGAATGTAAAAATGATAACAAAAAGCTTAGGCGATACTACTAAACCCTAGATAATTCATCATAGAGCCACCCTGAGCATAATTATTTGTCAGAACTGCAAAATTCTGCATAGTGAGCCTGGAAGATCAATTTTAAGGTTCTCCTTTTAAAATAATTGGTGAAAATTTTAGCCAATGCGATTGAGAGAAGTTCTTACCACATCACAAGCTGATTGCATGCTCTCTGTTATTCGAGATGGTGGAGCCTATATACTTCAGCCATTTGAACAAAATATCTGTGTCTCTTGCAAAACCCCAGTTGAAAATAATGTTACTGTTACTTGTTTCATCACCTAATTCCTGCTGATCTTCCCTTTGAAGTCTGTTGCTGTTCTACCTAGAGATGACCACTCCTTCTTTCCGGGTTGTTGTTGTGCTTTTTGTCTGTGCCTTCAAAGGATTCAAATCATATGAATGGTGGAACCCTTATTGAATACAGTGTTTAAGTGGGTACTTGCATTTGACTCCCAGCTCCAACTGCTTACTAGCTGTGGCTTTAGTCAAATTACTTACATCTATTAAAGTTTATTTATCTGTAAAATGGGACTGAGGGGCCTCTCTGACTCATTAGGCTCTTATGAAGATGACATGAAATAAACCACCTAAAGTGCCAAGCACATAGTAAATACTCAGTAAATACTAGCTAGTATTATGTATCCCTAATTATTGTGAATTCCTAATTTGACACAGCATCATTTTTAGTGGTCCTCAGAGTTATAGTTTGACCAGTAGCAAAATTGTGACAAAATTGTGTCTTTGGTACCTCTCTAGTCAATGTTCTTTTTCTTTCCACTGAAGCTATTTCCCCATCCCAAAAAATAAATAATGAGAAAACATACTTCATACTTATGTGTATCTTAATTTGTAAAACGAAGTTGGGTTATTTGTAAAACAAAATCTGAATTATGATATGGGGTTTTCAGATTTTTGTCTTAGCCTTTTGTCCAACAATCAATGTTATATAACTCAGTGTGGTTTCCTCTCTTTTCTACCTGGGTCCAACCTCCGAGAAGACCTCTACCTATGGCAAAGATGAATTCATTCCAACATATCCTTCAAGTGCTATCTGCAACATGTAAGAGATATTTCAAAAAGCCAAGGTCTTAAGAGGCTAAATGACGGTATATGCATGCCTATATCCCGTAGCACTGCACTTTCTAAATTCATTTGGTTGAGATGTTCCAGGCATGTGTGAGGAGTTTTGGAGGCACTGCTTCTACAGGGAGCAAGGTTTGGGATATATGACTTGGTTTTGGTCTCATGAGAAATATATCTGAAAACAATGGGTATAAAGGAAGGGAAAGAAGGAGTAGTTTTTGAATTTGGAAATCATTGGCTCATAAAGAAATCTACATTATAAAAACCTTCTTAAAAAAGGAATGATCAACTTTTGAGACCCAGAGCAGCAGTTGTGTTTACTGTAGCTCTGACTATCCTGCTGTGAGTCCCCGGTTTCCACCAACCAAAGCATGGCTCTCCCATAAATCAGCCAGGTAATTGCAGCTAAAGATTGTGCTTAGAAATAAACACACTGAATCTAAGAGGAAATTATTCATCAAGCATTGACAAATTACTTGTAACTAAGCAAGGGCATTCAAGAATTTTATACTTGGGGGATAAATCCACAACTAAAGGACACGGGGAGCACTGTAGGGGGGAAGGGTATGCCTTTAACCCACACTTGGGTGAGGCAAAGACATAAAGTGTAACCATAATGTTTGTACCCTCAAAATATCCTGAAATAAAAAAAAAAAAAAGAATTTTATACTTGACGACAATATCAACCAGGAAATCTTAAGGATGTCAGAAAGAAAAGGCACATGAATAAAGTCAGCTCTTGGTAGCGAAAGGTCAGGATTTGAATTAGAGAAAGTACTCTGGGAATTTTCTTTGTGTTTTGTTTGAGGGGATGCGGTTTTATTTTGTTTATTTGTTTTTCCATGTATGAAATCATCTAGGTAAGAGCAAGGTTGAACTCTAGTGGTGAAAAGCCCAAACTACAAGCTATTTAAAAATCCCTCTACAAATGAGATAATAACCCTGGAATGCTGTACTAAAATAAAGAAGTTCAGGAGGCTGCAAGCCCCAGCGACAGCAGCAGACTTGATCCTAAAAGAGGAGTCTGTTTGAAAGTACCCAGGTTTCCTCCCATATGGTGTGACTGTTATGGCTGCGTCAAGGCAGCACACTGTTCCAGGGCAAATGCCAAGGGGTGGTATTTTTAGATTTCTCAAAAGCAACCACTGAATATAGATGAATCTACAAGGACAGCATTCATGAAGTAATGGGCTGAAAATAAATTTTATTAAGAATTCCTTAAGTCAACCTTGACCATAACCACGTTAACAAGGACCAGGACTAGCCTAAGTTTCATTCATTCCATAAACATGAAGTGAGTCCCTTCTCTAGTTGAGACACTGTGGGAGGACATACAGAAGTATTAGGCAAGAGTCTTGCTTTCCCGATCAAAGATAATTCCCCCTTGATGCAGAAACAGAGGTGTATAGAACTCAGGCAATCAGGTTTGCCAGACTAAAATCCTCCAAAGACCTCTGTGAACAGCACCTACCTCATCCCTTGGAATTGTGTGCTGCAAAACTCGTACGTGCTTGCCTGGTCTTTGCACGATATCACACTGTGTCTGAGTACCTTGCTCTTGTTGGAAGCTAAGAATCTATGTAGATTTCAATCTAGGAGTAGAAGGAGTAGGTCTATGTTTATAAAATGTGTATATCATCCAAAGACAAGGGTACCATTTGCTCTTGCTGGTTGGTTAGTGGTTGGTTATTTGTTGTCCTTTAAAATTTGAGTGATCTGGTCAACAACTCAGGTTTATTTCTGAGGTTGTCATAGGGCATGATTTCCCAAAGCATAGTATGTCAAAATGGTATTGGGTGTGTGTATTAATGAGCTAGACTAAAAAAAAAAAAGAATGTATTTTTCTTATGTAACCAAACGTCAGGTCAGGGGTGGATATGGCTTCAAGGATGACTGGGTTTAGAGAATTAAATGCCATATAGTTAGTATTTCTCCCTATTATTCTCAATTATCTGTTTTTTCCTCCTTTCTTTCTCTCCATCTCTTATCTAAGTCTCTCCCTGAATGTTGGCTTCTTTTATGCCATCAACAGACTTTCTCCATGTGGTAAGGAGTATAGATCAGCCCAGCCCAAGAGGCAAGGGACATCTGTCTCCCAGTTCCATCACTTAATTTTCCAGGATGTCTCCTGTTGGTCTGGCATGGTTCATGTGCCCACCCGTTAGACAAATCCTGTGCCACTGTGACTGGTGCAGTGTGGGCCTGGCCATGTGCCGGGATATACAATGTCTGCATCAGAAGGAGCTGGGGGAGAATTATTGCAGGTCAGGTGACCATCCCAATTTGAATCTACTCAAAGGGGGTATTTGGAGAAGGGATTCTGTGCTGATATATATTTAAGAAATTTTAAAATTAATCCAATTTGTTTACTACATCACTGCTCAGAACCTTTAAAATGCTACTCAGTGTTATGAATCTTTGAGAAATGGATATGGAATATAGCATTTTTATTAATCTTCTTTGTCCACATGACATTTTGTCATTGTTTTACATTTTCTTATTCATTTAACCACTATCTATTGGGTGCCTAGGCATGGTTCTAGGTGTTGAGGACAGTAGTGAATAAAACAGACAACATGTGGGCCCTCACAGAGTTATTAATACATTCCAGTAAAGAGACAAACAAAAAGCCCAAACGAAAAATAGATATACAGTAATTCCTCACGTAATGTCGTTGATAGGTTCTTGGAAGTGACAACTTTAAGTAAAACAACATATAACAAAACTAATTTTAGCTCAGGCTAATTGATATAAATAAGAGTTAAGCTCCTATGGCATATTTTTGATCATAAAAACACCACCAAACTTTGAAATAAAGACCCAAAACACTTACAATATTAAACATTGAAATAAATGTGAGCTATACTTACATTTAAGAAAGATCAATCAAAACAAGTAAGATAATGATTTACCCAATTCTTCCAGTTCAGGGTCACGGGTGGCCAGAATCTATCCTGGCAGCTCAGAGTGCATAGTGGGAACGCCCCCTGGACAGGACGCACACACACAAACACACACACGCACACACACACTGGGACCATGAGGACATGCTAGTTCACCTAACATGCACAGCTGCACAGTTTTGGGATGGGGGAGGAAACCAGACTACCAAGAGAAAACCCACACAGACATGGGGAGAACGTGCCAACTCTACCAGACAGGGGACCCAGCCAAGAATCGATTTTGTTTTCTCATCAACGTTATAACGAAATGTTGAACAAAATGACATTATTTGGGGACCTGCTGTATAATATTAAATAATGGTAATCCTTCAGAGAAAAATAAATCGGAGTAAAGGAAAAGAGAATAAAGATGGAGCTAGGTTAGCTAGGCTGGTCGTGGAAGACAGAGAGTGAAACTTGAGCACAGTCCTGCTGTGTGAAGCCAGCCACGTGGGCATCCCAGGCAGAGGGGCCAGTATGTGCAAAGGTCCTGGGTGGAAATGCACCGAGAATGCTTGGGGAAATGCAAGAAGGCCAGGGATTTAGAGAGGTAGGAAACATTTACTCTTACCATGTAGTGGGGGAAGGGAGAAAGTTGAAAGTAAATGATTAAGAGTCTGAGCTGCTGAGCTGTGCTAGGAAGACCAACCCAGAACCTATAGGAAGCATTCGGAGGTAGATTGTCAGGAAGGAGCAGTTAGGAGACCACAGTGGTTTAGGTAGTGTGGACATAAGCCAGGGCAGTGGCAGGGGAATGAGAAGGAGACGATCACTTGACCTCCTGTTGCTGGATTGGTGTATTCTGCACAGGCTTCACGGGAGAGGAAGGACTGGGAAGGATGAATAAAGAGCTAGACAGCCTACATCCCACTGGGAAAGATCACAAATTAGGAAGTCAAGACTGATGCAAGAAGAGCTCAGAGACCAGTGGGCAGTAGAGAACACATAAAGCAAAGGATATAAACATCAAAAAGTTGATGATTAGGTCACTAAGGTGTGTTAGATACAGATTCCAGGCTGAAGCGTTTGCATTTGATGCAGAGACTACTGGGAAACCACTGATGATGTTTGACCTAGAGAATGAGATGATGAATGCAAATGTTTGAGGCAGCTGGAGTGTCATCTCTTTCCCCAGCCCATATCAGCCCTTTGCTGCGCCTTACCCTCCGGGAACCCTGAGGTAAAGCAGGGGACTGATGTGCTTATTTGAACAAAGCCACTAATCATTCATAATGCCTGAATTCCAGAAGCTGCTGCTTCCAACTCGCAAGCATTGGATGGAAGTAAATTAAGGCCATTTCAAGCCCCTTGGCCACACAAATTAGGGTAATCCTAGGAAGCAGTATAGCACAGTGGTTTACAATGCCACCTGGCCTGGTTCCATCATTTTCTAGCTGTGTGAACCTTGCCAGCCTCTCTGTGCATTAAGTGCCACATCTATAAGTAGAAATCATAATCATGATCCTTAGATCAAGAATTTTTGTGAGAATTAAATGAAAGAATCCATGCAGAATGCTTAGAACAGTGGTGCTCTACATAAGAGAGGGTACTTACTGTCTTTGTTCAGTAGACTTTTCTACTTAGACACATTTTCCATATTCCCAAATTGTCACCTTCGACCACGACAGACCATTGTGGAGGTGAGGGGAAACTTGACCTTTACCCCAGAAGGTTCACTGAAAGATCAACTCACAATAAGGCAGATTCATAAGGTAAATATTTATTCCATGTGCACGGGGATTACTCAATATCCTAGTGGGGTCCAGAAATTTATATACCCTCATTTTAGAGGGGAGGCAGAGATGAGGAATATAGGTAATTCTGTTTAGGAGAAATAAATGGTTGCTAGGGAGGATGAATAGACACTGGGGAGAATGAACGGATGGGGGAAACAGATTGACTTGTAAATGATTCTCTTTGGAAATTAACCTGAGAGACAGGTATTGTATTTAAAATGATTTGGGCCAGGTCTGGTTGCATTGGTGATCTTCTCTCCTGTAATATATCGAGATAACAAGGAGGGAAAGGGAAGTCAATTGCTCTTTTTGGTGGATCTAATTTTTTATGAAGAAAGAGGGAAAGTCCCTTCCAAGGCCTGTTGATCTCTAAAGGCCTTTAATTCAAAATACTCTTTATACCAAGGAATCATATTTTGGGGTGAAATTTCCTGAGTTCCTTCACCATCAAATGAAAACTAAGAGGGAAAGGCTAACTTCATCCTTATAATAAAGAACAGAGAGACAGAAAAGGCCACTACACCTGGGGGTATAGAAAATTGCCAGGGGTGAGGAGTGGAATTTAATGTTTTAAAACTGGAATGCCTGATATAGCAGCCACTAGCCATATGTGGATATTTAAATTTAAATTAATATAAATTAAATAAAATTAGAAATTCAGTTCCTTAATCACATGAGCCATACTTCAGGTGTTCAAATTACCACACATGGTTAGTAACTGCCATAGTGGGTAGCCCAGCCCCAAAGCAACAAATTTCACTCTATGCACAATTCTCTTCAAGCCTATGTCTAGTGGCTCAATAGCTCATTCATTTTTACTGAATAGTATTCCATTGTCTGGATGTTTCATAGTTTGTTTATCTATTCACCTATTGGAGGACATCTCAGTTGCATTCAGTTTATGGAGGTTTTAAATAAAGCCGCTATAAACATTCACATGTTGGTTGTTGTGTAGACAAGAGTTTTCATGTTAGTTCGGTAAATACCTAGGAGCCTAAGTCTTGGAACATATAGGAAGCCTATTTTCGCTTTGTAAGAAACTGTAAAACCCTTCCAAAGTGACTATACCATTTTGCATTCACTGCAGCAATGAACGAGACTCCTCTTGTTCTTCATCCTTGCTGGCAATTGATGATGTCAGTTTTTTGTATTTTTAGTCATCCTAATAGATACGCAGTGGTTTCTCATTGTTGCACTTCCCTAATGACAAATGATGTTTAGCATCTTTTCAGAGACTTATTTGCCATCTTTATATTTTTCTTGGTGAGGAGTCTGTTTAGATCTTTTGCCCATTATTTCATTGGCTTGTTTGTTTTGTTATTGCTGAGTTTTAAGAGTTCTCATACATCGTAGAGACAAGTTCTTTGTTAAATAAGTGTTTTGTAAATATTGTCTCCAAGTCTGTGGTTTGTCTCTACATTCTCTTAATAGTGTCTCTTGCATAGCAGAGGTTTTTAATTTTAATAAAGTCCACTAATAATTTTTTCTTCCACATATTGTACTTTTGGTGTTGTATCTAAAGACTGACTACCTAACCCAAGGACATGTAGATTTTCTTTCATGTTTTCTTCTAGAAGATTTATAGTTTTGCCTTTTACATTTAGGTCTATGATACATTTTGAGATAACTTTTGGTACTTGTGTAAGATCTGTGTCTGTGTCTGTGTTCATTTTTTATATAGAGATATCCAATTGTTCCCACACCAATTGTTGAAAAGACTGTCTTTTCTGCATTGAGTCACCTTTGTGCCTTTGTCAAGCAGCAATAGACTATATTTGTGTAAAAGTCTTTTTCTGTTTCATTGATCTATGTGTCTATTCTTTTGCCGATACTATGTTATCTTGATTTCTGTAGCTTTATAGTAAGTCTTGAAGTCACATATTGTGATTCCTCCAATGATGTTCTTCTTCTTCAGTATTGTTTTGGCTATTCTAGGTATTTTTATATATATAAACTTTATAATCAGTTTGTCAATATCTACAAAATTTCCTTCTGGAATTTTGATTAGAATTATGTTGAATCTATAGATCAAATTGGGAAGAGTTGCCATCCTTAATAATATTGAGTCTTCCAATCCAGGAATATGGAACATCTGTTTATTTATGTCTTCTTTGATTTCTTTCACCAGAACTTTATTCACCAGTATTTTGCATACAGATCCTATACAGAAGTTGTTAAATTTATACATATTTCTTTTGTGTATGTGTGAACTGTAAATAGTTTTTTTATTTCAAATTTAATTTT